>NC_061098.1:9018038-9069574 GCF_015104395.2 Macrobrachium nipponense
AAAATGTGCGCAATTTATGTAGAATACAGGCGGTCCCCGGGTTACGACGGTTTCCGGCTACGACGTTCCGAGGTTTACGACGCTTTTTCTTAAATATTCAATGGAAAAATCCGTCTGGGTTACGACGCTTGTTCCGAGGTTACGACGCTGACGCTTCCGACGCTCCGAGTTAACGACGCTTTTAAAAACGCATACTATGATAAAAATCCTTTATAGTTTAGCACAGTATATTAATAAAAATAAGTTTCTTGTTAGATTACAACAAAAATTTTGAGATTATGATGATTTTCGACACTTTTTATGTTGTATTTTTCTATGTTTTTTAGTGACGCCTCATATGCAGAACTAGTTTCCGAGCGAATGAATACATACTAGTTTACATATAACAGTCCAAAAGCGCAAATAATGAAAAAATCATTGCTTGTTTCCAGTAATAATAACAAAACGAAGTTTCTGGTTAGATTACAACGGCAAATTCCAAGTAGCCAAAGAGAGACATTATCCAGTAATTTGATCAGAGAGAGAGAGAGAGAGAGAGGAGAGAGATAGAGAGAGAGAGGAAGAGAAGAGTGAGAGAGAGAGAGAGAGAGAGAGAAGAGAGAGAGAGAGAGGCGTCTTCCGACGCTCCGAGTTAAGTTTACAGAGAAGTGTTCGTTTCGTTAAACGGCCTCTGACTCATGCCAGTAAATGTTTTGTTGATACTAATAATATAAGCCTATTTAAAGATACGTTTACTTTAATTAGTCTATATGATACGTAAATAGTAATCAACTGTTCTTGTAGCCCTCAATATTTGGCAAAATCGAAGTATCCAAAGAGAGACATTATCCAGTACGTAATTTGATCAGAGAGAGAGAGAGAGAGAGAGAGAGAGAGAGAGAGAGAGAGAGAGAGAGAAGAGAGAGACGCTTTGGCAACAATGGTCTCGGGGGTTTTTATAGCTTCCTTCTGCTTGATGATCGTGGATATTGTAGAAGGGATTTCGACCATAACTCGTCTTGCCAAATCGACGATACGAACGCCACGTTCATGCTTTGCTATAATTTCATGTTTTGCTTCCATCGAAATCATTTTCTTGGGTTTTTTCTTATCACCTGCTTTGTCTTTAGCTTTGAGACCCATGGTTAATAATAAAATAGACAAAATAACACCAAAAATAGGCGCAAATACAACGAACTAAACAACGACGTGTTAACATGCAGCACCAACAAACAAAACAGACTGAACGCCATTTATCGGTCGCCTATACAACTAACACTCATCGCAAAAATCGTATCTCAAATATTTCGTTGTATATCAAAGCTTGTATTTTCGCAAATTTTCTGTTATATCTCAAAACATTCGTATATTAGGGCAGGCAATCGGTATGTCAAGTTTCCAATGTAATTTGATCAGAGAGAGAGAGAGAGAGAGACGCTTTGGCAACAATGGTCTCGGGGATTGACGTAACGTTTATTTCTGAACAGATAGGACAGAGAAGTGTTCGTTTCATTAAACGGCCTCTGACTCATGGCAGGAAATGTTTTGTTTGATACTAATATATAAGCCTATTTAAAGATACATTTACTTTAATTAGTCTATATGATACGTAAATAGTAATCAGCTGTTCTTGTAGCCCTCAAGATTTTGCAAAATCACTCAGGTTGTACATAAAACTTCAAGAATGTAGTGTCACCAGAGGATTACAATAGTTTTTACCTTCAAGAACCAGCATTCTTTTATGAAAATAACTCCAGGTTGGTACATAAAACTACAGAAAACGACATGTAGTGTAACCAAAGGATTACAAAAGTAAGGTTTTTTATAACTTTTTATTAGTTTAAGACATATTTCCAAGCGTCGTTCCGGCTTACGACGATTTCGGCTTACGACGCGTCTCAAGAACGGAACCCCCGTCGTAACCCGGGGACTGCCTGTACAACTAAAAAACAACTCATGGTTGCTTTCATCAGTTTTGAAATATTTTAACATAAATAACAATGTTCCAAAAATTTCAACCTTCGGTCAACTTTGACTCTACCGAAATGGTAAAAAAACGCAATTGTAAGCTAAACCTCTTACAATCTAGTAATATTCAATCATTTACCTTTATTTTGCAACAAATTGGAAGTCTCTAGCACAATATGACAATTTGTCGAAAATTGCATTTTTCCTAACTATACAAAACCTGATGGTCCTTTAACAATAGGAAGTTAGCCTCCTAGCGGCAGCTACGGAACGGTCGTAAGCTTCGAACAAGGGGCGGAAGGGGAGAACGGTAGTTAACTGCTTGTCCGATCGTCGCGCGGCTGGGAGGTAAACAAATCACTTTTGCTTTTGGCCCATGCAAAATACGCAGAGTGAGGGGTGGCATGAGGAGGGACTATATGTAAAGGACTCAGGTTTGTATAGTTAGGAAAAATGCAATTTTCGACAAATTGTCATTTGTTCCGATAGTAATACAAACCATCGGTCCTTTAACAATAGGAAGACTCACTTCTTGGTGGGAGGAATCTGAGTCTTTTGATGAACAGACTGGTGTTCGTCCATCCTGGAATGCCTCCCTGGTCGTAAGAGCGAGGAGGGATCCAAGCAACCTCTGTCCGATTGATCGGGTGTGCACCGCAGGATCAATGGTCAGACCTCTGGGCCGAGTACTAAGAGAGAGGCAAGCGTATCTCTTCGTACTAGCATTGTAAGAACTTTTTCCTTTACATGAGCAAATATAAAGCAATGGGTTTGTCTCATGTAGGCATCCACTTTATCCCCCTTGTTGGAGAAAAGGGTGGATATACACTCCTATCTCTAGTTAAAGAGATAGGATGGAGCTCGGAGCTCGGTTGAGTAGCTTACCTGCATCTGACTTCCTTCCAGCGTGGTAACGACCGTATCCCTCTGCCCACAGGTAGAGGTAGAGAAAGATGGTGAAGAGAAGCCAGTCACTCTCTCATTCGCACATTCATTCTCCCAGTCATACCAGGAATCGATGCTGTACTGCCTGCTCGGGTGCTGGGTAAGCTTACACAACGTGTTGAGCAGCCACCACAGGTCCCAAGGAAAAAGTATCCAAGGACTTGTGGGCAATATCCCGAAGGTAGAAGGACGTGAAGGTGGTCTGGTTGGCCCAGACACCTGCCTTCAGGACCTGCGCCACGGAGAAGTTCTTACGGAACGCTAAGGAGGGTCCGATACCTCTGACTTCGTGGGCTCTCGGTCGGAGCGTACGGATGTCGTTGCTACCATCAGCCTCGTACGCTCTCCTGATACCTCACGCAGCCAGAAAGAAAGCGTGTTCTTGGAAACTTCTTTCTTGGTAACCCCAGTGCTAACGAAGAGGCGTCGACACTCAGGCCTGAGGTGTCGAGTTCTCTTCAGATAGCGCCGTAGCGCCCTCACAGACAAAGCAGCATCTCATCCGCATCGTTATCGGTGAAGTCCTGAAGGGAGGGGATCGTGAAAGACTCGAACCTGTCGTCAGGGATCGACGGATTCTGAGTCTTGGCTACGAAGTTCGGGACGAAATCGAGCGTCACAGATCCCCAGCCTCTGGTGTGTTTAACATCATAAGAAAGGCCATGTAGTTCCCCTACTCTCTTCGCCGATGCCAGGGCCAGCAAGAAGAGGGTCTTGAGGGTCAGATCCCTGTCTGACGACTCTCGGAGTGGCTCGAAGGGTCTTCGAGTCAAACTCCTAAGGACGAGAGTCACATCCCACGCAGGGGGACCTGAGTTTCCCTGGGTGGGCAAGACCTTTCGAAAGTCCTTCATTAGCAAGGAGATCTCGAACGAATTCGAGATGTCCAGTCCCCTCAGTTTTAGGACGAGAGCCAGGGCGGCTCTATATCCTTTAACTGTGGGTACTGAGAGGAGCTTCTCTCGGCGAAGAAACACGAGGAAATCCGCTACCTGCTGAAGAGTGGCTCTGAGAGGAGACAGACCCTGTCTACGACACCAACCACAGAAGACGGCCCACTTCCCCTGGTACACAGCTGCAGAGGACTGTCGGACGTGTCCAGCCATCTCTGTTGCTGCGCTACGAGAAAAGCCTCTCGTTCGCAAGAGATGGTGGATAACAGCCAGCCGTGAAGTTGAAGGGACTGACTGCTTGGTGGTACCGTTTTCTACGTGTGGCTGGGCTAGAAGGTTGTGCCAAGTGGGTAGCTCTCTCGGTGCGTCCGCAAGAAGAGCCAGCAGGTCCGGATACCAAACGGCTTGAGGCCGTTTGGGAGCCACCAGGATCATTCTGAGATTGGGGAAGTGACCAGCGCTCGACTGATCACTTTCCGAATCAGACAGAAGGGAGGAAAGGCGTAGGCGAAGAGGTTGTCCCAGGGGTGTTGGAGAGCGTCCTCTGCAGCTGCCCATGGGTCCGGCACAGCTGAAAAGAAAACCTGAAGTTTTCTGTTGTGCCGGGTGGCGAACAGGTCTACGACCGGTCGCCCCCACAGGTTGAAGAGCCTTTCCGCCACGTCTTGGTGTAGAGACCATTCGGTCCCTATCACCTGATCCCGACGGCTGAGCTTGTCTGCTACTACATTCCTCTTGCCTGGAATGTAGCGTGCTGACAGCTCTATCGAGTGAGCCGTGGCCCACTCGTGCACCTGCACCGTCAACTGATGGAGCGGAAGAGACACTAGCCCCCCCTGCTTGTTGACATATGCCACTACTGTGGTGTTGTCGCACATCAACACCACTGAGTGTCCCACCAAGCGGTCCTGAAAACTCTTGGAGAGCGTTGAACGCCGCCTTGAGTTCCAGGACATTGATGTGAAGGTGCTTTTCGTGATGGTCCCCACACACCTGCAGTCAGCAACTCCTCCAGGTGTGCGCCCCATCCCTCGGTCGATGCGTCTGAGAACAGAAGCATCTCCGGGGGGGGAGTGCGTATAGGCACTCCTCTTAAGAGGTTCTTGTCGTCGAGCCACCAGGCTAGGTCCTGCCTCACCTTGTCCGTGATAGCCACAGGAAAGTAAGGAGGATCCTTGGCCTGAGACCAACTCTCCCTTAGCCTCCACTGGAGAGACCGCAGGTGAAGACGCCCGTGAGGGACTAACTTCTCGAGTGACGACAGATGGCCGATCACGACTTGCCATTGCTGTGCTGCCTGTTCCTGCCGAGACAGGAACCGGCCGGCTGCCTCCCTGAATGTGCTGATACGCAAGTCTGCGGGAAAGACCTGCCCTGCTACCGTGTCTATCAGATACCCAGGTACTTCATCTTCTGCTTGGGTTCGAGATCGGACTTCTCGTAGTTTATCACGATCCCCAGATCGTGACAAAACTTGAGGAGTCGATCTCTGTCCTGTAGCAACTGCGAGCGGGAGCTCGCCAGGACTAGCCAATCGTCGAGATACCTCAGAAGACGTATCCCGTGCGAATGGGCCCAAGCTGACACCAGAGTGAACACTCGCGTGAACACCTGTGGGGCGGTTGAGAGACCGAAACAAAGTGCCCTGAATTGGTACACCGTCCCGTCGAAGATGAAGCGGAGGTACTTTCTGGAGGACTGATGGATGGGTATTTGAAAATACGCGTCCTTCAAGTCCACTGAAAGCATGAAATCATTCCCCCTGATCGAGTCGAGCACCGAGCGTGCCGACTCCATCGTGAACCGCGTCGTGCGAACGAAGCGGTTCAGGGGAGAGAGGTCTATCACCGGACGCCAGCCCCCGATGCCTTCTCCACTAGGAAGAGGCGGCTGTAAAAGCCGGTGACTGGTCCTCCACGATTTCTACAGCTCGTTTCGCCAGCATGGTCTTGATCTCCTGTCGAAGAGCGTTGTCCTTTGCTGATCCCCGGACATAGGTCTGTAGATGGACCGGTTTGGAGATGAGGGGGGCCGAGACTCGAAGGGTAGTAGATACCCCTCCCGAAGGGACGTTCTACTATCCAGTTCTCGGCGCCGTAGCGCTGCCAAGTCGCCCAATGGCTCGCCAGGCACCCCCCCACTTCCGGCAGCAGGTGAGGGGGAACGCCGTCCCTAGCGTTTCCCTCCTCGTTTCGACTTCTTTCCACCACCTCCTCGGGGAAAGGAGGGCTGGGAGGAGGGCTGGTTACGGCCTCCTCTAGCAGAAGTTGAAACAACAGGAGTCTTCACACGGGGCTTGGACGGTGCAACCGTCTTCGCCGCCGTGGAAGCGCTAGCCAAGCTCTTTGGTTTGGCCGCAGTCGCTCGAGATTGCCCAGTAACCTTCGAGACTGCCTGGTGAACTAAGCGGTCACTGTCGTCAGTGCGCCGCCTTTCCACCGCAGCGTCCACCATCTCTCCAGGAAAGAGAGCTGGGGAACTCCTAAGAGGTCCATTTCGAAGCCCGAGTTGCCGCCTCACGCCCGGCCCCTTCCCGGTCACTCGGGTAAGGACTGCGTCCCTACGTCGAAGAACCAAGTTGGCCCACAGGTTAGCAGTCTGATGGGCGAGGTAAGAGATTGCTCTTCCTCCAGACTGGCACAGTCTCCTAAAAGAAGCGTCGTCTTCGAGAGCAGAACTCCCGGAGCCGGCCGGGAGTTCTGCCTGGAATGCTGCCATAGCGGTAGATTCCAGGGCAAGTGCCTCCTGCTGCGAGAACCATAGGTTCTCCGACAGGAGCTGCTGCAGGGACACACCTGGAGTCAGCCTCGCTAACTCCGGGTTAACCTGTTTCGGCAGTATCGGGTCTTCCGAAGGCACGTAGAATCGCCTCTGCCGCTGTAGAGGAGGAGGAAGCAGCTTAGAAGACCGTCCGGACTTTAGCGAGTCCTCCCGTCCTGAGACGAGATTCTCCACCTGATCCAGGACTGAGTCTGCAAGCTCTGATCGCGGTAACCCCACCATCATTTTGGGCTCCCTCTTGGGACCCCAAAATGATTCGAGCCGGGACGTGGGCTATGCGGTGGTAGCGGCGATCCTTCCGCAAGGTCATTATGCAGACGCATCAGCTTAATGACCTCTGCAAAGTTCCTCTGTATCTCGGGAGTTACTGCGTCTTGTGGAGTAGGACCGTCCAGTCCCTCCAGGCAAGAGCATATCCCGCGATTACTCCTCCTTCAGAAGGAGGAACAGCGACAGACCCCTGACGGTCGCTCCAACTACTTGCGCGTATGTTCTGGTCGGTCCTAAAACCGTGCCTGAGCCATACGGCGTCATAGCTGGGTCACGAGCGGCGCACCTCTCGTGATCGCTCCTCGGTACCTCGCTCCTCCCGGTATAGCCCGAGGAGGTTGAAGGTATGGGAGAGGCAGACCTTGACGCTCCCTCCTCGCTCGCTGGCAGGACCAGCGTGCGTGGAGGGCTGCTGCTGATCGTCAACCCACGGTGACGGTCGAGCAGCAGGCCTAGCCTTGCCGCTCGCCTGGGGCGATTGGCTCGGCTGAGAACGTCGAGACCGATCTCTAGCGTCAGGCGAGCTGCCGCTGGTCACCGTCTCCGCCCGGTCCCCATCGTGGGAGCGGCGGACGGGTGTGACCTGCTAGGAGCTCTCTGTCGCGTCGAGACCTGGGCCAGACGTACCTTCTTCGGGTCGCAGTTCGAGCCGCTGGTACCAGCCGTGGCTGGTACCGTGCGGCGCGGGGACTCCTTCCTCGCCTCAACCCGTGGCTGGTCAGCGACCGTCACGTCAGCCCGAGCAGCCAGTTGATCGCTGCGAGAGCGTCCACTGGCCTGGCGAGAGTCGTGTGCACGACTCTCGCCAGTCTTCTGCTCCGCGCCGCTGTCTTGACGGCGAGCGAGCTCGGGCGTCAAAACTTTGGCTGGACGGTCTTCCTTGGAAGAGCGTCCACTCGGTGCTTCTCGCGAACGAGAAGCGGCCGAGACGGAACCTGGTTTAGCGGCAGAACCGCTAGCACCAGGTGAGGACGCACCAGCCGAGGCTGGTGCACCTCTGGTCCCCGTCGACTTCTTCTTTGCAGAAGAAGCGACGGGCCCCGTTCCCGAAGGAACAGGAGGACCAGCAGAAGAGCTCCCCGACTCGCCTGAGCGAGCCGGGCCCTTAGAAGATCCCGAAGGAGTCTTCTTAGGGGGGAGGAGGCAGCCTTCTTCTTCTTCGCTGTTTAGCCTTAGAAGTCGAAGGGGAAGGAGAGGCAGCAGACGACGAAGACGACGAAGACGACGACGACACCTTCTTCCTCTTCTCTTCTTCTTCGCCAGGCTCCGCAGGACAGACGTCAGGTCTTCCATCCAGGAGGGAGCCGGGGCAGTTGCCGAAGCAACAGGGCCCGACTGCACCTGTCCGGAAAGACCTGAGACTGTGACAGCACCACCAACAGCAGGAACAACAGGAACAGGTCCGGGAACAGCAGGAACGGCAGGAACATCTGAAAGGGAATGAGCAGCAGGAACCTGATCTGAAAGGGAATGAGCGGCAGGGACAGCAACAGGTACGGCAGGCACGGCAGGTACAACAGGAGAGCCAGGCGTCCTGTCGGCAGCTACCGTCATCCTCGGCACTGGCGGCAGGTCCAGGGGGGTACTCTTTGGGCAGCGGAAGTCCGGGGTCGGCAATACAAAGAACCCAGGTGGCGGTGGGCACCGTCCTCTTTGGCACGGCAGGAATTGGTCTCTGAATTGCAGCCGTGGGTGTTACTGACATGACATGTGGTGTGTACCAAGTGCGGTGGCATCTCATATGCTGGTGTAGAAATTGTAGTGGTAGTAGTGGTTACCGTACCATGAGTGACCACTGCCGACCCCGACAACCGACTGAATCAACCCCTGTATGCTAGGCACTCCCTGCAGTCCCAGCGACTCCCACACCTGTCCCAGGTCGTCCTTCGCTGATGGCACACCTGCGGAAGCAACAGTCGGGTTAGTTAGAGGGGTTTCCTCGCGCTTGGGGGGAGAAGAACCCCACCCAGAGCGGACGGAAGACCCCGAGTACAACTGGACGTCCGGGTAGCGGGCGCCCTCCTCCACACTCGACGGATCGAGAGAGGAGAAGGACTCCGCTACCCCCCCCGCAGGGGAAGGCGCGAAACGTGGGGGCTGGCCGGGGGGCAGGAAAGAGGACGAAGTATCCGTTACCAAAGGAGTCACTGGACTTTCCGATGACTTCTTGGGCGGCCTAAGTCTCTTCCTGCCCTCGTACAGCACCCACTGCGCCTCGGACCAATGCTACAGTCACACATGGCTCGTTGCGGGAGCACTCTCGCCCCCGACAACGAGTACAAACCTCGTGTGGATCCACATCCACAAATGATCTGAATCCGCCACATCTACGCCCCTCCAGCCCGGGACACACTCTACGGGCGACTGGGGGGCGCGGCGAAATCTCCATTTCTTCCTTCACATCATCATAAATGAACAAAAGAAATGCAAAGTACTTACAATTACTCTCAATCACACTAGGAAAAGAGGCATATACTCAAAACTCAAAGCAAACGACAAAGCGGGCAGAGCGATGACGAGCACGTCCTATCCACACACGGCCGAAAGCAAAAGTGATTTGCGCGACGATCGGACAAGCAGTTAACTACCGTTCTCCCCTTGTTCGAAGCTTACGACCGTTCCAGCTGCCGCTAGCTACTTCCTATTGTTAAAGGACCGAGGGTTTGTATTACGTATCGGAACAAATTTCGATTTATGATGAATTTATGAAAAAACTTTTTTCTTATGTCCGCGCGGTAACTCTTCCGAAAAAATCATAAATTTTTTTGTCTGACTGTCGTAATGTTTGCACCATTTTAAATTAGCCGTTACATAAGTTTTATATATGGAAATGTGCGCAATTTCATGTAGAATACAACAAAAACAATCCATGGTTGTAGCTTTTAACATTTTGAAATATTTTCATATAATTAACGATAAGTGCCAAAATTTCAACCTTCGGTCAATTTTGACTACCGAAATGGTTGAAAATGGAATTTTAAGCTAAAACTCTTACATTCTAGTAATATACAATCATTTACCTTTATTTTGCAACAAATTGGAAGTCTCTAGCACAATATTTCGATTTATGGTGAATTTATGAAGGCAAAATTTTCCTTAAGTCCGCGCGGTAACTCTTCCGAAAATAATCAGAAATTTTTTCATCTGATTGTCGTAATGTTTGCACCATTTTAAATTAGCCGTTACATAAAGTTTTATATATGAAAATGTGTGCAATTTCATGCAGAATACAACTAAAAATAATTGAAGGTTGTTGCTTTTCTCATTTTTGAAATATTTGCATATAAATCACAATATATAGAAAAAAAACATTCGGTCAACTTTGACTCTACCGAAAGGGTTGAAAAACGCAATTGTAAGCTAAAACTCTTACAGTCTAGTATATTCAGTCATTTATCTTCATTTTGAAACAAATTAAAAGACTCTGGCACAATATTTAGATTTATGGTAAATTAAAAAAAAAAAAAAAAAAACTTTCCTTCCCTCCGCGCGCATTCTCTGCCGCAAATCTCCGAAATGTGACGTCGCATTCTCGTAATATTTGCTCCGTTTCATATTAGGAGTTTCATAGAGTTTTGTACATGAAAATGTGCGCAATTTCATGTAGAATACAAAAAAAAAAATTTGAAGGTTGTACTTTTCTCATTTTCGAAATATTTCCAAATAAAAAAAAAATAAAAAAAAATTCAACATTCGGTCAAATTAAACTTGTCCGAAATGGTCGAAAACTGCAATTGTAAGCTAAAACTCTTAGAGTATAGTAATATTCAATCATTTATCTTAATTTTGAAACAAATTGGAAGTCTTTAGAACAATATTTTGATTTATGGTGAATTTTTGAAAAAAAATGTTTACGTCCGCACGTTACGAATTTATGCATCTTGTGATAATATTTTCTCTGTGTTGCTTTGATCGTTTTTTTACAATGTGTTATATACCAAAATGATTGCAATTTAGTGTACAATACAACAATAAAAAAATTAACTTGTTAGCTTTAACCGTTTTGCTCACAGCACGATTTGAATACAATTATATAGAAATTTTGTTTTCGCCCTAAAATCATGTATCGCATTTATTTATATATATAATGATATTTTTTTCATTTCTGATGGTTGCATAATAAACTTCAGGCAATGTCAAAAAGGAGCCAAAAATGAACTCTTAAATCTTGAAAACTAAGGGCGCTGTGATTTTTGGAAAAAAATATTTTTTCCGCTTCGGTGCTCACTCCCGAACTCCGCCGGCATACGGGAGATGATTTTTATATACCACTTCGGTGTTTAAGGGTTAAGTTGCAATGAGTTTCTTTTGTTTTTCATATATGATTTTATTGTCATGTTGAGGCCCATAAAAATAATATAAAAAATAATATAAAATACTATCATGTTGATACAAATATAAAAAAATACATAAAACTAGTCATATAAGAAATGACTTTGAATTACTACAGGGATCTATGGAGTCCAGATACAACAGCCAGCCAGGTGGGAGACTTTGTCTTTTGGAACATTTCCAGAAAAAATAATGCTAATATATGTTGAACTAAAGGAAAAGTCTTTAACCTTACCTTGTTCAATTTTCAAATTTCATTTTACAAAAAATTTTTATGGGGGAGCCCTATGAAAGTCTGTCAATGTGATGCAGTGGTCTTGTTAAACTACTTGATAACAATAACAACTCGTGCATGGCAGTTTACAACAGTCTACAAATAGGGCTTTTATTTGAAATCCACACTAAGGAAATCTTGGAACTTTTTATTATGTGGCTGACCAAGGCATTCTATGGATGAGAAACCAAAACTAACACTAATTGGAACTTACCCTGTTCTGAATATATGACGGATGAGTGACAGCTTGAACAATGAAGCTTCTATCCTTAAATTTGTATTGGATAGTATCTTCAAGCCTGTCAAGACAGGCTTTCTTGTAAAAAGCAGTGATCTCTTTAAGTGCCCATGATTTATCTTGTATTATTGCAGTCTTAATTGGCAATACATCCTTCAACAAATTTTGCCCCTGTTGAAAGTAAACATGGCTAATTGGTTAACTGTATCATAACGCTCATAAAATTTCATCTAAAAACCATTAAAACCATCTACATGATAATGGAAACCATTACAGCTATATTCCTGAAAAGGTAACTTGAGTGTTAACTTCAAATAAATTGTTTGACACTTCTGTAATTTTTTAATTCAGAGGTAACTATGTCAGATATGTTATAAGGATGAGCACACGTAACAGTAGGCTTGAAGCACTCACATTACAATATATTTAAAAATTTTCAGAATGTTCAAGCAAACAAAAAATAATACGGAGACAATAAAACAAACCACACACACGCACATATCTCTCTCTCTCTCTCTCTCTCTCTCTCTCTCTCTATCTCTCTCTCTCTCTCTCTCTCTATCTCTCTCTCCTCTCTCTCTCTCTCTCTCATTATTAATAATAAGAACTATACTTTATAGCATCTGTATTTTATTCATTTTCAATTAAGAATTATATAGAAATAGTTGAAAATTCTTCTATAGTTTGAAAATTCATTTCTTAAAAGAAAAGAAAATGTTTTGCTTGCAAGACTCTGCTGTGTTACTGAAAAAAAGGAGCAATTTGAGTGCATTTCCTGAATATTATTTTTCATTTCTTTAAGTACTATATGTATTTCAGTCCTAGCCTAGACTTCAGCAATCTTGTTCCTCAGCATAAATTCAGTAAAATTAATAGAATGAGTACATACTTGGCTTATCGACTCATTTCTAAACTATTTTTGGGAAATAGTTGTTTCAGAAACATTTGAGTTTCAAAGATAATTTAAAAAGTTCACATCTTGACCTTCATTTTCATAACTTTACAAATTCATTATTGAAAGAATTTCCTCAGTAAACCATACAACCGGGTTCCAGTGAAAAGTCACTGCCTCCAACATAAAGAGTTAAAATGCTTTTTCAGTGACAAGTGATTTCCACAGAAAGGATTGCTCACAGGAAACCCAAACCAATTGACTGAAGGAGAAAAAAAAAAACCCCAAAAGTTGCCACCTTTAGACAGTCCAAAGCCAATGAAGGAAGGAAAGAGCAAGGAGGACAACCTCACCTATTACTGCGTACAGATCACATTCTACCACTTTCTCTGATATCAAACCAAAATTGATATTGTGATGACTGTATGAACACTTCATTATACAGAAAATCTGAAGTTTATGATCAAAATTGCTACTTCAGAGACAAAGTTGTTTAACACCCATAACATTAAACACTCACTAAAGACATTTGTAATACAAAACTTTGTTGCTCAATAAAAGCAGTGCTCAAAGTTGTTAATATACTTAAACACATTATTCTTAGCAAGACCACTCTGGTATGTTTTCTATAAATCTCTGAACATTGTTTGAGTAACAATTATCTATGATGTGTTTATTTGCATACTAAACTGTCTTGAGGTATAAACTAATTTTTGACAATTTCTTTAAATATGGCTGTTGGAAAGTCCCTTAAATTATATTTTTCACAACTGACAAGGCACTGGCCATTATAACAAAAGTAATAGAATTCTGAAAAGCACTCGAACAATACATACAAAACAATCAAGGCTTTTACCTGATGAACACCAATCCCTATCCAATGTAAAAAGTCCTTTGCTGTATCTGCCCCACACTGCAAGAGATATGCACCAATCAGAGCTTCAGTGCAATCTGCAATACTTTTGTCAGATACTTCATGCTCTTCCCATGGGTTGAAACAGGATGCTCTAGTGGGAGGCGTACCCACTCCTATCTCCATTATGATTTTCTTTCATCCTCCAGCTCTTCTATCACCTAAAAAATGCCAGAACTTCATAGCAAAATAAAGTGATACACATTTGCTAACTAGGTAATCTATTCAATATCTTTTGCTTAGAACTCCTTGGAAAGTGTTTATATTTCACACACTACCATTTAGCTAATAGTATTTTGTATAAGGTCCAGGATTCACAAAAACCTAGATTAACTAATAACTGATGCAGACCATCTGGGAATACCCCCTTTAACTAGTGATTTATTTGTAAATTTCCTGTTCAACAGTTTATTGGGAAGAAAGGCAAACAAAAACTAGTAATGGAAATATCTCTGTCTACTACAGAAATATTATTCAACCTTAACTGTTCATACCATTTGGTTTAGACTTTTAACAGAAATTGTTTACAGGCTGCTGCTGCTGCTGCTGCACTCTTCAAGGTGACTATTCAAAGTACAGATCTTGCTTTATGTGTAAAACAAAGGCCTCGTGATGATCATAATTTTACAAATGTCATGAAGTCTCAAAGAGGCAACTAACTCCTATTTATGGATTACCCATTTGCCAAACAAATGGAGGGTCATAAAACAGTTGTATTAAAAAGCCTTGGACAGCATAAACAGTTAGATTGAAAATCCTTGCCTGCCTCAGTTCTTCCTAACCTTGCTGGTAGTGTATGTTTGAATTTACACATTGATTTTTCAACCCAACTGAACAAGTACCTGAACGATTAGGTATCATATTATACACACATCATACGCAGTAATGATGAATGGAGCCACAGCAATATTAGCTCTCTTTTTTTTAAAATGCTGTGTTAATACAATCACTTCACAGACATCATTATGAATAATATGGACAGGACAAGAAAAATCACGACTGAAAACAGGAGCACTGTATGATCTCGCTACTGGTGCAAGCAGACAGAATAACCTGAAGCTACCTTTACTAGTGATGCTCACTTCCTTCATCATCTTTTACGGATGTTTTTGCCTTAGTTGAGCAGCAAAGATTCTACCCCATCCACCAGTTTACAGAGGCACTCATTATCCAAGAAAGGCAGCTCTCTATGATAGTAAGATGCACATTAAAATATTTATTTCTTATGTAGGCATGAACCAAGTGGAAATTAATTTTTCACTCATTATATTTTTTCAGTGTTGATCACTATATTTCCTGTTGATTTCAGTGCATATCACTCAATCTTCTCTCATCACCTTCTTGGCTCTTATCTTTGTCCTTCCAACCTTCAATATGATGCTTTTCATTTTGAAGTGACATCATGCTAAAATATAATAGCACTACAAAAATTTTCCTAAACATAAATGTATGTGAGAACGCATCATTCAAAAGAACACGCTCAAAATAAAATGTATTTAGACAATCGATACTTATAAATACTACTATATTTTTTAATGTATCAAGATCCTAAAAATGCAATGTAGCCACACCCCAAATTGTGCTTATGTCTAAAATCACTTAAAAGAAGCTTTTCAATGGTTTCTGGTCTAAATAAACCACCAACTACAATGCATATAAGGCCTAATAACAATTAATGGATCTATTCTTAACCAATGTAGAAATTCTTTCATTGATAAATATGGATTACTAATGGCTAACTGGCATCACCCCTAAAAAACAATTCTGTCTACAGAAAAAAAAAAAAAAAAAAAAATAATTGGATTGTACTAAAATTAAATCTTTTATTTTGTTCCTATATACATATGTGTATCTGCATCACACCATGGACAAGACAGCACAAAAAAAATGTGAAACACTGAATAAAGGGGTCTTCTTTTTTATCTTAACTGACATCTCAATTCTACACTTTACCACATATACTGGACTGCAAAACAGACATGAATTATAGATATTAATACTTAATACTACTTCAAGAAACTGATAATAGCACAATTTAATTAACTAATAAGTAAAACACACAAAAATTACTTACTTGTTCCAAATCTGATATTGTTTCTGGGACCGGAAGTTTATGCCACTTATCATTAGGGTATCCAATCTTGCGCAATTCTCTTTCAACCAATTTCTTCACACCAAAACCTGGAAGAATACCATTTACTCTGGCTGCAACTTTATTGCCTGAATCTTCTCAGGGATTGCCTTCTTCTTAGCAAGCTGGAAGAGTGTTTTATTACAAATCAGTAATGTTCGTCGAGGTGAAAGCTTACCCTCATGGTCATCTGGGAACTTCAAGTAAACATATTCGCCAACTACATACTTGAGAAAAGCATCCCCCAAAACTTCTAATCTCTCCAAATTATATCCATCATTCGCTGCCATTAGGGTCAAGGCATGTGCAAGCATAAAAGGGTATATATAATTTGTTTTCTTCTGGGAAAGTGCAAACAGCTAAATTGACATCAGATGGAGTACTCTGAGCAATATGTTCAGTCCAACTGAAATCTAGAGACTGAGCAGTTATAGAGGCAAGGTCCAGTTTAGATGAGACGCCAATGTCTACACTTAATTTATGAGCCACACCAAAGCTGTTTAGTCGATATAGTATTGAAGGTACACAAGACAACTGCCACCACAGTGAAGCCCGAAAGGGTAAAATACCACACAGTTCTGGGATGAAATATGGTGGATCTCTGTTACCTTTCTTTTTAACAGGCACTTTCTTCAGGTAATTCAACTCCTTTGGTAAATGCTTGACCGCGATTAAAGGCTGCAGTCTATTGGTAATTTTTGCATCATATTTTGTTAAGAAGTAACCCTCATAGTTCTCGTATAACATTTTACACTCTGGAAACTCAGATCTAGGATTCAAATTCCCCTTGATATCTGTAACATAATGCATTTGATGCATATCCCCATACAAAGGAAATACAACAGCATTTTCAAACAAATTTCTGTTAAATTCATATGTCTGATCTGATCTTACTGGAATTTTCTCCTTAACAGTGGTAAGTTGAGCCATGCGGTCAATGAGTCCAACATTTAAACAGCTGCCTCTTAAAGGTACAATGAACAGTCCACTATCAACCCCTTTTGGGTCAAATTCCATCAAAGACTTGTTGATGGGCAATATACTTTCTAATGCTAACTTGTGAAAATGGTTAGCCTTCCTCACCATCTCAGTGCTAGCATCACAAATTATGTCTAACAGCTTGAGTGTTATGATGACTTCACCGATTTTTGGTCCATACAGTTTAAACGGACAATGTACAAGTTCCTCCTTACACATTATTCCGACAGTATCCTCTGATTCAGCTGAATCTACTGTGATTTCTCTTGAATCTTCACCTGTGGGGTGTATCTCAACAGAATACAAATAAAAGGGGGTTCCTTCACTGTGACACAAAGAACTGTGTACTTCTCTCTTATATATCTGCCTGTGTTTCTTTGTTCCAAGATTTGGTTCCCCGGCTTTACTGGATTCTAACTTCAAGTCTAACAAATCATCTGCCAACATTTCAACAGTCGGAACTGTTGGTCGAAGCTTGTGATCTAACTCTCCCACTTGATGAAGAATTCTGCATAACTCGAGTGCAGCACTCTTTTTAGCAAGATCTTTATTTTCTTGAGGCTTACCTTTAATTTGCTCCTTCATATTTGAACATGTGGGCAAAAGAATGACAGCTTGTATCATGCCATGACGATTCACATATAGTACTTCAGGGGCCAATGTTGTGAATCTATCTTGTGGTAATTTTCCAATGTAATGATTAACAAGAGAAATGGCTGAATTTGCAGTAACTTTTGGTCCCTGTGGGCCATATGGTTCATATGGTGGCAATACGTCATCTTCATCAAAATGTCTCTGGATTTCTTCCGCTGTTGGTAAGTCTCGGTTATGACACAATGTTAACAGAGTTTTCTCTATTTCTCTGTAAACATCCAAGTCATTTATGAACAACCCATGTGCTCTCATCTTCACCATTAAAATGTACTTTGATGGGACAGCTCGAGCTCTTCCTCTAGACTGAACATAAGCTCTGTAATTTGCAGGCTTATCAAATCTTATAACTGCATTACATTTTCGAATGTCAACTCCCTCCTCCAGCACACTTGTTGAAACTATAAAATTAGCTTGACCTTCCCTGAATTTCTTCAACGTCTCTCTCTGTTTTCTTAGTTCAAGCTCAGCTAATTTCAAGTCTATTCCTGGCCGAGTGTTAGCACCAACCACATAAAGAGGCTTTATAAAATTCAAATCATCATTTGCCTTTGCCAACTCAAGAAAGAAGTCATACAAGATTTTGGCAGTGTTTCTTCGCTCTACAAAAATCAACCCTGCCACTTCATCACTTTTAATGGCAGTGAGTATCTCAATAAGCCTTAAAACTTGGTGGCTGACATGATCTTTTGGTTTTCCATGAGTTTTTCTCTTAAAACACACTGAACATGTAATTCTTCAAACCTTGTCCGGAGCCTCCCTAAAAGCTCTCGTATAACAGGGACTTCCTCAGCTGCAGCACTCTCCTCTAAGCTTTCCTTTTCATAGTATATAGCACGTGGCTACACAACCAGTCACCCAATGAACGCATTATGTGCTTGATGTTTCACTATCCTTTTTCTAATAAATTTTTTCACTTTATCATCTAGATCCTCCTGCTCCTCAACTTCACACTTCAATCCATCTAACTGGCTGTGCTTCTACCATTTCTTGGTAAGGTGTCAATGGAACATCCTTGTAAATCACTAGTCTTTCATCTGGCCTAGTAGTAAATCTCAATACCTCTTCGTGATCTACAGAAGTGACAAGGGCACAATCCATTGTCTTCTCTAATTCATGCATGTTCCGGGATACATCATCTTTCCTGCACTTCTTATTTATGACACTGGCAGTGAGGCCCAAAATTCTAGGACATTCATCAACTCCTGTTCTTTTCAGGGCATCATACTGTCTCATAATTTCACGCATTGGATGACTTCCAACAGCATGATGACATTCATCCATAATTAGTAAGTTTACTCTTCTCAAGGAAGTCTTGCATGAAGAATCAATTCCAAAAATATCTGTGCAGTGATGATGATAACTTCATGTCCCTCAAGTTCATCAGCCCACTGAAATGCAACAAATATGAAATTAGTCTATTATGCCAAATTAATAAATGTCTAATTCCATATAATTTAAAAGCAACTGCCCAGTATTAGGCCATGGCACAAGAAACTCAATGGGTTTATGTTTGTTTGTGTGGTGTTTTTACGTCACATGGAACCAGTAGTTATTCAGCAATGGGACCAATAGCTTTACGCGAATTCCGAACCAAGTCGAGAGTGAACTTCTATCACCAGAAATATACACATCTCTAATAGGTCTATGGATAATTTTGTGAAATCACTTGATGGTCCTGCTGCTGAGAAAAATAATCAATAAATCCTTTTATGGGGAGCATCTATAGCCAACCAAATTTTGAGAAATTATCAAAATTAGTTACCAACAGTTTTGAACTACTTAAACATAAAAAAAAACATTATCGTTCAGTATTAATGATCAAAAAAAGTTATTTTCACAGGTTTAAACAATTTTGTTTAAAAAGGGCAGCTGCATTACTAATGAGACAGGCGAGAGGGCAGTTCAAACTTGCTCTTAAGCACTGCAGGTTAAATGAAAAACAGCCAAGAGCCAATGCAATGTCTAGAAACTTAGATTCTGGTGATTATCCTCGTCTTTGGTAAGATATCCAGTCCTTAAATCCCAAAACTAAAAAAGCTATCACAGAGAGTAGGGGAAGCAGTAGGAGACGAAGCTATCGCAAATATGTGGGGTGATCACTTCAACAATATCCTGAATTGCATAAATGATCAAGATTCCCGAAGGGATGTAGATAACCTCCTTACTGACAACATTCAATTTCATTTTGCAGACCGTATTACGCCAGGTAACATCAGTGATGCCATAAACAGCCTACCTAATAATAAATCGCCCGGCTGTGATGGTCTTCCTGCAGAGGCCTTCAAATTCTGCCATTTTGCTAGCTGCCCTATTCAATGCGTGCATAATTCACCAGTTTCTTCCAGACTCCTACTCTTAGTTCACTTGATACCATTAATCAAAAACAAGCTAAAGGATGCAGCTGACCCTGACAACTACCGGCCGATTGCAATCACAATGATCGCATCGAAGATACTTGAGTCTGTTCTTCTGGTGAGACTTCTCCCCTTTCTACACACCACTGACAACCAGTTCGGGTTTAAAGCAAACCACTCAACCGACACCTGCATCTACATACTGAAAGAACTGCTGAATTACTACCTATCATCAGCCTCTCCTGTTTTCCTTTATTTTGTAGATGTGAGAAAAGCATTTGACAGAGTTAACTACCTGAAGCTCTTCCTGAAGCTGCATAAAAGGGGCACACCCCTGTATCTAATTGGCATTTTGCATTGCTGGTTCTCCACACAGCAATTCTGTGTCAAATGGGGTAACGTATTACCTTACACCTTCGGCTCCCTAAATACGTACACAGATGCCTTGAATGTCAAACTGAACTCACTCCCAATCAGATGCACCGTCAATGAAACAACTATAAACAACCTCTGTTACGCCGACGATATGGTTCTGATTTCCCCATCAGTGCAAGGTCTCCAACGACTCATCGACACTTGCTGCCAATATGCAGAGGAATTTGATACAATCTACAACGAAACCAAGACCCAGTGCATGTCGCTGCTCCCGAGATCGCTTAAGCATATTGCAGAACCACAAATTTTCCTCGGAAAACATCGACTGGAAATTGTGCACGAATTTCCGTATTTGGGTCAAATTATCACCGATGACCTAAAAGATACGGCAGACATTGAACAGAGGCGTCGTAAACTATGTGCAGCTGGCAACATGATCGCAAGGAGGTTTGCTTTCTGTCACCGAGACATGAAACTGCTGCTCTTCCGCTCGTACTGCTACAGTATCTATGGGTGTTCCCTCTGGTCGAACTATACCCGAGAAACCATGAGACGCATCACTGTTGTGCACAATGACATTCTGAGACACCTCACAAACACTCCACGCTACCACTCCGCCACACAGATGTTCATAGAAAACCGCCTGGACAATTTAAAAATCATTGTTAGGCGAACAATGTCCAGTCTGGTAACCCAAGTGAGAAACAGCAGCAACTCGCTCATACAAAGCATCCTAAGGAGTGAAGCAAGAAGATCTAAATTGTGGGCAAGATGGGAAAATGAGGCCTTTGTCCCCTAAAGGACTTAATCTCTGTATTGGCAAGATGTCATCTGCAGTTTTTGTCATTATTACATTTATTGCTGTTATTTTAATTTTTCTTTTTTCTTTATTACTGTGGTTACTATCAAGTTAAAGTTTTTTTTTTTTTTTTTACATTAAATATGACAATTTGTCCAAAATTGCATTTTTCCTAACTATACAAACCTGAGGTCCTTTTTTACAATAGGAAGGTACTAGCGGCAGCTGGATAGGTCGTAAGCTTTCGAACAAGGGGTTCGGTAGTTAACTGCTTGTCCGACAGGCGCGCGAGCGCGCGACTGGGAGGTAAACAAATCACTTTTGCTTTTGGCCCAAGCAAAAACTGCAGAGTGAGGGGTGGCATGAGGTGGGACTATGTGTAAAAGGACCTCAGGTTTGTATAGTTAGGAAAAATGATATTGTTATGATACAATAAAGTTTCATACATACTTACCTGGCGGATATATACATAGCTAAGACTCCGTCGTCCCCGACAGAAATTCAAATTTCGCGCCACTCGCTACAGGTAGGTCAGGTGATCTACCGGCCTGCCCTGGGCGGCAGGACTAGGAACCATCCCCGTTTTCTATCATATTTTCTCTCTTCCACCTGTCTCCTGCGGGGAGGCTGGGTGGGCCTTTAATTGTATATATCTGCCAGGTAAGTATGTATGAAACTTTATTGTATCATAACAATATCCTTTTTTCATACAATCACTTACCTGTCAGATATATACATAGCTGATTGGCACCCTTCGGTGGTGGAGGGTAAGAGACAGCTACTATATGGGAATAGACAGGTAAACAACATATGTTGTAGGTATAAATAAAACCTTGGTTCCTACCTGATAGGTGGTAGACTTCGTGGGTGTTTGCCCAGTAGTCTGCATCACCTCAAGAAACTTTAGCGAGATATGTGATCTATGGCCAAGAGTTCTTGTGGGTCTGCCGATGGGTCTTACCCACTTACTCGGCAGAGCCTAAAAGGACTTTGTCAATGGGTGCTGATCCACTTATATGACAATACACCTTATGAAGGAGCACACAACCAATCCCGACCACCTGATCCTAACCATATGTTAGAACTAAGGATTGTTACGAGTTATCCCCGAACTCGTCACAACAACCGTAACTCAAAAACCACTACGCACACATACATAATTTTCAAAAAAAAAATTATACCCAACTAATTGGATATGACAAGAATTCTCTTACTGAACAACATAGACGGCCGCCCGTGCGAGCCTAAGTCCTCCATTGTTCGAAGAGACTCTCGACCATATCCAAAAAGAAGAACAGTATATACATTTAAGGATTGGTGTCGGCTCCCGTACCCAGAATCGTATCTGCCGATACGATAGGACCTAGAGAAAAACACTTCTCATACGTCACACGCACGTCTTTCAAGTAATGAGATGCAAATACTGAGTTGCATCTCCAATATGTCGTATCTATGATGTTTTTAAGCGACATATTCTTATAAAACGAGAGAGACGTCGCTACCGCTCTTACTTCATGAGCTTTTACTCTTAGTAGTTGTAACTGTTCATCAGGACAGACCTTATGAGCGTCTGTAATGACGTTTCTTACAAAGAACGCCAGAGCATTCTTGGACATCAGTCTTGTGGGGTCTTTTACCGCGCACCAGAGACCTTGTCTAGAGCCTCCCAACTGACGCTTTCTCTGAAGGTAGAACTTCAGCGATCTAACAGGGCATAGAGACCTCTCTGCTTCTCTGCCTACGAGACTCGACATTCCTTTGACTTCGAATGACTTAGGCCAGGGATTCGTGGGATTCTCGTTTTTCGCTAAAAACAGGGTCTTAAACGAGCAAATAGCCGAGTCTCCCTTGAATCCTACTTTATCCTGCAGAGCTTGTAATTCACTAATTCTCTTTGCCGTAGCTAAAGATAATAGGAATATGCATTTTCTAGTTATGTCTCTAAAAGATGCCAGATGAGGAGGTTCGAATCTATCCGATGACAGATATTTGAGGACTACGTCCAGTTCCAGTTCGGAGGTACTGGTCCTTGATTTTGAAGTCTCAAACGATCTTATGAGATCGTGGAGATCTTTGTTATTTGCCAGATCTAAACCTCTGTTCCTGAATACAGCCGAGAGCATACTTCTGTATCCCTTTATTGTGGATACGGCTAGATGAGATTTTACTCTCAGGAATAGCAAGAAATCAGCAATTTCCGCTATAGAGGTAGAGGAGGAGGACACTTCTTGGATCTACACCACCTTCTAAATACCTCCCACTTCGAATGGGTATACTTTTCGTAGTGGAGGTTCTGCGTGCTCTCGCGATCGCGCTTGCCACTTCGCGAGAAAAGCCTCTCGCTCTGACAAGTCTTTCGATAGTCGAAAGGCAGTCAGAGCGAGAGCGGGGAGGTTTTGATGGTACCTCTTGAAGTGTGGTTGTCTGAGAAGATCCGTCCTTCTTGGTAGGGATCTTGGAAAGTCTACGATCCACTCTACCACCTCCGTGAACCATTCCTGGGCAGGCCAAAAGGGGGCTATTAACGTCATCCTCGTCTCCTTTGACGCAACAAACTTTTTCATTACTAACCCCAGGATTTTGAATGGGGGAAAAGCATAAACGTCTACTCGAGACCAATTTAGCAGGAAGGCGTCTACCATAAGTGCTCTTGGATCTTCCACGACCGAGCAAAACACTGGGAGCCTTTTTGAAATGAATGTTGCGAAGAGATCCACATGAGGAGTCCCCCACAGAGACCAGAGATCGAGACACACTCCCTCGTGTAGTGTCCATTCTGTATGAAGGACCTGGTTCCTCCTGCTGAGCCTGTCCGCCCTCACATTCTTTACTCCCTGTACGAACCTTGTCAGTAGGGAGATGTTCCTGTGAGACGTCCAAAGTAATAGGTCTCTCGTCAGCTCGTAAAGGAACGAGGAGTGCGTCCCTCCCTGTTTCCGAATGTAGGCAAGTGCGGTGGTGTTGTCCACATTTACTTGCACTACCTTGTTTGATACCAGAGGTTCTAGACTCTTCAACGCCAGAATGTACGGCGAAAAAAGCTCCTTGCAGTTTATGTGCCAAGTCACCTGTGCTGGTTCCCAGGTGCCTGACACCTCTTCTGAGCCTAATGTCGCTCCCCAACCTCTCTCCGACGCGTCGGAGAACAACACTAGGTCTGGGTTCTGTGTTCTTAGAGAGATCCCTTTGTTCTCTTCCAGAGGGAGCAACCACCATTGTAGGTGTGACTTTGTCTCCCTTGGAATGGGAAAAACGTCTGACAGTTGTCCGGTTTTCCAGCTCCAAGACCTCTTGAGGAAGAATTGAAGCGGACGAACATGTAGTCTTCCTAGAGGGAAGAATTGTTGTAGCGAGGAAAGCGTCCCCAGAAGGCTCAACCATTCCCTCGCTGACGTTTGTTCTTCTCTAAGAAGAGAGAGACTATACGCAAACCTTTTGCGATTCTCTCTTGCGAAGGAAAAACTCGAAAACCCCGAGAATCCATCCGAATCCCCAGATAGACTAGGTCTTGTCTGGGGGTCAGCTGAGACTTCTCGAGGTTCACGAGCAATCCCAACGCTTTGATCAAATCTAGAGTTAACATTAGGTCCTCCAAGCACTGTCTCTCTGATCTGGCCCTGATGAGCCAGTCGTCCAGATACAGAGAGATATTTACTCCTTTGAGGTGAAGAAACCTCGCCACATTCCTCATCAGGCTTGTGAAGACCTGAGGAGCTGTGGACAGGCCGAAACACAAGGCTCTGAACTGAAAGATCCTTCCCCCCGTCATGAAACGGAGGTACTTCTTCGATGAAGGGTGGATCGGGACATGAAAGTAGGCGTCCTGGAGATCTAGAGACACCATCCAATCTCCTTGTCGTAATGACGCTAGGACTGAAGCAGAAGTCTCCATGGAGAACTTCTCCTTCTGAACAAATTTGTTCAGAGAGCTGACGTCCAGTACTGGTCTCCAGCCTCCCGAGGCTTTCGCCACTAGAAAAAGGCGATTGTAACAAAACCCCGGGGAGTTTGATCCAGTACTAGTTCTATCGCTCTCTTGTCCCACATTGTTCCACCATCGATCAGAAGAGTATCCCTCAGCACAGGGTCCTTGTACTTGGCTGATAGTTCCCTTGGTATTGACGTTAGGGGAGGGGCCGGAGCGTTCAGGAAAGGGATACGATATCCCTTCCTTATGATAGCCAATGCAAACGCGTCTGCGTTTATCAGTGTCCAGGCCTCCACGAATCCTAGGAGCCTGGCACCTACTGGTGCTTGGAGGAGAGATGTTTCATTTTCCCTTTTTAAAGGGACGAAAGGCAGACCTACCTCTCTTCTCCGGAGCCTTCCTTCTTGCGGGAGGTCTGGAGGTCGGACCACCTCGAAAGGGCTGCAATGATGTACTAGGTCCTTTCTTGTCATATGTAGAAACAGGTTTCTTCTTCCTAGCCAACTGCGTCAAGAAGATCCTGAGTCGCCTTCTCAGTTAAAGAGTGAGCAACGTCCTTCACTAACTGAGAAGGGAACAAAAAGTCAGAAAGAGGCGCATACAGTAGAGGTTGCCCCCTCTGAGCATGCGAGACTGTCTTTGTTAAGAAGGCGCCATACACCGTCCTTTTCTTTAAAAGACCTGCTCCAAATAATGAAGAGATTTCAAAAGATCCATCCTGTACCGCTTTGTCAATGCAAGACAAAATGCATAACAGGGCTTCAGGTTCGATTCCTTCTGAATCATGGGCTTTCTTGGACATCACCCCAAGGGACCAATCTAAGAAGTTGAAGACTTCCAATACATGAAAGAGTCCCTTGAGGAGATGATCCAGTTCTGAAATACCCCATGTAATGCGTGCAGAATTGAGACTTGGACGCCTTGAAGCGTCAACCAAAGTCGAAAAATCTGCCTCTGTTGTAGAAGGGAGAGCGATACCCATATTCTCTCCCGTCTTATACCATATGCCTCTTTTCCCAGCTAATCTTGCTGGAGGCATGCAAAAGACTGTCCTGACTAAGTCTTTCTTAGACTTCATCCATGAGTCTAAGGCGTGTAATGCCCGCTTCATCGAGATGGTGGGTTTCATATTTAGAAAAGACGAGGGCTTCTTCGTCTTAGCACTGGAAAAGAGCGAGCGCGGAGAAGGAGGAGCAGCAGGAGTCAACTCGTCTCCATACTCCTCAAGAAGCAGGGTAGTCAAAACCTTATAGTTGGACAGACCCTCTCTTCCATGATCTTCATCATCCGAGTTTTCCTCCAACTCGGGATCTATCTGAGTCTCCGTTCTCCTTTCTGAACTTTCCTCTTCTGGAGGAGACAAACTCCTAATAGGAGAGGGGCTAAGGGAATGATACTCTTTCCTCTTCCCCGCTTTAAAAGACTTGGAAGGCGTCACAAGCTCCGGCTTCTCTTGAACTTTAGAAGACGCCTTGTATGACGCTTCCCGTTCTCCGAGCGTCATGGCTGACGTCTCTTGCTGACGTCTTGATGACGCTTCGCGTCTGGAAGACGCTCCGCTCTCTAAAGGCGTCCTACTCGGCGTCGCAATATTGGACGGAGCGTCACGTCTAAGATCCGCTTTCAATGACGCTTCACTTCTAAAAGACGTCTTGCGTTTCTCTGGCTTTACGAAACTCTCGTAAGCCCCCGATCTAGCTCTCGAACTCGAAGTTTCTGCAAGACGTTCAGCAGTTTCACGTCTGTCTGACGCTTCTCTTCGAGCAGGTGAGAGAGGACGAGACTTCTTAATTGGAAGCGTCACGTCCTTCCGACGGGGCGCTAAAACTCCCACAAGAGATGACAGTTGTTCCTGAACTGCCATAATTATCTTTCTTGACGCTTCTCCCACGTCTAGTGCATGACGCCTTTCGTCATCACTCGGGGTTTTTTTTTTTTTTTGGGGTAGAAGAATGAAGGGGGTACTTCCGCACAAGCGTCAGGTGACGCTGACGCCACCTTCGCTTTCTTAATAGCAGACGGAGCGTCATCTGAGAAGCGCTCTGGGCTCGAGTCTATGTCGGGCTTCATATGACGCTTCAGCGGTCTCGATAAGTTCGACTCCTTCCACCCTCGTTTAGGTGAGGGAGAGGGAGAGGACGAGAAACACTCACGAAGGACGCTTTTTCTGTAGCGCCCTTGAGCCGCCTGCCATGAAGCAGAGCTAGCTGAAGGGACGTCTGACCGTTAGGGGATTCCCACGAACCTCCCTTTAGAAGGCTTTTCGACTTTCCTTTCTATATGGGCATGGGAGCTTGGAAGAGGTCTAGGCCTGGGAGCGTCGCAGGGACGATCAAACGCCCCCTCCACAACACTGAGAGAACTCACTTCACTGAAATGTTCACTATCACTAGCCTTACCTTTGGAGTCAGCCATCTTGGACTTCATGTCTCTAATAGTAGCTTTCAGATTGGCGATTTCCGATGCCGAATCCGAAAAAGCACTTCTGAGAATGAGATATATAGGGAGAATCTACATCAGTAGGATTAGAATATCCGTGAAAGGCTCAATAGGCCTTGAACTCACACCTTTCAGCCGTCTAACTCTATCCCTCTCTAACTTCTTCAAATAAGAAGTCAAAGTCTTCCACTCTTCTGCATTCAATCCTCGCATTCCTTACAAGTATTAATAGCAGAACACTGAACCCCCCTACATTTACGGCATACAGTGTGAGGATCAACCGAAGCTTTCGGTATCCTCACCCTGCAGCCTACATTCACACACATTCTCACACTCACATTAGAATCAGACATACTGAGAAAAATCCAAAAGAGTTATTCCAAAAACAGTCCACAGTAGCGAATGCCAAAACACGATCCAAATACGTCACCAAAAGCCGAAAAAAACGTTGATCAAATAGTTGAAAAATGAATCTTAAGTCAGGAGGTAATAACAACAATGTTGATACCACCGGCGACAGAGAAAATATGATAGAAAACGGGGATGGTTCCTAGTCCTGCCGCCCAGGGCAGGCCGGTAGATCACCTGACCTACCTGTAGCGAGTGGCGCGAAATTTGAATTTCTGTCGGGGACGACGGAGTCTTAGCTATGTATATATCTGACAGGTAAGTTGATTGTATGAAAATGCAATTTTGGACAAATTGTCATTTGTTCCGACACGGCATACAAACCTTCGGTCCTTTTACAATAGGAAGACTCACTTTCTTGGTGGGAGGAATCTGAGTCTTTTGTGAACAGACTGGTGTTCGCCCAACCTTGGAAGTCTCCCTGGTCGTAAGAGCGAGGGAGGGATCCAAGCCTCTGTCCAATTGATCGGGGTGTGCACCGCAGGATCAATGGTCAGACTCTGGGACCGAGTACTAAGAGAGAGGCAAGCGTATCTCTTCGTACCAGCAATGTAAGAACTTGTTCCTGTACAGGAGCAAATATAAAGTCATGGGTTTGACTCTTGTAGGCATCCACTTCCCCCCCCTTGTAGGAGGAAGTGGTGGATATTCTGCTCCTATCCCTAGTGAAAGGGATAGGATGGGGCTCTGTCATATAGCTCACCTGCATCTCGTCTCATCCAGCGTAGTGACGACCGTGGCCCTCTGCCCACAGGTAGAGGAGGAGGAAAAGATGGGGAGAGGGAGCCAGTCACTCACTCACTCACACATCCATCCACACAGTCACACCAGGACTCGATGCTGTTTCAGCCTGCGAGGGTCTGGGTTAGCTACACAACTGTTGAGCAGCCACCACGGGTCCCAAGGAAAAGGTATCCAAGGACCTGTGGGCAATATTCCCGAAGGTAGAAAGGACGTAAAGGTAGTCTGGTTAAGCCAGACCCCTGCCTTCAAGGACCTGCGCCACGGAGAAGTTCTTACGAAACGCCAACGAGGGGCCAATACTTCTGACTTCGTGAGCTCCTCGGACCGGGACGTAACGGATGTCGTCACTACCATCAGCCTCATACGCCCTCCTGATGACCTCACGCAGCCAGAATGAAAGAGTGTTCTTGGATACTTCTTTCTTGGTTACCCCGGTGCTAACGAAGAGGCGTCGACACTCAGGCCTGAGGTGTCGAGTTTTCTTCAGATAGCGCCGTAGCGCCCTCACAGGACAAAGCAGCATCTCATCCGCATCATTATCGGTGAAGTCCATTAGGGAGGGAATCGTGAAGGACTCGAACCTGTCGTCAGGGACCGACGGTTTCTGAGTCTTCGCAACGAAGTTCGGGACGAAATCGAGCGTCACAGATCCCCATCCCCTGGAGTGTCGTACATCATAGGAAAGACCATGAAGTTCCCCTACTCTCTTCGCCGATGCCAGGGCAGCAAGAAGAGGGTCTTGAGGGTCAGATCCCTGTCTGACGACTCTCGGAGTGGCTCGAACGGCGTTCGAGTCAAACTCCTAAGGACGAGAGTCACATCCCACGCAGGGGGCCATGAGTTCCCTGGGTGGTGGTCAAGACCTTTCGAAGCTCCTCATTAGCAAGGATATCTCGAACGAATTCGAGATGTCCAGTCCCCTCAGTTTTAGGACGAGCGCCAGTGCTGCTCTATATCCTTTAACTGTGGGTACTGAGAGGAGCTTCTCTCGGCGAAGAAACACGAGGAAATCCGCTACCTGCTGAAGAGTGGCTCTGAGAGGAGATAGACCCCGTCTACGACACCAAACCACAGAAGACGGCCCACTTCCCCTGGTACACAGCTGCAGAGGACTGACGGACGTTTCCAGCCATCTCTGTTGCTGCGCTACGAGAAAAGCCTCTCGTTCGCAAGAGATGGTGGATAACAGCCAGCCGTGAAGTCGTATGGACTGGACTGCTCGGTGGTACCGCTCGACGTGTGGCTGGGCGAGAAGGTTGTGCCCAAGGGGGAATCTCTCTCGGTTTCTCCCTGCGAGAAAGCCCGCAGGTCCGGATACCAAATGGCCTGTTGGCCATTTGGGAGCCACCAGATCATCCTGAGATTCGGGGTGACCAGTGCTCGACTGATCACCTTGCGAATCAGGCTGAACGGGGGAAAGGCATAGACGAAGAGGTTGTCCCACGGGTGTTGAAGAGCGTCCTCTGCAGCTGCCCATGGGTCCGGCACGGCTGAGAAGAAACCTGAAGCTTTCTGTTGTGCCGGGTGGCGAACAGATTCCCACCCGACTGGTCGCCCCCACAGGTCGAAGAGCCTTTCCGCCACGTCCTGGTGTAGAGACCACTCGGTCCCTATCACCTGATCCCAGACGGCTGAGCGTGTCTGCTACTACATTCCTCTTCCCTGGAATAAGTAGCGTGCCGACAGCTCTATTGAGTGTGCCTCGGCCCACTCGTGCACCTGCCGAGTCAACTGGTACAACGGGAGAGACACTAGCCCCCCTGTTTGTTGACGTAGGCCACTACCGTGGTGTTGTCGCACATCAACACCACTGAGTGTCCCATCAGCGGTCCTGGAACTCTTGGAGCCGAGGAATGCTGCCTTGAGTTCCAGTACATTGATGTGAAGGTGCTTGTCGTTCTCGTCACTCCTGAAGTCAGCAACTCCTCCAGGTGTGCGCCCCATCCCTCGGTCGATGCGTCTGAGAACAGCTGCATGTCCGGGGGGGGAGTGCGCAGAGGCACTCCTCTTAAGAGGTTCCTGTCGTCCAGCCACCAGGCTAGGTCCTGCCTCACCTCCGGTGTCAGTTGACACTGGAAAGCTTGGGGATCCGTTGCCTGAGACCAACTCTCCTTTAGTCTCCACCATTGGAGAGACCGCAGGTGAAGACGCCCGTGAGGGACTAACTTCTCGAGTGACGACAGGTGTCCGATCACGACTTGCCATCGCTGAGCTACCTGTTCCTGCCGAGACAGGAACTGGTTTTGGCTGCCTCCCTGAATCTGCTGATCCGCGAGTCTGCGGGGAAGACTCGCCCTGCTACCGTGTCGATCAGCATACCCAGGTACTTCATCCTCTGCTTGGGCTCGAGATCGGACTTTTCGAAGTTCACAACGATCCCCAGATCGCGACAGAACTCGAGCAGTCGATCCCTGTCCTGTAGCAACTGCGAGCGGGAGCTCACCAGGACTAACCAATCGTCGAGATACCTCATCAGACGTATCCCGTGCGAATGGGCCCAAGCAGACACCAGAGTGAACACTCGCGTGAACACCTGTGGGGCGGTTGAGAGACCGAAGCAAAGTGCCCTGAACTGGTACACCGTCCCGTCGAGGAATAAAGCGGAGGTACTTTCTGGAGGACTGATGAATGGGTATTTGGAAATACGCATCCTTCAAGTCCACTGAAAGCATGAAATCGTTTCTCCCTGATGGAGTCGAGCACGGAACGTGCCGTCTCCATCGTGAACCGGGTCTGGCGAACAAACCGGTTCAGGGGAGAGAGATCTATCACCGGGCGCCAGCCTCCCGTAGACTTTTCCACCAGGAAGAGTCGACTGTAAAAGCCCGGTGACTGATCCGTGACGATTTCTACAGCTCTCTTGCTCAGCATGGTCTTGATCTCCTGTCTCAATGCTACGTCCTTCGATGACCCTGGAACGTACGACTGCTGTTGGACCGGGTTGGAGTGAGGGGTGGCCGAGTTCGAAGGGTAATAGATATCCCTCCCGAAGGACATCTACAATCCAGGTCTCGGCGCCGTAGCGCTGCCAAGTTGCCCAATGGCTGGCCAGGCACCCCCCCACTTCCGGCAGCAGGTGAGGGGGAACGCCGTCCCTAGCGTTTCCCCCCTTTCTTCGACTTCTTCCCAGAGCCTCCTCGGGAGAAGGAGGGCTGGTTACGGCTCCCCTTTGTAGAAGTCGAAGAAGACAGAGTCTTTCCCCGGGGCTTCGACGCGACTACCGTCTTAGCCACCGAGGAAGCGCTAGCCGAGCTCTTTGGCTTGGCCGCAGTCCGAGGGCTGCCCAGAGAAGCCTTCGAGACTGCCTGGTGAACCAGACGGTCACTGTCGTCAGTGCGCCGTCTGTCCACCGCAGCGTCCACCATCTCTCCTGGGAAGAGAGACGTGGAACTCCGTAGAGGTTCCGTTGTCGTAGTCCCAATGCCGCTTCACGCCCAGCGCCCTGGAAACCCTGTAGTAAGGACAGCGTCCCTACGTCGGAGAACCAGGTTGGCCCACAGGTTCACCGTCTGGTGGGCAAGGAAGGAGATGGCTCTTCCCCCAGACTGGCAAAGTCTCCTAAAGGCCGAGTCATCTTCGGGAGAAATTCCCCCGGAGTTGGCTGCGACCTTAGATACTGTGAGGGACCACAGATCTAACCAGGAGACGGCCTGGAAAGCTGCCATGGCAGTCGATTCCAGGCCGAGTTGCCTCTTGCTGCGAGAACCATAGGTTCTCGGACAGGAGCTGCTGCAGAGACACACCCGGAGTCAGCCTGGCTAACTCCGGGTTCACCTGTTTGGGCGCATCGGGTCCCTCAGATGGCACGTAAAAACACCGCTGTCGCAGCAGAGGAGGTGGAAGCAGCTTGCTCGACCTGCCAGACTTGAGGAGAACCGTCTTGCCCGGAGACAAGAGATTCTACTGGTCCAGCACTGAGTCGGCAAGCTCGGAACGCGGCAAACCCACCGTCGGTCTGGGTTCCCTCTTCGGGCCCCAGAACGACTCGAGCCGGGACGTGGGCTCGGATGGTGGGAGCGGCGATCCTTCCCCGAGGTCTTGTTGTGCTGACGAATCAGCGCAATTACCTCGGCAAAGTTCCTCTGGATCTCAGGAGTTACTGCGTCCTGCGAGTAGGACCATCCAGTCCCTCGAACAGGAGCATCTCCCGAGACCCTCCCCCCTCGAGGGGGGGAACAGCGACAGACCCTCTCGGTCTCCTCCAGCCACTTGTGCATACGACCTGGCGTCCGAGAACCGTGCCTGGTACGTAGGACGTCGTGGTGGGATCCTGAGGGGCGCACCCCTCACGATCACTCCTCAATACCACCTCGCCCTCCCAGTGTAACCCGAGGAGGTTGACAAGGTATGGGAGAGGCAGACCTAACGCTCCCTCCTCGCTCGCTGGCAGAACCAGTGGGCTTGGGAAGACTGCAGGCGATCGTCAACCCGCGGTGGCGATCGAGCTGCAGGCCTAGTCGAGCCGTCTCTCTGTGGAGAACGGCTGGACCGAGAACAGCGGCCCCAAGGTCCTCGTGTGTCAGAGGAGCTGGTGCTTGGTGTCGCCGTACCCGATCGCTCTCTGTGAGAGTGACGGTCAGGCGACCGGCGAGCTCCACTGTCACGGTGAGACCGGTGCGTATCCTCACGGCGCGTCACGTCGCTGGTACCAGCCGTGGCTGGTGCCGGCGAACGGGGGGACCTCTTCCCAGCCTCAGCCCGTGGCCGGTCGTGGACCGTCACGTCAGCCCGGGTAGCCAGCTGCTCGCCGCGAGAGCTGGTCTGGTGAGAGTCGCGTGAGCGGCTGTCACCAGTCTTCCGCTCCGTGCCGTGAACCTGACGCTGAGCTGGCTCAGAGGTCTGGTTCCTAGCTGCACGGTCGCTGGTAGGCGACCGTACACTCGGTACCTCTCGCGAACGAGAGGCCGAGACGGACCCTGCTGCCGTGGCGAACCACTAACAGCAGGTGAGGAAGTGCCGGTGTTAGCCGGCACTCCTCTGGTCCCCGTAGTCTTCTTCCTTGCGGAAGAAGAGACGGGTCCTGCCCCCGAAGGAGCAGGGTGACCAGCGGAAGAACCCCCCGTCTCACCGGAGCGAGACGGGCCCTTAGAAGCTCCTGAAGGAGACTTCTTAGGGGGGGGGGGAGGCGACCTTCTCTTCTTAGGCGGGGGAGCCTTAGAAGAAGAAGGGGAAGAGGCAGGCAGACGACGACGACGACGAAGAAGAGATGAAGACGACGACGACACCCTTCCTCCTCTTCTTCTTCTTCTTCGTCAACCTCCTCAGGACCGATGTCAGATCTGTCATCCAGGGCGGAGCCGGGGCTGCTGTTGCCGAAGCAACAGGGCCCATACGCACCTGTCTGAACAGATCGGCATCGGGAGCAGCGGCGCCACGAACAGGAACAACGTCAGCAGGTGCAGGCATCACAGGAAACAGCAGTGGAGACGGCAGGAGCAGGTACAGGAACGGCAGCAGTGGTCGGCAACGTCACGTCCGTGAACAGCGGCTGGGCAGGTACGGCAGGTACGGCAGGCTGTACAGGCGGTCCAGGTGGACGGACCAGCGGCACAGACATCCTAGGTACTGGTGGGAGGTCCAGGGGCGAGCTCTTGGGCACACGAAGTCCGGTCGCGGCAGCACGGCAAACCCAGGCGGCGGCATCACACTCCCCCGTGGTACGGCGACTGGCCCCTGCACCGATGTAGTTGGTGTGACAGAGACCGCGTGCGGGGTGTACACCAGGTGAGGAGGTGAAGCATAGCCAGGCGTTGAAAGGGTCGTGGTGGTGGTCGTTACCGTAGCATGCGTGACCGCCACAGAGCCAGCGAGATGGTAGAGCAGCCCCTGGACACTCGGCACGCCCTGCAGACCCAACGATGCCCCACACCTGTCCGAGGTCGTCCTTCGCGGCAACCGCACCTGAGGAAGCAAAGGTCAGGTGATTAGCAGGATCCTCTACCCGCTCGCGCGAAGACGAACGGATAGAGGACCCAGAGTACAACTCGACATCGGGGTATCTAGCGCCCTCCTCCACACTCGACAGGTCGGGTGAGGAGAAGGACCTAGAAACCCCCCCCGAAGGGGAAGGCGCCAAACGTGGGAGCTGAGCGGGCGGCAGGAAAGAAGACGAAGTGTCCGTAACCAAAGGAGTCGCGGGGAGAGCTTTCCGACGACTCCTTTGCAGGCCTTCGCTTCTTCCTACCTTCGTACAAGCCCCACTGCGCCTCCGACCAATTACAACATACTTCACAGGGCTCGCTCGGGTGCATTCGCGCCCCCCGACACCGAGCGCACAAAATATGTGGATCAATTTCAGGGAACGAGCGGAACTTTCCGCATTTACGCCCTTCGGTACCCGGGCATAATCTCCGGGGGGTAGCGAGGCGTGGAGATTCCATGATTGATCAAAAATTCACAAATGATGAAAAAAGAGGAAATGATTGTACTTACAATTATGATTCACACACAAACACAACCAAATACTCATGAAAGCAAACGACGAGAAGCGGGCAGAGAGCGTCGAACACACATGACGTTCCACTCGCTGTGAGGCCGAAAGCTAAAGTGATTTGTTTACCTCCCAGTCGCGCTGCCGCGCGCCTGTCGGACAAGCAGTTAACTACCGAACCCCTTGTTCGAAAAGCTTACGACCTATCCAGCTGCCGCTAGTACCTTCCTATTGTAAAAGGACCGAAGGTTTGTATGCCGTGTCGGAACAATTTTGTATTTAGCCCTCTGGACCTGACTACTGTAACCACCTAAGGTCTCTAGTTGAAATTTAAGTTACAGTGGGCCCCCGTATTTGCGTTCTCTGGATTCGCGACACTCACTGATTCTCTGATTTTTTATCTGGACCATATCTAACCATTATTTGCGGTGAATTCGCCTATTCGCGGGATTTTCTGATCATAAATAATCACTAATTAGTGTATTTTGATGTTATTTTCATGACTAAATACATTTTTATGATACAAAAACGATTTAATAATTTTAAAATATTAATATTGACCAATATTGTATTAGTAAGTTTAATAAGATTAAATTATATCACATAATAACTAGTAATTCTCTCTCTCTCCCTTACAGGGATGTATGCTTTTGGGTGATAAATGATTTACTAATTTTCTAATATTAATGTAAAGAGCAATCACTTCAAGAAAGAAAATACTACATTGAATTAGTAAGATTTTAGTTTATAAATTATGTAATGAAGGAAATCCCAGTCTTCACACATCTTTCTTTCGAACTCCAGGTCTCTCTCTCTCTCTCTCTCTCTCTCTCTCTCTCTCTCTCTCTCTCTCTCTCTCTCTCTCTCTCTCTCTCTCTCTCTTTCTCAGTAGAGATGCGATATTTTTATGATACACTATGTATATGTTTATTAATATTTTCATATGATAATAGTAATATTATTAATAATAATAATAACTGTGATTACAAAAATCATAAGTGAAAGTATTTTACAAATACGTACTACGAAAATCTCTCTCTCTCTCTCTCTCTCTCTCATCGTCTCTCTCTCCTCTCTCTCTCTCTCTCTCTCTCTCTCTCTTACAGAAATGTATGTTTTTTGGATGATAAATGATTTACTGATTTTCAAATATCAACATTAATGTAAACAGCAATAATATCAATTCATTAAAGAAAATACTAACGTGAATGAGCAAGATTTTAGTTTATAAATAAAAAATTATGTAAGAATGAAAGAAAATGCATTTTACCCGGCATCTTTCTCTTTGAACTCCAGTAGCAAGCCGAGTTGGCTGGGGTCCAACAACTGTTGCCCTCTCAATGATCACGTAAATTCTCTCTCTCTCTTTTACTGAGATGAGAATTTCTATGGTACATGTGTATGTGATTAATATTTTCGCATAATGATAATAATAGTAATAAAATTATTTCAAAATTCATGTTATAGTATTTTATAGAAGTACAATAATCTATCCATTTCAGTCTTTTAAATAAAGATAACCCCCCTCTCTCTCTCTCTCTCTCTCTCTCTTGCCACACGAGATAGTATGTCTTAGTGGTAACTCTCGCCCTCTGTTTGGGCTGGAAATGTATGTATAAGTGTATCTTTTAGGACATTACTACATTTTATGGTAAAATAATAATATACAGAACTAGTTTACAAATAATATTAAGTTTAATGAAACTAAACAGTAACAATAACCTCTCTCTCTCTCTCTCTCTCTCTCTCTCTCTCTCTCTCTCTCTTACTTACGTGTTTATTTGTTTTGTAGTATAAATAAATTATTTACCTTATAACTAATTTTCAAATACGTATTAATAAGATTAATTAAAAATAGCGATTCCCAGTCTTTTTATCCATGTGGAGGAAGGTGGGCGGGGGAGTATATGACAGTTTGATATACGTATTGGCGGAGGGGTAGGAGTCGGAGTTTAAGAGTTATTCTCTCTCTCTCATTATTATTCTCTCTGTCTCAGAAATAATTCATAATTTCACTCTTGATGGTCAGATATATGATGTTGCCATTCACTGCTCTCTCTCTCTCTCTCTCTCTCTCTCTCTCTCTCTCTCTCTCTCTCTCTCTCTCTCTCTCTCTCTCTCTCTCTGTTATTGGCTGTAGGTATATATTTTTAATGGTAAAATGTTTAAGATGACTTTGAAATTATATTAATAATATAACCTCAAAGATTAATACAGTAATAGGTTAGTAATTTTAGGTATATTTGAAGTAGGATGTTATTAAAGGTATACATTTGGTATCTGAACTTTCAAGATAGGCAGTTATAAGCATTTTTAGTGGTGGTTTTAACTATTCGCGGGTTTTAACTATTGACGGGGGTGTCTGGTACACATCCCCCGCAAATACGGGGGGAACACTGTATATAATTTGTGCACTAACTGTTTTTACTCTCAATGCATATTTTTTTTCTCACCATTTACTGTTATTACCAATATTATGATTACTACTAGCTCTTATGCTACCTCAGCTATTTTGTGGATAAGTGCCGATTATTAATTTTCTTTTTCTTTTATTATCATGTCCCATGTATCTAGATTGTGTATGTTACTGTCTGTATTTTGTATATTCAATTTATATGGGCCTGAGCTGAAATAAAGCATATTATTATTATTATTATTATAATCATCCGAAGATTCGCGGTGACCAGCACCTTGCTGATCACCTTGCGAATCAGACAGAATGGGGGAAAGGCATAGACGAAGAGGTCCCCACGAGGGTGTTGAAGAGCGTCCGTCTGCAGCTGCCCATGGGTCCGGCACAACCGAGTAGAAAACCTGGAGTTTCCTGTTGTGCCGGGTGGCGAACAGATCCATGACTGGACGTCCCTACAGGTTGAAGAGCCTTTCTGCCACGTCTGGATGAAGGGACCACTTGGTTCCTATCACCTGATTCCAACGGCTGAGCTTGTCTGCCACTACATTCCTCTTGCCTGGAATGTAGTGAGCTGACAGCTCTACAGAGTGAGCCACAGCCCACTCGTTCACCTGCAACGTCAACTGGTGCAACGGGAGGGATACTAGGCCCCTGTTTGTTGATGTACGCCACTACCGTGGTGTTGTCACTCATCAACACTACTGAGTGTCACATCAGACGGTCCCAGAACTCTTGGAGAGCAAGAAACGCTGCCTTGAGCTCCAGGACGTTGATGCGTCAGAGGAACTGCTGCTGGTTCCCCTACCCGTCCGGTCCCTGTTGGAGCAGCGGGTCAGCAGACCTGCAGAGACCACTGTCGCAGTGAGACCGGTGTGTGTCCTCACGGCGCGTTGAGCCAGCCAGCGATCGGGGGGACCTCTTCCCAGCCTCAGCCCGTGGCCGGTCTGGGACCGTCACGTCAACCCATGTGACCGGCTGGTCGCTACGAGAGCGGCCGCTGGCCTGGCGAGAGTCACCTGAGTGGCTCTCGCCAGCCTTAAGTTCCGTGCCGTGATCCTGGCGCCGAGCTAGCTCTGGCGTCTGGGTCTTGGCTGCACGGCCACCCGTGGGTGACCGTACACTCGGTACCTCTCGCAGACGAGAGGCCGAGACAGAACCTGGTGTAGCGGCAGAACCTCTAGCACCAGGCGAGGAAGTACCGGTGTTAGCCGGTACCCCTCTGGTCCCTGTCTTCATCTTCCTTGCGGAAGGAGAGACGGGTCCTACTCCCGAAGGAGCAGGAGGACCAGCGGAAGGACCCCCCGTCCCACTCCGGGGCCCTGAGAAGTTTCCGAAGGAGCCTTCTTAGGAGGGGTGGAGGCAGCCTTCTTCTTCCACAGCTGGGTAGCCTTGGAAGTCAAAGGGGAAGAGGCGGCTGCAGACGACGAAGAAGAAGATGAAGTCGACAACGACACCTTCCTCCTCTCTCTTCTTCGCAGCTTCCTCAGGGACAGACGTGAGGTCAGCCATCCAGGATGGAGCCAGGGCTCTGTTGCCGAAGCAACAAGGCCCGACTGCACCTGTCCGGACAGACCAGCGTCTGGGACAGCAACACCGAGGACTGGGATGACATCGGCAGGTACGAGAACAGCAGGAACGGCCAGCACAGCATCAGCAGCAGGTACGGCAGGTAGCACAGGTAGGCCAGGGGACGGGGCAGTAGCCAGCGACATCCTGGGTACCTGCGGCAGGTCCAGAGGCGAGCTCTTGGCCAGCGGAAGTCCAGGGGAGGCAGCACGGCAACCTGGGCGGCGGCAGCACGCCCCTCCTCGGTACGGCGGCAATCGGCCCCTGCACGGCGGCTGTAGGAGTCACTGACATCACGTGGGGGGAATATACCAGATGAGGAGGGGCGGCGTACCCTGGAGTAGAGATCGTGGTGGTGGTCACCACTCCATGGGTGACCGTCCCAGAGGGAGCAGCCCCTGGACACTCGGCACGCCTTGCAGTCCCAATGATGCCCACACCTGTTCAAGATCATACCCCACAGCAGAAGCACCTGCGGAAGCAAGAGTCGGGTACATGGGAGGGGTTCTCTCTCATGCGGGGGGGGGGGGGTTGATGAGCCCCATCCCGAACAAACGGAAGACCCCGAATACAAATGCACGTCGGGTAACGAGCGTCCTCCTCTACGCTCGACGGATCGGGTGAAGAAAAAAGACCTCGACACCCCAACCCCCCCAAAAGGTGCCATATGTGGGAGCTGAGAGGGGACGAGAGAGAGAGAGGAGAGAGAGAGAGAGAGAGGATGAGAGGAGAGAGAGAGAGAGAGTATCGGTTACCAAGGAGTCGAGGGAGAGCTTTCTGACGACTCCTTGGCAAGTCTTCGTTCCCCCCTGCCCCACCCCCGCACAACACCCACTGCACCTCCGACCAATTAGAATAAAGTTACACGGCACGACGAGCATTCACGCGCCCTCGGCACCGAGCGCAAAGGGAATGAAAATAAATGAAAAATGAAAAAGAGCACTGCACTTACGATATTCACTTTCACACTTTCACCCAAAAAATGACAATTTGTCGAAAATTGCATTTTTCCTAACTATACAAACCTGAGGTCCTTTAACAATAGGAAGTAGCTAGCGGCAGCTGGAACGTCGTAAGCTTCGAACAGGGGAGAACGGTAGTTAACTGCTTGTCCGATCGTCGCGCGGCTGGGAGGTAAACAAATCACTTTTGCTTTTGGCCCATGCAAAATACGCAGGGTGAGGGGTGGCATGAGGAGGGACTATATGTAAAGGACCTCAGGTTTGTATAGTTAGGAAAAATGCAATTTTCGACAAATTGTCATTTGTTTCCGATACGTAATACAAACCATCGGTCCTTTAACAATAGGAAGACTCACTTCTTGGTGGGAGGAATCTGAGTCTTTTGATGAACAGACTGGTGTTCGTCCATCCCTGGAATGCCTCCCTGGTCGTAAGAGCGAGGGAGGGATCCAAGCCTCTGTCCGACTGATCGGGGTGTGCACCGCAGGATCAACTGGTCAGACCTCTGGGCCGAGTACTAGAGAGAGGCAAGCGTACTCTCTTCGTACCAGCACTTGTAAGAACTTTTCCTGTACATGAGCAAATATAAAGTCATGGGTTGTCTCATGTAGGCATCCACTTCCTCCCCTTGTAGGAGAAAGTGGTGGATATCACTCCTATCCCTAGTTAAAGGGATAGGATGGAGCTCGGTCGAGTAGCTTACCTGCATCTGACTCCCTTCCAGCGTGGTAACGACCGTATCCCTCTGCCCACAGGTAGAGGTAGAGAAAGATGGTGAAGAGAAGCCAGTCACACTCTCATTCGCACATTCATTCTCCCAGTCATACCAGGAATCGATGCTGTACTGCCTGCTCGGGTGCTGGTAAGCTTACACAACGTGTTGAGAGCCACCACAGGTCCCAAGGAAAAAGTATCCAAGGACTTGTGGGCAATATCCCGAAGGTAGAAGGACGTGAAGGTGGTCTGGTTGGCCCAGACACCTGCCTTCAGGACCTGCGCAACGGAGAATTTAGAAGTTCTTACGGAACGCTAAGGAGGGTCCGATACCTCTGACTTCGTGGGCTCTCGGTCGGAGCGTACGGATGTCGTCGCTACCATCAGCCTCGTACGCCCTCCTGATCACCTCACGTAGCCAGAAAGAAAGCGTGTTCTTGGAACTTCTTTCTTGGTAACCCCAGTGCTAACGAAGAGGCGTCGACACTCAGGCCTGAGGTGTCGAGTTCTCTTCAGATAGCGCCGTAGCGCCCTCACAGGACAAGCAGCATCTCATCCGCATCGTTATCGGTGAAGTCCAGAAGGGAGGGGATCGTGAAAGACTCGAACCTGTCGTCAGGGATCGACGGATTCTGAGTCTTGGCTACGAAGTTCGGGACGAAATCGAGCGTCACAGATCCCCAGCCTCTGGTGTGTTTAACATCATAAGAAAGACCATGTAGTTCCCCTACTCTCTTCGCCGATGCCAGGGCCAGCAAGAAGAGGGTCTTGAGGGTCAGATCCCTGTCTGACGACTCTCGGAGTGGCTCGAAGGGTCTTCGAGTCAAAACTCCTAAGGACGAGAGTCACATCCCACGCAGGGGGCCTGAGTTCCCTGGGCCGGGTGGGCAAGACCTTTCGAAGCTCCTCATTAGTAAGGAGATCTCGAACGAGTTCGAGATGTCCAGTCCCCTCAGTTTTAGGACGAGCGCCAGTGCTGCTCTATATCCTTTAACTGTGGGTACGAGAGAGCTTCTCTCGGCGAAGAAACACGAGGAAATCCGCTACCTGCTGAAGAGTGGCTCTGAGAGGAGACAGACCCTGTCTATGACACCAACACAGAAGACGGCCCACTTCCCCTGGTACACAGCTGCAGAGGGACTGTCGGACGTGTCCAGCCATCTCTGTTGCTGCGCTACGAGAAAAGCCTCTCGTTCGCAAGAGATGGTGGATAACAGCCAGCCGTGAAGTTGAAGGGACTGGACTGCTTGGTGGTACCGTTCTACGTATGGCTGGGCTAGAAGGTTGTGCCAATTGGGTAGCTCTCTCTGTGCGTCCGCAAGAAGAGCCAGCAGGTCCCGGATACCAAACGGCTTGAGGCCGTTTTGGGAGCCACCAGGATCATTCTGAGATTGGGAGTGACCAGCGCTCTACTGATCACTTTCCGAATCAGACAGAAGGGAGGAAAGGCGTAGGCGAAGAGGTTGTCCCAGGGGTGTTGGAGAGCGTCCTCTGCAGCTTCCAATGGGTCCGGCACGGCTGAAAAGAAAACCTGAAGTTTTCTGTTGTGCCGGGTGGCGAACAGGTCTACGACCGGTCGCCCCCACAGGTTGAAGAGCCTTTCCGCCACGTCTTGGTGTAGAGACCATTCGGTCCCTATCACCTGATCCCGACGGCTGAGCTTGTCCACTACTACATTCCTCTTGCCTGGAATGTAGCGTGCTGACAGCTCTATCGAGTGAGCCGTGGCCCACTCGTGCACCTGCACCGTCAACTGATGGAGCGGAAGAGACACTAGCCCCCCCTGCTTGTTGACATATGCCACTACTGTGGTGTTGTCGCACATCAACACCACTGAGTGTCCCACCAAGCGGTCCTGAAATTCTCGGAGAGCGTTGAACGCCCGCCTTGAGTTTTTTCCAGGACATTGATGTGAAGGTGCTTTTCAGTGATGGTCCCACACACCTGCAGTCAGCAACTCCTCCAGGTGTGCGCCCCATCCCTTGGTCGATGCGTCTGAGAACAGCAGCATCTCGGGGGGGGAGTGCATATGGGCACTCCTCTTAAGAGGTTCTTGTCGTCGAGCCACCAGGCTAGGTCCTGCCTCACCTTGTCCGTGAGAGCCACGGGAAAGTAAGGAGGATCCTTCGCCTGAGACCAACTCTCCCTTAGCCTCCACTGGAGAGACCACAGTGAAGACGCCCGTGAGGGACTAACTTCTCGAGTGACGACAGATGGCCGATCACGACTTGCCATTGCTGTGCTGCCTGTCCTGCCGAGACAGGAACCGGCCGGCTGCCTCCCTGAATTTGCTGATACGCAAGTCTGCGGGAAAGACCTGCCCTGCTACCGTGTCTATCAGCATACCCAGGTACTTCATCTTCTGCTTGGGTTCGAGATCGGACTTCTCGTAGTTTATCACGATCCCCAGATCGCGACAAAACTTGAGGAGTCGATCTCTGTCCTGCAGCAACTGCGAGTGGGAGCTCGCCAGGACCAGCCAATCGTCGAGATACCTCAGAAGACGTATCCCATGCGAATGGGCCCAAGCTGACACCAGAGTGAACACTGCGTGAACACCTGTGGGGCGGTTGACAGACCGAAACAAAGTGCCCTGAATTGGTACACCGTCCGTCGAAGATGAAGCGGAGGTACTTTCTGGAGGACTGATGGATGGGTATTTTGAAAATACGCGTCCTTCAAGTCCACTGAAAGCATGAATCGTTCCCCCTGATCGAGTCGAGCACCGAGCGTGCCGACTCCATCGTGAACCGCGTCGTGCGAACGAAGCGGTTCAGGGGAGAGAGGTCTATCACCGGACGCCAGCCCCCCGATGCCTTCTCCACTAGGAAGAGGCGGCTGTAAAAGCCCGGTGACTGGTCCTCCACGATTTCTACAGCTCGTTTCGCCAGCATGGTCTTGATCTCCTGTCGAAGAGCGTTGTCCTTTGATGATCCCGGACATAGGTTTGTAGGTGGACCGGTTTGGAGATGAGGGGGGGCCGGAGATCGAAGGGTAGTAGAATACCCTCCGAAGGACGTCTACTATCCAGTTCTCGGCGCCGTAGCGCTGCCAAGTTGCCCAATGGCTCGCTAGGCACCCCCCCACTTCCGGCAGCAGGTGAGGGGGAACGCCGTCCCTAGCGTTTCCCTCCTCGTTTCGACTTCTTCCCACCACCTCCTCGGGAAAGGAGGGCTGGGAGGAGGGCTGGTTACGGCCTCCTTTAGCAGACGTCGAAACAGCAGGAGTCTCGCACGGGGTTTGGACGGTGCAACCGTCTTCGCCGCCGTGGAAGCGCTAGCTAAGCTCTTTGGCTTAGCCACAGTCGCTCAAGATTGCCCAGTAACCTTCGAGACTGCCTGGTGAACTAAGCGGTCACTGTCATCAGTGCGCCACCTTTCCACCGCAGCGTCCACCATCTCTCCGGGAAAGAGAGCTGGGGAACTCCTAATTGGTCCATTGCGAAGCCCGAGTGCCGCCTCACGCCCGGCCCCCTTGGTCACTCGGGTAAGGACTGCGTCCCTACGTCGAAGAACCAAGTTGGCCCACAGGTTAGCAGTCTGATGGGCGAGGTAAGAGATCGCTCTTCCTCCAGACTGGCACAGTCTCCTGAAAGAGTGTCGTCTTCGAGAGCAGAACTCCCAGAGCCGGCCGCTACTTTGGATATTGTGAGGGACCACAAATCCAGCCAAGAGACTGCCTGGAATGCTGCCATAGCGGTAGATTCCAGGGCAAGTGCCTCCTGCTGCGAGAACCAGAGGTTCTCCGACAGGAGCTGCTGCAGGGACACACCTGGAGTCAGCCTCGCTAACTCCGGGTTAACCTGTTTCGGCAGTTATCGGGTCTTCCGAAGGCACGTAAAATCGCCTGAAAGAAGCGTCGTCTTCGAGAGCAGAACTCCCAGAGCCGGCCGCTACTTTGGATATTGTGAGGGACCACAAATCCAGCCAAGAGACTGCCTGGAATGCTGCCATAGCGGTAGATTCCAGGGCAAGTGCCTCCTGCTGCGAGAACCAGAGGTTCTCCGACAGGAGCTGCTGCAGGGACACACCTGGAGTCAGCCTCGCTAACTCCGGGTTAACCTGTTTCGGCAGTATCGGGTCTTCCGAAGGCACGTAAAATCGCCTCTGACGCTGTAGAGGAGGAGGAAGCAGCTTAGAAGACCGTCCGGATTTCAGCGAATCCTCCCGTCCTGAGACGAGATTCTCAACTTGATCCAGGACTGAGTCTGCAAGCTCTGATCGCGGTAACCCCACCATCATTTTGGGTTCCTTCTTAGGACCCCAAAATGACTCGAGCCGGGACGTGGGCTCTGCTGGTGGTAGCGGCGATCCTTCCGCAAGGTCATTATGCTGACGAATCAGCTTAATGACCTCTGCAAAGTTCCTCTGTATCTCGGGAGTAACTGCGTCTTGCGGAGTAGGACCGTCCAGTCCCTCCAGCAAGAAAACAGATCCCGCGATACTCCTCCTTCAGAAGGAGGAACAGCGGCAGACCCCTGACGGTCACCTCCAACTACTTGCGCGTATGTTCTGGTCGGTCCTAGAACCGTGCCTGATCCATACGGCGTCATAGCGGGATCGCGAGCGGCGCACCTCTCGCGATCACTCCTCGGTACCTCGCTCCTCCCGGTGTAGCCCGAGGAGGTTGAAGGTACGGGAGAGGCAGACCTGACGCTCCCCCCCTCACTCGCTGGCAGGGCCAGCGTGCGTGGGAGGGCTGCTTGCTGATCGTCAACCCGCGGGTGGCGATCGAGCAGCAGGCCTAGCCTTGCCGCTCGCCTGGGGCGAGTGGCTCGGCTGAGAACGTTGACGCTGATCTCTAGCGTCAGGCGAGCTGTTGCTGGTTACCGTCTCCGCCCGGTCCCTATGGGAGCGGCGGTCAGGTGACCTGCTAGGCTCTCTGTCGCGGCGAGACCGGCCAGCGTCCTCTCGGCGCGTCGAGCCGCTGGTACCAGCCGTGGCTGGTACCGACGGCCGCGGGGACCCCTTCCTCGCCTCAACCCATGCCGGTCAGCGACCGTCACGTCAACCCGAGCAGCCAGTTGGTCGCTGCGAGAGCGTCCACTGGCCTGGCGAGAGTCGTGTGCACGACTCTCGCCAGTCTTCTGCTCCGCGCCGCGGTCTTGACGGCGAGCGAGCTCGGGCGTCAAAACTTTGGCTGGACGGTCTCCCGTGGAAGAGCGTCCACTCGGTACTTCTCGCGAACGAGAAGCGGCCGAGACGGAACCTGATTTAGCGGCAGAACCGCTAACACCAGGTGAGGACGTACCAGCCGAGGCTGGTACACCTCTGGTCCCCGTCGTCTTCTTCTTTGCAGAGGAAGAGACGGGCCCCGTTCCCGAAGGAACAGGAGGACCAGCAGAAGAGCTCCCCGAATCGCCTGAGCGAGACGGGCCCTTAGAAGATCCCGAAGGAGTCTTCTTAGGGGGGGAGGAGGCAGCCTTCTTCTTCTTCGGCTGGTTAGCCTTAGAAGTCGAAGGGGAAGAGGAGGCAGCAGACGACGAAGAAGACGACGACGACACCTTCCTCTTCTTCTTCGCCAGGCTCCGCAGGACAGACGTCAGGTCTTCCATCCAGGAGGGAGCCGGGGCAGTTGCCGAAGCAACAGGGCCCGACTGCACCTCTCCGAAAGAACCTGAGACTGTAGCAGCACCACCAACAGCAGGAGCGACAGGAGCGACAGGAACAGCAGGAACAGCAGGTACAGCATCTGAAAAGGAAGGAGCAGCAGGGACAGCAACAGGTACGGCAGGCACGGCAGGAACCACAGGAGAGCCAGGCGTCCTGTCGGCAGCTACCGTCCTCTTTGGTACGGCAGTAATGGGTTTGTGCACCGCAGCGTAGGTGTCACCGTCATTACATGCGGCGTGTACACGAGATGCGGCGGCATGTCATATGCTGGTGTTGTTATGGTGGTAGTAGTAGTGGTTACCACACCATGAGTGACCACTGCCGACCCCGCCAACCGCTGAAGCAACCCTGAATACTTGGCACTCCCTGCAGTCCCAGCGACTCCCACACCTGTCCAAGGTCGTCCTTCGCTGGTGGCACATCTGCAGAAGCAACAGTCGGGTTATTAGTAAGAGGGGTTTCCTCGCGCCTGGGGGGGAGAAGAACCCCACCCAGAGCGGACGGAAGACCCCGAATACAACTGGACGTCCGGGTAGCGGGCGCCCTCCTCCACACTCGACGGATCGAGTGAGGAGAAGGACTCCGCTACCCCCCCCGCGGGGAGGGGAAGGCACGAAACGTGGGGGCTGACCGGGAGGCAGGAAGGAAGACGAAGTGTCAGTTACCAAAGGAGTCACTGGAGAGTTTCTTTCCAATGACTTCCTTGGAGGCCTAAGTCTCTTCCTGCCCTCGTACAGAACCCACTGCGCCTCGGACCAATTCATACAAGTTACACATGGCTCGTTCCGGGAGCATTCTCGCCCCCGGCAACGAGTACAAACCTCATGTGGATCCACGTCCACGAATGATCTAAATCCGCCGCATCTACGCCCCTCCAGCCCGGGACACACTCTACGGGCGACTGGGGGGCGCGGCGAAATCTCCATTTCTTGATCACTCATATTGTCAGCAATAATGAATAAAGAAATGTACAAATACTTACAATCATCAACACTCAACTAAACCAGAAAAGAGGGCTGATACTCAAAGCAAACGACAAAAGCGGGCAGAGCGATGACGAACACGTCCTATCTCCACACGGCCGAAAGCAAAAGTGATTTGTTTACCTCCCAGTCGCGCGGCGCGCGACGATCGGACAAGCAGTTAACTACCGTTCTCCCCTTGTTCGAAGCTTACGACCGTTCCAGCTGCCACTAGCTACTTCCTATTGTTAAAGGACCGATGGTTTGTATTACGTATCGGAACAAATACAAGGCTCGGGCTGAGAGCATTCCCGCCCTTTGTACCGAGCGCAACTGAGGATCAATCTTCGGAAAGAGAGGATGACCCGACACTTGCGGGCCTCAACCCCCGGACACATCCACGGTTGATGGCGGGGCGCGGGGATAGTTCTATGTCCGATGATCCAAATAATCAATGTAATAAAAGATGAAAAAGACAGTACATACTTACAATTCACTTTCAAACACTGACAAACCAAGTTGAAAAATTAACAACAGAGCAAAGCATACGACGATGAAGCGGGCAGAGAGCGATGGCGAACATGTCCTTACACCACAAGGCCGAAAGCAAAAGTGGTTCTTCACCTGTCAGTTGCGCGGCGCGCGCACGGTCGGACAAGCAGTTAACTACCGAACTCCCTTGTTCGAAGCTTACAACCGTCCAGCTGCCGCTAGTTACCTTCCTATTGTAAAAGGACCGAAAGGTTTGTATACCGTACTGGAACAAAAAACAGGTATAAAAATTTTTTGTGGCCTTTTCTTGAGTTTTAACTAACAAAATAGGAGGATTTAAGCATTTTTATAGGGGTTCCAACTATTCACCAGGAGGGGGGGGGGTCTGGTACGCATACCCCACGAATACAGGCGACCACTGTACACCCTATTTACCTTTTTAGTAGTACAAAGTCTAACTGTCAGAGGTGCGTACTATGATACTGGAGTAAGGGCTTGTACAGCAGTCAAATCCCATCCAGAGTGGTCTGAATTATCACAAAAAAGTGGTGTATCATCTTACCTTTTGATCATCCCAGTAGTCCACTCCCATGGAGCCTTCATACTGCCCAACTTTCAGCCCAGTATGCGTCTTTATTGCGGAACCTTGCTGGTGCACGAGTGGGACTGTGTTCACTACAAAAACAGTCCGTTTACTTCCATTACAAATAGAACCACGTATCTGAAAGGAAATTTGACTTAAAAGACTGCTGTGAATGAAAGTTCTTTACTTTTGTTACATATTTTTTAATATATATTTTAATTCTATTCTTTTAATGTGCAAAGCTAACAAGGCTTTGCTCATACAAAGTGAACAGCTTATGTAGTCAGGGCAAACAACCAACCCCTCCCCTGGATGAGAATTAAGGTATAATCAATCTACCAAACACTGACAATTCCTTTTATTTCTTTAAATACTACACTATAAGATTAGTACTATAAAATTTGATAATCAATGAGTCGTTCTCTAAATTAACTTCAAACATACTCCCTATGGCCCAAAACAAAAGATGAAATCCTTACCTCATCTGCAAACTCTTTAATAAGCAAAACTGCAATGAAGGTTTTCCCAGATCCAGTACCAAGCACTAAAATGGAATTCTTTTTTCTAGCACACTTGAAGAGCTCAATCTGATATGCCCGAGGGGTGAACTGTGCATTAAGCTGTAATATATAAATAGAGTTAATTATTTTACACTGGGATTTTTCTGAACCTGACAAATTTTTTATTTGTATTTTTTGTACCTAACAAACCTGAGGTCACACCATGTCTTTTAAATTGATACGTACAGGCAGTCCCCGGGCTATGACAGGTTCGGCTTACGACATTCCGAGGTTAAGGCGGTTTTCAATTATATTCATCAGAAATTATTTCCCGGGTTACGACGCTTGTTCCAGGGTTACAGCGCCTACATCGCTGATCTGGCAGATGAAATATGACCTCAAAATGCAAAATAATTAATATTTGCAGGTTTATTTGAGGAAAAATGCAATAAGAATGCAATTTACTTAGTTTTCAATGCACCCAAAGCATTAAAAGTAAGGTTTTCTTAGGATTTTTGACGATGTTCCGGCTTACGACGATTTTCGGTTTACAACTCATCTCAAGAACGGAACCCCCGTCGTAACCTGGGGACTGCCTGTATATACCTTGGACACAACCTGGTCAAGGTTGTTAATGAGCAGTAGTTAGAGATAGGGTACCTGTAAGCATTAACTTTTTGGATTTTGTAAGTTTCGGACTTTGTGAAATGTTCTGGAACGGATTACAGTGGACCCCCCGTATTCGCGTTCTCCAGATTCGCGGACTCACACATTCGTGGATTTCTCTCGGGAACGTTTCCCTGCATTATTCGCGGAAAATTCGCGCATTCGCGGTATTTTTCTATGATAAATATCCACAAATTCCTGGTTTTTTTGGATGAATTTCATCATAAAATGCACTTTTTGTGAAAAAACTATTAAAAACACCATGTAGAAATGTTTTTAGTGGGTTTTTTCTTGAGTTTTTAACTAACAAAATAGGCTGTTTTTAGCATTTTTATAGGGGTTCCAAAACATGCGCGGGTTCTAACTATTCACGGGGGGGGTCTAGTACGCATCCCCCGCGAATACGGGGGGACCACTGTACGTATGAAAACCAAGGTTCCACTGTATTCAGATATAGCAAAGATCTTCACTGACAATATATCAGATACATATATCCACTTTCGACTTAATCTACACTGAACTTACCAGAAGTTGCACATCAGCATTGTCAGTTTCAACCTCATTCTCCTCAGTAATATCCATTATGTGCTAGCCTCAACCAAGATCTTGATATCCCTGAAAAAAAAAAAATTAAACATAAAAATTACGGTCACTGTTCTTGCCATTCCCGAAGAGATTAAGAATACATTTACAATAATTCCCTCTGAACAAAACAACTGCCATCCAATGGAGTAGATTGGGAAGCAAAGAGGTACATAGTAGCCACATCATAATCTTACTAGCAATTTCGGGAACTAAATAAATGTGTAATTTCCATTAGTAACACATTAACAAAATCTTTGATCATGCACCTTGTCAAAAACCAATAAAGCACATGAAGTAAGTGAACTACGCAAGCCATTTAACCCATTACATACAGTAAAAAATATACTTGAAAAACAAACTTAAAAAATTTTCTGCAAAATGATATTGTTAGTATACAATAAAGTTTTGTACATACTTACCTGGCAGATATATACTTAGCTTAGGTCTCTGACGTCACGACAGAAAATTCAAAACGCGCACACGCTACAGGTAGGTCAGGTGATCTACCTTACCCGCCGCTGGGAGGCGGGTGTGTAAGAACCAGTCCCCCTTTCCTGTCAGGTTTATTTTCTTCCACCTGTCTCCTGAGGGGAGGCTGGGCGGGCCATCAATCGTATATATCTGCCAGGTAAGTATGTACAAAACTTTATTGTATACTAACAATATCATTTTTGTACATGAACTTCCCTGCCAGATATATACTTAGCTGATTGACACCCTTGGTGGGGGAGAGACACATACTTACTTAGAAAGTGGGGACAACACATGTTAAAGGAATACATAATATAAAACCTCTGGTTTCTTACCTGATTTAGGCAGAAGACTTGATAGTTACTGTCTATTAGTCTGCGTTGCCTAAAGAGTCTCAGCGAGGGCGTGACCTATGGCTGAAGAACTCTTTGGGTCTACCAATGGGAACTGAGTCCCACTTACTTGGCAGAATCCAAGCAGGATCTGGTCAATGGGGATCAACCCGCTTACATGCCAGAGCCTATCACTACCATTGCACGGAGCCTTAAGCACAACCGATCACCTAACCAATTACTAACATTAGTATACGAAAGAAGGAGCTGCCTCCTGCAACCTCCTTCGTACAACCAACAAACTCAAACTAAAACTAACAGGGAAGGATTAAAAAGGATGTGTTTCAGCTCCCTGCCCAGCACTGAATCCGCCGATACGTAAGGGCCTAGCCCAAAACACTTATCATACGTAATCGATACGTCCCTTAGGTAGTGATTAGAGAAGACTGATTCACACCTCCAACCAAAAAGTGGCCTTCATAAGGTTTTGTAATGACAAATTCTTCTTGAAAGCCAAAGACGTCGCGATGGCCCGTACTTCGTGCGCCTTGACTTTCAGAAGGTTAAACTGTTGCTGATTGCAAGAAGAGTGTGCTTCTCTAATAATATTCCTGATAAAGAATGAGAGTGCATTTTTAGATAAGGGCCTACTGGGGTCCCTTACAGAGCACCAGAGATTGCTCTCATTAGCGGCAAGTCTTTTCTTCCTCTGAAGATAATATTTCAGGCTTCTCACCGGGCAAAGAGATCTCTCCTCTTCTGTCCCGACTAAGGAGGATAAGCTTTTGATTTCGAAGCTCCTGGGCCACGGCGAAGAAGGGTTTCATTCTTGGCTAGGAAAGCCGGAAGAAAAGAGCAAACAAACCGCGGAGCTCCTTGGAAACCTACCTCACCTTCTAGAGCCTGCAGCTCGCTGACCCTCTTTGCTGACGCTAACGCACAGAGGAAAAGAG
>NC_061098.1:9070074-9092410 GCF_015104395.2 Macrobrachium nipponense
CTTTATATTTGCTCATGTACAGGAAAAAGTTCTTACAATGCTGGTACGAAAAGATACGCTTGCCTCTCTCTTAGTACTCGGCCCAGAGGTCTGACCATTGATCCTGCGGTGCACACCCCGATCAATCGGACAGAGGCTTGGATCCCTCCCTCGCTCTTACGACCAGGGAGGCATTCCAGGGATGGACGAACACCAGTCTGTTCATCAAAAGACTCAGATTCCTCCCACCAAGAAGTGAGTCTTCCTATTGTTAAAGGACCGATGGTTTGTATTACGTATCGGAACAAATGACAATTTGTCGAAAATTGCATTTTTTCCTAACTATACAAAACCTGAGGTCCTTTACATATAGTCCCTCCTCATGCCACCCCTCACTCTGCGTAATTTGCATGGGCCAAAAGCAAAAGTGATTTGTTTAGACGATCGGACAAGCAAGTTAACTACCGTTCTCCCTTGTTCGAAGCTTACGACCGTTTCCAGCTGCCGCTAGCTACTTCCTATGTTAAAGGACCTCAGGTTTGTATAGTTAGGAAAAAATGCAATTTTCGACAAATTGTCATTTTTTGGGTGAAAGTGTGAAAGTGAATATCGTAAGTGCAGTGCTCTTTTTCATTTTTTCATTTATTTTCATTCCCTTTGCGCTCGGTGCCGAGGGCGCGAATGCTCTCGGGGTGGGCCGTGTAACTTTATTCTAATTGGTCGGAGGTGCAGTGGGTGTTGTGCGGGGGCAAGGGGAACGAAGACTTGCCAAGGAGTCTTCAGAAAGCTCTCCCGCGACTCCCTTGGTAACCGATACTCTCTCTCTCTCTCTCTCTCTCTCTCTCTCTCTCTCTCTCTCTCTCTCTCTCTCTCTCTCTCTCTCTCTCTCTGCTCAGCTCCCACATATGGCACCTTTGGGGGGGTTGGGGTGTCGAGGTCTTTTTTCTTCACCCGATCCGTCGAGCGTAGAGGAGGACGCTCGTTACCCGACGTGCATTTGTATTCGGGGTCTTCCGTTTTTGTTCGGGATGGGGCTCATCAACCCCCCCCGCATGAGAGAGAAACCCACTCCCATGTACCCGACTCTGCTTCCGCAGGTGCTCTGCTGTGGGGTATGATCTTGAACAGGTGTGGGCATCATTGGACTGCAAGGCGTGCGAGTGTCCAGGGGCTGCTCCCTCTCGGGACGGTCACCCATGGAGTGGTGACCACCACCACGATCTCTACTCCAGGGTACGCCGCCCCTCCTCATCTGGTATATTCCCCCCACGTGATGTCAGTGACTCCTACACCCGCCGTGCAGGGGCCGATTGCCGCCGTACCGAGGAGGGGCGTGCTGCCTCCCCTGGACTTCCGCTGGCCAAGAGCTCGCCTCTGGACCTGCCGCAGGTACCCAGGATGTCGCTGGCTACTGCCCCGTCCCCTGGCCTACCTGTGCCACCTGCCGTACCTGCTGCTGATGCTGTGCTGGCCGTTCCTGCTGTTCTCGTACCTGCCGATGTCATCCCAGTCCTCGGTGTTGCTGTCCCAGACGCTGGTCTGTCCGGACAGGTGCAGTCGGGCCTTGTTGCTTCGGCAACAGCAGCCCTGGCTCCATCCTGGATGGCTGACCTCACGTCTGTCCTGAGGAAGCTGACGAAGAAGAGGAAGAGGAGGAAGGTGTCGTTGTTGACTTCATCTTCTTCTTCGTCGTCTGCAGCTGCCTCTTCCCCTTTGACTTCCAAGGCTACCCAGCTGTGGAAGAAGAAGGCTGCCTCCACCCCTCCTAAGAAGGCTCCTTCGGAAACTTCTCAGGGCCCCGGAGTGGGACGGGGGGTCCTTCCGCTGGTCCTCCTGCTCCTTCGGGAGTAGGACCCGTCTCTCCTTCGCAAGGAAGATGAAGACAGGGACCAGAGGGGTACCGGCTAACACCGGTACTTCCTCGCCTGGTGCTAGAGGTTCTGCCGCTACACCAGGTTCTGTCTCGGCCTCTCGTCTGCGAGAGGTACCGAGTGTACGGTCACCCACGGGTGGCCGTGCAGCCAAGACCCAGACGCCAGAGCTAGCTCGGCGCCAGGATCACGGCACGGAACTTAAGGCTGGCGAGAGCCACTCAGGTGACTCTCGCCAGGCCAGCGGCCGCTCTCGTAGCGACCAGCCGGTCACATGGTTGTACGTGACGGTCCCAGACCGGCCACGGGCTGAGGCTGGGAAGAGGTCCCCCCGATCGCTGCTGGCTAACGCGCCGTGAGGACACGCACCGGTCTCACTGCGACAGTTGGTCTCTGCAGGTCTGCTGACCCGCTGCTCCAACAGGGACCGGACGGGTAGGGGAACCAGCAGCAGTTCCTCTGACGCATCAACGTCCTGGAGCTCAAGGCAGCGTTTCTTGCTCTCCAAGAGTTCTGGGACCGTCTGATGTGACACTCAGTAGTGTTGATGAGTGACAACACCACGGTAGTGGCGTACATCAACAAACAGGGGCCATAGTATCCCTCCCGTTGCACCAGTTGACGTTGCAGGTGAACGAGTGGGCTGTGGCTCACTCGGTAGAGCTGTCAGCTCACTCCATTCCAGGCAAGAGGAATGTAGTGGCAGACAAGCTCAGCCGTTGGAATCAGGTGATAGAAACCAAGTGGTCCCTTCATCCAGACGTGGCAGAAAGGCTCTTCAACCTGTAGGGACGTCCAGTCATGGATCTGTTCGCCACCCGGCACAACAGGAAACTCCAGGTTTTCTACTCGGTTGTGCCGGACCCATGGGCAGCTGCAGAGGACGCTCTTCAACACCCGTGGGACAACCTCTTCGTCTATGCCTTTCCCCCATTCTGTCTGATTCGCAAGGTGATAAGCAAGATGCTGGTCACCGCGAATCTTCGGATGATTATAATAATAATAATAATAATATGCTTTATTTCAGCTCAGGCCCATATAAATTGAATATACAAAATACAGACAGTAACATACACAATCTAGATACATGGGACATGATAATAAAAGAAAAAGAAAATTAATAATCGGCACTTATCCACAAAATAGCTGAGGTAGCATAAGAGCTAGTAGTAATCATAATATTGGTAATAACAGTAAATGGTGAGAAAAAAAATATGCATTGAGAGTAAAAACAGTTAGTGCACAAATTATATACAGTGTTCCCCATATTTGCGGGGGATGTGTACCAGACACCCCCGTCAATAGTTAAAACCCGCGAATAGTTAAAACCACCACTAAAAATGCTTATAACTGCCTATCTTGAAAGTTCAGATACCAAATGTATACCTTTAATAACATCCTACTTCAAATATACCTAAAATTACTAACCTATTACTGTATTAATCTTTGAGGTTATATTATTAATATAATTTCAAAGTCATCTTAAACATTTTACCATTAAAAATATATACCTACAGCCAATAACAGAGAGAGAGAGAGAGAGAGAGAGCAGTGAATGGCAACATCATATATCTGACCATCAAGAGTGAAATTATGAATTATTTCTGAGACAGAGAGAATAATAATGAGAGAGAGAGAGAGAGAATAACTCTTAAACTCCGACTCCTACCCCTCCGCCAATACGTATATCAAACTGTCATATACTCCCCCGCCCACCTTCCTCCACATGGATAAAAAGACTGGGAATCGCTATTTTTAATTAATCTTATTAATACGTATTTGAAAATTAGTTATAAGGTAAATCATTTATTTATACTACAAAACAAATAAACACGTAAGTAGAGAGAGAGAGAGAGAGAGACCTTACCAATTACCTTACAGACCTTACATCTGTTCGGGTTGCCCCAGGTCCCTCAGTGTGAGGCACCCTCTAATGTCTACCAGAGAGTTGCTAGTACATCTTCCGGTATATTTTGCATGCCTTTACAATCTTGGATGGTCTGGGATGCAGTTTAGATATTTGTCGAGCTTATTCTTAAACACATCTACGCTCACTCCTGATATATTCCTCAGATGAGCTGGCAACGCATTGAATAGACGCTGCATATCGATGCTGGTGCGTAGTGGATTAATGGTCCTGTGTGCTTTCCTTATTTTTCCTGGTATATTTTTGGGCACTATTAATCTACCTCTGCTTGCTCTTTCTGATATTTTTAGTTCCATGATATTTTCTGCTATTCCTTCTATCTGTTTCCATGCCTGAATTATCATGTAGCGTTTCTCTTCTCCTTTCCAGACTATATAATTTTAAGAATTGTAGTCTTTCCCAGTAGTCTAGGTCCTTTTACTTCTTCTATTCTAGCTGTAAAGGACCTTTGTACACCTCTCTATTTGTGCAATATCCTTTTGATAGTGTGGGTACCATATCATATTGCAATATTCAAGTGGACTACGAACATATGTTTTATAAAGCATATCATGTTCAGCTTTTCTTGTTTTGAAGTGCCGTAACAACATTCCCATTTTTGCTTTACATTTTGCCAACAGAGTTGCTATTTGATCATTGCATAACATGTTCCTATTCATCATCACACCAAGGTCTTTAACTGCTTCCTTATTTGTGATGGTCTCATTATTAGGTCCCTTATATGCATATAGCTTTCTTTCTCTGTCTCCATAATTTATTGATTCAAATTTATCAGAGTTAAATACCATCCTATTTACCTCTGCCCAATCATATACTTTGTTAAGGTCTCTTTGTAGAGCGTTCCTATCTTCATCACAAGTAATTTTCTCTACTTATTTCTTGTGTCTCTGCGAAACTACTCACTAACCGAATCCTTAACATTATTGTCTATGTCTTCAATCATAATAACAAACAGTATTGCAGCTAACACCGTACCTTGCGGCACACCGGATATTACCTTGGCTTCATCCGATTTCTCGTCGTTTGCAATAACTATCTGTTTTCTGTTGTGTAAAAATTCTTTTAACCATCTTCCTACTTTATCCACGATATTGTGTTTTTCTAATTTTCTTCGCTAATATATTATGGTCTACTTTATCAAAAGCTTTTGCAAAGTCTAAATAAACCACATCTGTTTCATTTCCGCTTTTCATATTTTTGAATATGTTTTCACGGTGGACTAACAGTTGGGTTTGTGTACTTTTTCCGGGTACGAAACCATGTTGTCCTTTATTAAACAAATTATTTTTTATTAAATGTTTCATAATATTTTTCTTCATTACCCTTTCATACACTTTCATTATATGTGATGTTAGACTCACAGGCCTATAATTACTTGCCTCTAGTCTTGATCCACTTTTGAAAGTAGGGGTAATATGACGCTAATTTGTGCTCATCATATATCTTGCCTGTATCTACAACTTTGTCTTAATAATATTGCAAGTGGCTTTGCGATAGAATGAACTACTTTCTTTAACAAAATAGCAGGAATTCCATCAGGCCCTGCAGCAGCTCCATTTTTAATTTCATTAATAGCCTGCACAATATCAGCTTCATTAATATCTATGTCAGCTAAATATTCACTATTTTCATCCCTTACTTCTATATCATTATCTTCATTATCTATTCTAGGGGTGAATTCTCTCTTATATCGTTCTGCCAGTATGTTGCAAATTTCCTTTTTTTCATTCGTTAATCTCCCTTCAATTCTCAGAGGGCCTATTTCTATTCTTCTTTTATTCATCTTCTTCGCATATGAGTATAATAGTTTGGGGTTTTGCTTGATATTTAATAGGGTTTTTTCTTCCAAGTCCCGTTTTTCATTTTCTTTTGATTGTATAATCTTTTTTTTCTGCATTTTCTATCTTACTTTTTAGTTCTATAACTTTCCATGCATTTTTTTCTTTTGCAAGACCTTTTTTCCACTTTCTGATTTTCTGGAACAAGATTCTTCTGTCTCTTGGTATGCATGAATGATGTTTACTTTTCTTCTTCGGTATATATTTTTCCACTATTATCTCCAATATTTTATATAATATCTCCGTATTTACCCTTATGTCATCACTTACGAAAATGTTATCCCAATCTTTGTTTAGAGAGAGAGAGAGAGAGAGAGAGAGGTTATTGTTACTGTTTAGTTTCATTAAACTTAATTATTATTGTAAACTAGTTCTGTATATTATTATTTACCATAAAATGTAGTAATGTCCTAAAAGATACACTTATTTACATACATTTCCAGCCCAAACAGAGGGCGAGAGTTACCACTAAGACATACTATCTCGTGTGGCAAGAGAGAGAGAGAGAGAGAGAGAGAGAGAGAGAGAGAGAGAGAGAGAGAAGAGAGAGAGAGGGGTTATCTTTATTTAAAAGACTGAAATGGATAGATTATTGTACTTCTATAAAATACTATAACATGAATTTTGAAATTAATTTTATTACTATTATTATCATTATGCGAAAATATTAATAAACATACACATGTACCATAGAAATTCTCATCTCAGTAAAAGAGAGAGAGAGAATTTACGTGATCATTGAGAGGGCAACAGTTGTTGGACCCCAGCCAACCGGCTTGCTACTGGAGTTCAAGAGAAAGATGCCGGGTTAAAATGCATTTCTTTCATTCTTACATAATTTTTTATTTATAAACTAAAATCTTGCTCATTCACGTTAGTATTTTCTTTAATGAATTGATATTATTGCTGTTTACATTAATGTTGATATTTGAAAATCCAAATGTAAATCATTATCATCCAAAAAACAACATTTCTGTAAGAGAGAGAGAGAGAGAGAGAGAGGTTTTCGTAGTACGTATTTGTAAAATACTTTCACTTATGATTTTTGTAATCACAGTTATTATTATTATTAATAATATTACTATTATCATATGAAAATATTAATAAACATATACATAGTGTATCATAAAAATATCGCATCTCTACTGAGAGAGAGAGAGAGAGAGAGAGAGAGAGAGAGAGAGAGAGAGAGAGAGAGAGAGACCTGGAGTTCGAAAGAAAGATGTGTGAAGACTGGGATTTCCTTCATTACATAATTTATAAACTAAAATCTTACTAATTCAATGTAGTATTTTCTTTCTTGAAGTGATTGCTCTTTACATTAATATTAGAAAATTAGTAAATCATTTATCACCCAAAAGCATACATCCCTGTAAGGGAGAGAGAGAGAATTACTAGTTATTATGTGATATAATTTAATCTTATTAAACTTACTAATACAATATTGGTCAATATTAATATTTTAAAATTATTAAATTGTTTTTGTATCATAAATATGTATTTAGTCATGAAAATAACATCAAAATACACTAATTAGTGATTATTTATGATCAGAAAATCCCGCGAATAGGCGAATTCACCGCAAATAATGGTTAGATATGGTCCAGATAAAAATCAGAGAATCAGTGAGTCCGCGAATCCAGAGAACGCAAATACGGGGGCCCACTGTAACTTAAATTTCAACTAGAGACCTTAGGTGGTTACAGTAGTCAGGTCCAGAGGGCTAAATACAAAAATTTAATGTAAAAAAAAAAAAAAAAAACTTTAACTTGATAGTAACCACAGTAATAAAGAAAAATTAAAATAACAGCAATAAATGTAATAATGACAAAAACTGCAGATGACATCTTGCCAATACAGAGATTAAGTCCTTTAGGGGACAAAGGCCTCATTTTCCCATCTTTCCCACAATTTAGATCTTCTTGCTTCACTCCTTAGGATGCTTTGTATGAGCGAGTTGCTGCTGTTTCTCACTTGGGTTACCAGACTGGACATTGTTCGCCTAACAATGATTTTTAAATTGTCCAGGCGGTTTTCTATGAACATCTGTGTGGCGGAGTGGTAGCGGGGAGTGTTTGTGAGGTGTCTCAGAATGTCATTGTGCACAACAGTGATGCGTCTCATGGTTTCTCGGGTATAGTTCGACCAGAGGGAACACCCATAGATACTGTAGCAGTACGAGCGGAAGAGCAGCAGTTTCATGTCTCGGTGACAGAAAGCAAACCTCCTTGCGATCATGTTGCCAGCTGCACATAGTTTACAACGCCTCTGTTCAATGTCTGCTGTATCTTTTAGGTCATCGGTGATAATTTGACCCAAATACGGAAATTCGTGCACAATTTCCAGTCGATGTTTTCCGAGGAAAATTTGTGGTTCTGCAATATGCTTAAGCGATCTCGGGAGCAGCGACATGCACTGGGTCTTGGTTTCCTTGTAGATTGTATCAAATTCCTCTGCATATTGGCAGCAAGTGTCGATGAGTCGTTGGAGACCTTGCACTGATGGGGAAATCAGAACCATATCGTCGGCGTAACAGAGGTTGTTTATAGTTGTTTCATTGACGGTGCATCTGATTGGGAGTGAGTTCAGTTTGACATTCAAGGCATCTGTGTACGTATTTAGGGAGCCGAAGGTGTAAGGTAATACGTTACCCCATTTGACACAGAATTGCTGTGTGGAGAACCAGCAATGCAAAATGCCAATTAGATACAGGGGTGTGCCCCTTTTATGCAGCTTCAGGAAGAGCTTCAGGAAGAGCTTCAGGTAGTTTACTCTGTCAAATGCTTTTCTCACATCTACAAAACAAATGAAAACAGGAGAGGCTGATGATAGGTAGTAATTCAGCAATTCTTTCAGTATGTAGATGCAGGTGTCGGTTGAGTGGTTTGCTTTAAACCCGAACTGGTTGTCAGTGGTGTGTAGAAAGGGGAGAAGTCTCACGAGAAGAACAGACTCAAGTATCTTCCATGCGATCGTTGTGATTGCAATCGGCCGGTAGTTGTCAGGGTCAGCTGCATCCTTTAGCTTGTTTTTGATTAATGGTATCAAGTGAACTAAGAGTAGGGAGTCTGGAAGAAACTGGTGAATTATGCACGCATTGAATAGGGCAGCTAGCAAAATGTAAATTATCGGATGGCAGAATTTGAAGGCCTCTGCAGGAAGACCATCACAGCCGGGCGATTTATTATTAGGTAGGCTGTTTATGGCATCACTGATGTTACCTGGCGTAATACGGTCTGCAAAATGAAATTGAATGTTGTCAGTAAGGAGGTTATCTACATCCCTTCGGGAATCTTGATCATTTATGCAATTCAGGATATTGTTGAAGTGATCACCCCACATATTTGCGATAGCTTCGTCTCCTACTGCTTCCCCTACTCTCTGTGATAGCTTTTTTAGTTTTGGGATTTAAGGACTGGATGGATATCTTACCAAAGACGAGGATAATCACCAGAATCTAAGTTTCTAGACATTGCATTGGCTCTTGGCTGTTTTTCATTTAACCTGCAGTGCTTAAGAGCAAGTTTGAACTGCCCTCTCGCCTGTCTCATTAGTAATGCAGCTGCCCTTCCCTGGGGCTACCATTTTGCCTCCACAGTAAAAACATTTCTCATGAGTATGTATACAGATCTTTAACCAAGTCATTCCATCCAGGTATATTACGAGAATTTACCTTGACGAAATCTGTAGGCAGTCCTGCCCGAAGCAAGCATAGCGGAGATTATGATCGAATAGAATTCATTCAGGTCCATCCTGTGGTGGTCATTTCTACAATTTGTGTTAGTACAAAGTAATGCGTCTGCTGGTTGAACTATTGACTGCAACCTGGTTTCCGTGGTCGCCCTAAAGTATCTGGTTTTCTGTTGGTTTTTAGAATCCCAGGTTACTGCTGGTGGGCGAACAGTTAAGGGGTTCATGGTAGGGAGGGATGGGGTACTGAATGACACCTGTAATGGGATGTGATCGTAGCCCGTTGCAAGATCATAGCGAATATTGCAGGTCATAATAGAATCATGAAGTTGTGGAGATGTAATGCAGTGGTCCAGCCAGGAAGTTGTAATAGCGTCCGCTCTATTATGTACATATGAATAAGAGGAGGGAGGGAGGAGCATTACATCGCTAATTTGGAGAGCATGATTTTGACAGAAGCGAGTAAGTTCATCATAAAATTATTTTGTGGGGTGAGAATTAAGGTCCCCGATTATACAAATATGATCAGCAGGAGAATCATGAATAATACTATGTAACTCCCCTAGGATCATGCAGTAATGATCAAAATTATTGTTATTTTCCTATGGCATATAAACATTAATAATTAGAATTTTAGAGTTCCCTACTGTCACTTGAAGCCCCAGCAATCTGTCACTCCTTTAGGTCATCACCTTTATCATATTGTCTAACGATTTGTGCCACAGGAAAGAAAGTCCCCCTTTCGGGCGACCAGCTATGATTTGATCTGTAACTTGCATCGATGAAGTCGAGAAGGTTCTGAAGTCTTCATGAATTGAATCGCAGATGGCAAGGTCATGTGGCCAGAGGAGCGTTTCTTGCAATGCAATGATGCCTTTGAAGTTTTTGCAGAACATGTTTAGGAGAGGAATGTTTCGCTTGAGGCCAAAAATATTCCAAGAGATTATGTTTAATGTATCCATGGCTACTCACAAAGATGGGAGATGAATGCGCTGATCATTTGGGTGGATAGGGGGTTAGTCAGGGGGATTGGGCAGTCACTCGCCGTGGGGGAGTTGACTGGCACTTGCGGTGGAAATGACCCTGGTTGGAGTGTCAGTAAGTTCCCCTGGGGGTGGTTGATCCCGGAATAATTTGGTATCCGGACCTGCTGGCTCTGCTTGCCGAAGCTCCGAGAAAGATTCCCCCCTGGCACAACCTCCTGTGCCAGCCACACATGGAACGGTACCACCGATTGGTTTGATCCCTGTCTCTTCACGGTTGGCTGTTATCCACCATCTCTTGCGAGCAAGAGGCTTTTCTCGCCGAGCAGCAACAGAGATGGCTGGGTACTTCAGGCAGTCCTCTGCAGCTGTGTACCAGGGAAAGTGGTCCGTCCTTCTGTGGTTGGTGTCGTGGACGGGGTCTCTCTCCTCTCAGAGCCACTCTTCAGCAGGTAGCGGATTTCCTCGTCTTCCTTCGGCGAGAGAAGCTCCTCTCCATCTCCGCAGTTAAAGGCTGCAGAGCCACCCTGGCCCTAGTCCTTAAACTGTTAAACTGCGGGGAGTGGATATCTCCAACTCGTTCGAGATTTCCCTTCTAATGAAGAGCTTCGAGAGGTCTTGCCCACCCGGGAACTCAGGCCCCCGGGTTGGGATGTGACTCTCGTCCTTAGGAGTTTGACTCGAAGACCCTTCGAGCCACTCCGAGTCGTCTGACAGGGATCTGACCCTCAAGACCCTCTTCTTGCTGGCCCTAGCATCGGCGAAGAGAGTAGGGGAACTTCGTGGTCTTTCTGTCGATGTTAAACATACGAGGGGATGGGGATCTGTGACGCTTGATTTCGTCCCGGACTTCGTAGCGAAGACTCAGAATCCTTCGGTCCCTGACAACCGGTTCGAGTCATTCATGATCCCCTCCCTGAAGGACTTCACCCACGATGATGCGGATGAGATGCTGCTTTGTCCTGTGAGGGTGCTACGGTGCTATCTGAAGAGAACTCGCCACCTCAGGCCTGAGTGTCGACGCCTCTTCGTTAGCAACGGGGTTACCAAGAAGGTGTCCAAGAACACTCTTTCGTTCTGGCTTCATGAGGTAATCATGAGGGCGTACGCTGCGGATAGGAGTGATGACACCCGTACCCCTCGTCCGAGAGCCCAGGAAGTCAGAGGTATTGGTCCAACCTTTGCGTTCCGCAAGAACTTCTCCGTGGCACAGGTGCTGAAGGCAGTGTTTTGGGCCAACCAGACCACCTTCACATCTTTTTATCTTCGGGATATTGCCCACAGGTCCTTGGATACCTTCTCCCTGGGACCCGTGGTGGCTGCTCAACAAGTTGTGTAGCTTACCCAGCACCCGAGCAGACAGAACAGCATCGCATCCTTGTGTGACTGCATGAATGGACGAGTGAGAGTGTGGGGGGAGTGGATGCCAACAAGAGACAAACCCATGACTTCATATTGGCTCTTGAAGTAGGAACTAGTTCTTGCTTGCTATTCAAAGTATGCCTCCCTCTTATGAATTTGGTCCAGAGGTCTGACCACTGATCCCGCAGTGCACACCCTGATCAGCTGGGCAGAGGCTAGGATCCCTCCCTCTGCTCTTACGACCAGGGAGGAAACCAAGGTTGGACGAACACCAGTCTGTTCATAAGACTCAGATTCCATCCACTAATAAGTGAGTCTTCCTATTGTTAAAGGACCGATGGTTTGCATTACGTATCAGAACAAATCACAATTTGTCAAAAATTGTATTTTTCCTAACTATACAAACCTGAGGTCCTTTACACATAGTCCCACCTCATGCCACCCCTCACTCTGTTTCCTGGGCCTAAAGCAAAGAGATTCTTCACCTCTCAGTTGTGCGGGACCACCGACTGTCGGACAAGCAGTTAACTACCGAACCTCCTTGTTCGAAGCTTACAATTGGTTCCAGCTGCCGCTGATTACATTCCTATTGTTAAAGGACCTCAGATTTGTATAGTTAGAAAAAATACAATTTTTGACTGATATTTGTGGTTAAGTTTGATGTTTTATCCTTTATTGAGTATCAGTTGGTTAAGTTTGATAATGTCCTATCCCTTATTAAGTATCAGATTAAAACCCTGATATTATAAGTACCTTACATCCTATGTTAAGTATCAGAGTAAAACACTGATATTATAAAGTATTAGGATATTAAATTTACATTTTATTTTTCTGCTGAAACTGGATTAGCTTATACAAAGGTTTAGTAATAATTTGATGTTGACAGGGCCATAAAATTATAAACAAAATTGTTTAAACCTGTGAAAAAAACTTTTTTGATCATTAATACTGAACGATAGGGGTTTTTTTTATGTTTAAGTAGTTCAAAACTGTTGGTAACTAATTTTGATAATTTCTCAAAATTTGGCTGGCTATAGATGCTCCCCATAAAAGGATTTATTGATTATTTTTCTCAGCAGCAGGACCATCAAGTGATTTCACAAAATTATCCATAGACCTATTAGAGATGTGTATATTTCTGGTGATAGAAGTTCACTCTCGACTTGGTTCGGAATTCGCGTAAAGCTGTTGGTCCCATTGCTGAATAACTACTGGTTCCATGTGACGTAAAAACACCACACAAACAAACATAAACCCATTGAGTTTCTTGTGCCATTGGCCTAATACTGGGCAGTTGCTTTTAAATTATATGGAATTAGACATTTATTAATTTGGCATAATAGACTAATTTCACATTTGTTGCATTTCAGTGGGCTGATGAACTTGAGGGACATGAAGTTATCATCATCACTGCACAGATATTTTGGGAATTGATTCTTCATGCAAGACTTCCCTTGAGAAGAGTAAACTTACTAATTATGGATGAATGTCATCATGCTGTTGGAAGTCATCCAATGCGTGAAATTATGAGACAGTATGATGCCCTGAAAAGAACAGGAGTTGATGAATGTCCTAGAATTTTGGGCCTCACTGCCAGTGTCATAAATAAGAAGTGCAGGAAAGATGATGTATCGCGGAACATGCATGAATTAGAGAAGACAATGGATTGTGCCCTTGTCACTTCTGTAGATCACGAAGAGGTATTGAGATTTACTACTAGGCCAGATGAAAGACTAGTGATTTACAATGATGTTCCATTGACACCTTACCAAGAAATGGTAGAAGCACAGTTAGATGGATTGAAGTGTGAAGTTGAGGAGCAGGAGGATTTAGATGATAAAGTGAAAAAATTTATTAGAAAAAGGATAATGAACATCAAGCACATAATGTGTTCATTGGGTGACTGGTGTGTAGCACGTGCTATATACTATGAAAAGGAAAGCTTAGAGGAGAATGCTGCAGCTGAGGAAGTTCCTGTTATACGAGAGCTTTTAGGGAGGCTCCGGACAAGGTTTGAAGAATTACATGTTCAGTGTGTTTTAAGAGAAAAACTCATGGAAAACCCAAAAGATCATGTCAGCCACCAAGTTTTAAGGCTTATTGAGATACTCGCTGCCATTAAAAGTGATGAAGTGGCAGGGTTGATTTTTGTAGAGCGAAGAAACACTGCCAAAATCTTGTATGACTTCTTTCTTGAGTTGGCAAAGGCAAATGATGATTTGAATTTTATAAAGCCTCTTTATGTGGTTGGTGCTAACACTCGGCCAGGAATAGACTTGAAATTAGCTGAGCTTGAACTAAGAAAACAGAGAGAGACGTTGAAGAAATTCAGGGAAGGTCAAGCTAATTTTATAGTTTCAACAAGTGTGCTGGAGGAGGGAGTTGACATTCGAAAATGTAATGCAGTTATAAGATTTGATAAGCCTGCAAATTACAGAGCTTATGTTCAGTCTAGAGGAAGAGCTCGAGCTGTCCCATCAAAATACATTTTAATGGTGGAGATGAGAGCACATGGGTCGTTCATAAATGACTTGGATGTTTACAGAGAAATAGAGAAAACTCTGTTAACATTGTGTCATAACCGAGACTTACCAACAGCGGAAGAAATCCAGAGACATTTTGATGAAGATGACGTATTGCCACCATATGAACCATATGGCCCACAGGGACCAAAAGTTACTGCAAATTCAGCCATTTCTCTTGTTAATCATTACATTGGAAAATTACCACAAGATAGATTCACAACATTGGCCCCTGAAGTACTATATGTGAATCGTCATGGCATGATACAAGCTGTCATTCTTTTGCCCACATGTTCAAATATGAAGGAGCAAATTAAAGGTATGCCTCAAGAAAATAAAGATCTTGCTAAAAAGAGTGCTGCACTCGAGTTATGCAAAATTCTTCATCAAGTGGGAGAGTTAGATCACAAGCTTCGACCAACAGTTCCAACTGTTGAAATGTTGGCAGATGATTTGTTAGACTTGAAGTTAGAATCCAGTAAAGCCGGGGAACCAAATCTTGGAACAAAGAAACACAGGCAGATATATAAGAGAGAAGTACACAGTTCTTTCTGTCACAGTGAAGGAACCCCCTTTTATTTGTATTCTGTTGAGATACACCCCACAGATGAAGATTCAAGAGAAATCACAGTAGATTCAGCTGAATCAGAGGATACTGTCGGAATAATGTGTAAGGAGGAACTTGTACATTGTCCGTTTAAACTGTATGGACCAAAAATCGGTGCAGTCATCATAACACTCAAGCTGTTAGACATAATTTGTGATGCTAGCACTGAAATGGTGAGGAAGGCTAACCATTTTCACAAGTTAGCATTAGAAAGTATATTGCCCATCAACAAGTCTTTGATGGAATTTGACCCAAAAGGGGTTGATAGTGGACTGTTCATTGTACCTTTAAGAGGCAGCTGTTTAAATGTTGGACTCATTGACCGCATGGCTCAACTTACCACTGTTAAGGAGAAAATTCCAGTAAGATCAGATCAGACATACGAATTTAACAGAGATTTGTTTGAAAATGCTGTTGTATTTCCTTTGTATGGGGATATGCATCAAATGCATTATGTTACAGATATCAAGGAGAATTTGAATCCTAGATCTGAGTTTCCAGAGTGTAAAATGTTATACGAGAACTATGAGGGTTACTTCTCAACAAAATATGATGCAAAAATTACCAATAGACTGCAGCCTTTAATCGCGGTCAAGCATTTACCAAAGGAGTTGAATTACCTGAAGAAAGTGCCTGTTAAAAAGAAAGGGAACAGAGATCCACCATATTTCATCCCAGAACTGTGTGGTATTTTACCCTTTCGTGCTTCACTGTGGTGGCAGTTGTCTTGTGTACCTTCAATACTATATCGACTAAACAGCTTTGGTGTGGCTCATAAATTAAGCGTAGACATTGGCGCCTCATCTAAACTGGACCTTGCCTCTATAACTGCTCAGTCTCTAGATTTCAGTTGGACTGAACATATTGCTCAGAGTACTCCATCTGATGTCAATTTAGCTGTTGCACTTTCCCAGAAGAAAACAAATTATATATACCCTTTTATGCTTGCACATGCCTTGACCCTAATGGCAGCGAATGATGGATATAATTTGGAGAGATTAGAAGTTTTGGGGGATGCTTTTCTCAAATATGTAGTTGGCGAATATGTTTACTTGAAGTTCCCAGATGACCACGAGGGTAAGCTTTCACCTCGACGAACATTACTGATTTGTAACAAAACACTCTTCCAGCTTGCTAAGAAGAAGGCAATCCCTGAGAAGGTTCAGGCAATAAAGTTGCAGCCCAGAGTAAATGGTATTCTTCCAGGTTTTGGTGTGAAGAAATTGGTTGAAAGAGAATTGCGCAAGATTGGATACCCGAATGATAAGTGGCATAAACTTCCAGTCCCAGAAACAATATCAGATTTGGAACAAGTAAGTAATTTTTGTGTGTTTTACTTATTAATTAATTAAATTGTGCTATTATCAGTTTCTTGAAGTAGTATTAAGTATTAATATCTATAATTCATGTCTGTTTTGCAGTCCAGTATACTTGGGTTAAGTGTAGAATTGAGATGTTAGTTAAGATAAAAAAGAAGACCCCATTATTCAGTGTTTCACATTTTTTTTGCGGTGTCTTGGCCATGGTGTGATGCAGATGCACATATGTATATAGGAACAAAATAAAAGATTTAATTTTAGTACAATCCAATTATTTTCTGTAGACAGAATTGTTTTTTAGGGGTGATGCCAGTTAGCCATTAGTAATCCATATTTATCAATGAAAGAATTTCAACATTGGTTAAGAATAGATCCATTAATTGTTATTAGCCTTATATGCAATGTAGTTGGTGGTTTATTTAGACCAGAAACCATTGAAAAGCTGCTTTTAAGTGATTTTAGACATAAGCACAATTTGGTGTGGCTACATTGCATTTTTAGGATCTTGATACATTAAAAAATATATAGTATTTATAAGTATCGATTGTCTAAATACATTTTATTTTGAGCGTGTTCTTTTGAATGATGCGTTCTCACATACATTTATGTTTAGGAAAATTTTTGTAGTGCTATTATATTTTAGCATGATGTCACTTCAAAATGAAAAGCATCATATTGAAGGTTGGAAGGACAAAGATAAGAGCCAAGAAGGTGATGAGAGAAGATTGAGTGATATGCACTGAAATCAACAGGAAATATAGTGATCAACACTGAAAAAATATAATGAGTGAAAAATTAATTTCCACTTGGTTCATGCCTACATAAGAAATAAATATTTTAATGTGCATCTTACTATCATAGAGAGCTGCCTTTCTTGGATAATGAGTGCCTCTGTAAACTGGTGGATGGGGTAGAATCTTTGCTGGCCCAACTAAGGCAAAAACATCCGTAAAAAGATGATGAAGGAAGTGAGCATCACTAGTAAAGGTAGCTTCAGGTTATTCTGTCTGCTTGCACCAGTAGCGAGATCATACAGTGCTCCTGTTTTCAGTGTGATTTTTCTTGTCCTGTCCATATTATTCATAATGATGTCTGTGAAGTGATTGTATTAACACAGCATTTTAAAAAAAAGAGAGCTAATATTGCTGTGGCTCCATTCATCATTACTGCGTATGATGTGTGTATAATTTATGATACCTAATCGTTCAGGTACTTGTTCAGTTGGGTTGAAAAATCAATGTGTAAATTCAAACATACACTACCAGCAAGGTTAGGAAGAACTGAGGCAGGGCAAGGATTTTCAATCTAACTGTTTTATGCTGTCCAAGGCTTTTTAATACAACTGTTTTATGACCCTCCATTTGTTTGGCAAATGGGTAATCCATAAATAGGAGTTAGTTGCCTCTTTGAGACTTCATGACATTTGTAAAATTATGATCATCACGAGGCCTTTGTTTTACACATAAAGCAAGATCTGTACTTTGAATAGTCACCTTGAAGAGTGCAGCAGCAGCAGCCTGTAAACAATTTCTGTTAAAGTCTAAACCAAATGGTATGAACAGTTAAGGTTGAATAATATTTCTGTAGTAGACAGAGATATTTCCATTACTAGTTTTTGTTTGCCTTTCTTCCCAATAAACTGTTGAACAGGAAATTTACAAATAAATCACTAGTTAAAGGGGGTATTCCCAGATGGTCTGCATCAGTTATTAGTTAATCTAGGTTTTTGTGAATCCTGGACCTTATACAAAATACTATTATTAGCTAAATGGTAGTGTGTGAAATATAAACACTTTCCAAGGAGTTCTAAGCAAAAGATATTGAATAGATTACCTAGTTAGCAAATGTGTATCACTTTATTTTGCTATGAAGTTCTGGCATTTTTTAGGTGATAGAAGAGCTGGAGGATGAAGAAAATCATAATGGAGATAGGAGTGGTACGCCTCCCACTAGAGCATCCTGTTTCAACCCATGGGAAGAGCATGAAGTATCTGACAAAAGTATTGCAGATTGCACTGAGGCTCTGATTGGTGCATATCTCTTGCAGTGTGGGGCAGATACAGCAAAGGACTTTTTACATTGGATAGGGATTGGTGTTCATCAGGTAAAAGCCTTGATTGTTTTGTATGTATTGTTCGAGTGCTTTTCAGAATTCTATTACTTTTGTTATAATGGCCAGTGCCTTGTCAGTTGTGAAAAATATAATTTAAGGGACTTTCCAACAGCCATATTTAAAGAAATTGTCAAAAATTAGTTTATACCTCAAGACAGTTTAGTATGCAAATAAACACATCATAGATAATTGTTACTCAAAAAATGTTCAGAGATTTATAGAAAACACATACCAGAGTGGTCTTGCTAAGAATAATGTGTTCAAGTATATTAACAACTTTGAGCACTGCTTTTATTGAGCAACAAAGTTTTGTATTACAAATGTCTTTAGTGAGTGTTTAATGTTATGGGTGTTAAAACAACTTTGTCTCTGAAGTAGCAATTTTGATCATAAACATCAGATTTTCTGTATAATGAAGTGTTCATACAGTCATCAAAATAACAATTTTGGTTTGATATCAGAGAAAGTGGTAGAATGTGATCTGTACACAGTAATAGGTGAGGTTGTCCTCCTTGCTCTTTCCTTCCTTCATTGGCTTTGGACTGTCTAAAGGTGGCAACCTTTGGGGGGTTTTTTTTCTCCTTCAGTCAACTGGTTTGGGTTTCCTGTGAGCAATCCTTTCTGTGGAAATCACTTGTCACTGAAAAAGCATTTTAACTCTTTATGTTGGAGGCAGTGACTTTTCACTGGAACCCGGTTGTATGGTTTACTGAGGAAATTCTTTCAATAATGAATTTGTAAAGTTATGAAAATGAAGGTGAAGATGTGAACTTTTTAAATTATCTTTGAAACTCAAATGTTTCTGAAACAACTATTTCCCAAAAATAGTTTAGAAATGAGTCGATAAGCCAAAAATGTACTCATTCTATTAATTTTACTGAATTTATGCTGAGGAACAAGATTGCTGAAGTCTAGGCTAGGACTGAAATACATATAGTACTTAAAGAAATGAAAAATAATATTCAGGAATTGCACTCAAATTGCTCCTTTCTTTCAGTTACACAGCAGAGTCTTGCAAGCAAAACATTTTCTTTTCTTTTAAGAATGAATTTTCAACTATTTCTATATAATTCTTAATTGAAAATGAATAAAATACAGATGCTATAAAGTATAGTTCTTATTATTAATAATGAGAGAGAGAGAGAGATATGCGTGTGTGTGTGTGTGTGGTTTGTTTTATTGTCTCCGTATTATTTTTGTTTGCTTAAACATTCTGAAAATTGTTAGAATATATTGTAATGTGAGTGCTTCAAGCCTACTGTTACGTGTGCTCATCCTTATAACATATCTGACATAGTTACCTCTGAATTAAAAAATTACAGAAGTGTCAAACAATTTATTTGAAATTAAAAGTTTAGCTAAATAAAAAACAGCTTAAAGCTAGTTATGTCCATTCTTTTTAACACTTAAGTTACCTTTTCAGGAATATAGCTGTAATGGTTTCCATTATCATGTAATGGTTTTTAGATGAAATTTTATGAGCGTTATGATACAGTTAACCAATTAGCCATGTTTACTTTCAACAGGGGCAAAATTTGTTGAAGGATGTATTGCCAATTAAGACTGCAATAATACAAGATAAATCATGGGCACTTAAAGAGATCACTGCTTTTTACAAGAAAGCCTGTCTTGACAGGCTTGAAGATACTATCCAGTACAAATTTAAGGATAGAAGCTTCATTGTTCAAGCTGTCACTCATCCGTCATATATTCAGAACAGGGTAAGTTCCAATTAGTGTTAGTTTTGGTTTCTCATCCATAGAATGCCTTGGTCAGCCACATAATAAAAAGTTCCAAGATTTCCTTAGTGTGGATTTCAAATAAAAGCCCTATTTGTAGACTGTTGTAAACTGCCATGCACAAGTTGTTATTGTTATCAAGTAGTTTAACAAGACCACTGCATCACATTGACAGACTTTCATAGGGCTCCCCCATAAAAAATTTTTGTAAAATGAAATTTGAAAAGTGAACAAGGTAAGGTTAAAGACTTTTCCTTTAGTTCAACATATACTAGCATTATTTTTTCTGGAAATGTTCCAAAAGACAAAGTCTCCCACCTGGCTGGCTGTGTATCTGGACTCCATAGATCCCTGGTAGTAATTCGAAGTCATTTCTTATATGACTAGTTTTATGTATATTTTTTTATTTGTATCAACATGATAGTATTTTATATTATTTTTTATATTATTTTTATGGGCCTCAACATGACAATAAAATCATATATGAAAAACAAAAGAAACTCATTGCAACTTAACCCTTAAACACCGAAGCGGTATATTAAAAATCATCTCCCGTATGCCGGCGGAGTTTGGGAGTGAGCACCGAAGCGGAAAAAATATTTTTTTCCAAAAATCACAGCGCCCTTAGTTTTCAAGATTTAAGAGTTCATTTTTGGCTCCTTTTTTTGACATTGCCTGAAGTTTATTATGCAACCATCAGAAATGAAAAAAATATAATTATCATATATAAATAATGCGATACATGATAGGGCGAAAACAAAATTTCATATATAATTGTATTCAAATCGCGCTGTAAGCAAAACGGTTAAAGCTAACAAGTTAATTTTTTATTGTTGTATTGTACACTAAATTGCAATCATTTTGGTATATAACACATTGTAAAACGATCAAAGCAACACAGACAAAATATTATCACAAAATGCTACATGAATTCGTAACGTGCGGACGTAAAAAAATGTTTTTTCAAAAATTCACCATAAATCAAAATATTGTTCTTGAGACTTCCAATTTGTTTCAAAATTAAGATAAATGATTGAATATTACTATACTGTAAGAGTTTTAGCTTACAATTGCAGTTTTCGACCATTTCGGACAAGTTTAAGTTGACCGAATGTTGAATTTTTTTAAATATTTTTTTTTATTTGGAAATGTTTCGAAAATGAGAAAAGTACAACCTTCAATTTTTTTTGTTGTATTCTACATGAAATTGCGCACATTTTCATGTATAAAACTCTATGGAACTCCTAATATGAAACGGAGCAAATATTACGAGAATGCGACGTCTACGCATTTCGGAGATTTGCGGCGGAGAATCCGCGCGCGGAGGGAAGGAAAGTTTTTTTTTTAATTTACCATAAATCTAAATATTGTGCTAGAGTCTTTTAATTTGTTTCAAAATGAAGATAAATGACTGAATATTACTAGACTGTAAGAGTTTTAGCTTACAATTGCATTTTTCAACCATTTCGGTAGTCAAAGTTGACCGAATGTGGTTTTTTTTCTATATATTGTGATTTATATGCAAATATTTCAAATTATTTTTAGTTGTATTCTACATGAAATTGCACACATTTTCATATATAAAACTTTACGTAACAGCTAATTTAAAATGGTGCAAACATTACGACAATCGGATGAAAAAATTTCTGATTTTTTTCGGAAGAGTTACCGCGCGTACGTAAGGATTTTTTTTTTTTTTTTTTTTTTTTTTTTTTTTTTTTTTTTTTTTTTTTTTTTTCCTTCATAAATTCACCATAAATCGAAATATTGTGTTAGAGACTTCCAATTTGTTGCAAAATAAAGGTAAATGATTGAATATTACTAGAATGTAAGAGTTTTAGCTTAAAATTCCATTTTTCAACCATTTCGGTAGAGTCAAAATTGACCGAAGGTTTTGAAAATTTTGAGGCACAATCGTTAATTATTTATATGAAAATATTTCAAAACTGATAAAAGCTACAACCATGGATTGTTTTTGTTGTATTCTACATGAAATTGCGCACATTTCCATATATAAAACTTATGTAACGGCTAATTTAAAATGGTGCAAACATTACGACAGTCAGACAAAAAAATTTATGATATTTTCGGAAGAGTTACCGCTCGGACATAAGGAAAAAGTTTTTTCATAAATTCACCATAAATCGAAATATTGTGCTAGAGACTTCCAATTTGTTGCAAAATAAAGGTAAATGATTGAATATTACTAGAATGTAAGAGGTTTAGCTTACAATTGCGTTTTTTGACCATTTCAGTAGAGTCAAAGTTGACCGAAGGTTGAAATTTTGGAACTTATCGTTATTTATGTTAAAATATTTCAAAACTGATGAAAGCTACAACCATGAGTTGTTTTTAGTTGTATTCTACATGAAATTGCGCACATTTT
>NC_061098.1:9092910-9222942 GCF_015104395.2 Macrobrachium nipponense
AAATTGCGCACATTTTCATATATAATACTCCATGTAACGGCTAATATAAAATGGTGCAAAAATTATGTCAAAGTGACAAAATAATTTCTGAGATGTGTCGCTTATGTTTTTTAGTGTGAGAAGAAAGAAATTCTCGCTTGCGGGCTTGGGTAACGATTGTAAACAAAACAACGCCTTGATCCGTGAGCTCCCAGCATCCCCCAAGGCGCATGATTCAAAAGTTTTCGCCTGGTAGACCTATAAGTATTTTTCCGCAAATTTTTAAAAAACTTTTTATATCGACGTACCATACGTCCAATCGGCACCCAACAGACAATTTATGTCGACATATAATACGTCCAATTGGCATTTAGGGTTAGAGGACCGAGGGTTTGTATTACGTATCGGAACAAATCACAATTTGTCAAAAATTGTATTTTTCCTAACTATACAAACCTGAGGTCCTTTAACAGATATGCCCACCTCATGCCACCCCTCAATCTGAACCTGGGCCGAAAGGCAAAGTGGAGTGTTTACATCCGGGCTAGCCTGCCCCACGGTAGTTACTGCCTAACCACCTTGTTCAAGATTCAAGGCTGTAATTCCAGCTGTGCCGTAAGTACATTCCTTATGTTAAAGGACCTCAGGTTTGTATAGTTAGGAAAAATACAATTTTCGACAAATTGTGATGTTTGTCACAAAAGCCAGTGGTTACATTTTTTACTGTTAAATAATTTCATAATGATTACTTTTACACCTTTTTACAGATTACGAATGACTACCAGAGATTAGAGTTCATTGGAGATGCAGTTTTGGATTACCTTGTCACAGGACTAATTTATTCACGTCATATTTCATACACACCAGGTCAAATGACAGATTTGAGGTAAATTATCAGTCTTTATCTGTGTTTCCTTTTATTTTTTAAACTTATTATTGTAGTTTCAAGCTTTATCGTTTCTGGGTTTTGCTGTAGGTAGTCAATGTAGTTAATGCGTTGAAACAAGCTTTTAAGAATATGAGCTGAGATGGAATGGAAAGTGAGTTGCAAGTAACTTTTCTCTTCCATTTTAAGACAAAGTAGCTTCTAGACGTAGGTGGGTAGTATATTTTGAATAGAAGTTTGGTTTGGCACTAAAATCCCATCATTTTATGAATACCTTTGAGTGCATCAGCTTCTTTTGTGAGGATGCTCAAGAAAGAAAGGTCCAACTCACCATCTGCCCATCCAAGACCCGAAATCCTTGTGTTGGCAGAAAATGGCTTTACTGAGTGTGCTAGTCTGAATAGACCTTGTCTTTGCTTGTCAGTTCTTTGTTATGCAGCCTTTTGTCTTCATTATCTGTCATTATAATTGTGTGTATTATTATCAAAATAGTTTTATAAGAATAAGTAAGACTCACTGGAAAGTCAAATAACAAGCATTTAATAATTTAATAATATGTAAGCATTTAATAATTTAATAAATGTAATCACTGAAGGTAATATTACGAGCATTTAATACTGTTTCTGTTGCCAACTGTAAGTTATCTTTGAATTTTGAATGATTAGAAAATCTCACTGACGTATGCATATTGCACTTATTTTTGTTGTTCTCTTAATTCTAACATACTTTCTACCCTCTTTACAATTGTCTCAACTTTCCACTGCTGAATGACCTCATAGTTCCCAGTGCTTGGCCTGTGGTGTAAATTTTATATTCAATTAATCCTCCTGAGAGAAGGGATGGTTCTCCTACTCCTGTTAATCATATTTTGTGTCAGAATATCATATTTTTCTTGTTTTTACTTCTCCAGACTACCACTTATTTTCCATAACGTATTTCTCCTGATTAATGATGACGAATGGTGTTATATGATCACTGAACACATTTTATTTTTCTGAAGCGTATTCAATACCCTTAGCTGTTGAATAACCAAGTGGAATTGGTTTTAAGGCACACAGTAGCATATTTTGACATTTTTATAATGAAAATGACTTTCAGGTCATACTATGTTAACAATGAGACACTTGCAAGGGCTGCAGCCAAATATGAATTACAGAAGCATTTACTGCACATGTCACCTAAGCTTCAAGCTGCCATTGATAAATTTCTCCAGCTATGTCAAGAGGATGATTTGGAAAGAGAATTGGTAACAGAAGATGAGGAGGATGATGTTGAAGTAAGTGTGATGCTCCTGGTCAGTCTGAAATACCTTTTACAACAAGGATATGTACTTGCACTATTTTATAACAATAAAGTGTCTCCATATAGTGAGAGTGGTATGGTTTAAGTAAAATAGGGAAATTTTACAGTTTCCGTTGAAAAACTGTCATGGATTCTCCCTCTGAACTCAGTGCAGTTGTTAACAAAGTTGATTGTTTAATTGCAGGAAATTGAAGTTCCAAAAAGTCTTGGGGACTTAATTGAATCTATTATTGGTGCTGTGTACCTAGACAGCAATAGGAACTTAGAGGTGAGTATTTCTCTCCATTTCATGACAGTTATTTCAAGAAAACACCACTGCTTTCTTATAAGTCAATCTCCCAGTCCCTGCCAATTCTGATGTCAGTTTTTTCTAAGTTTTCATGAAATGTTCATTACTTTATCAATTTGCCTTGCTTGTCTCATATATTATGTCTGATACACAATAGTAGGTTTTTAAAATACAGTGCTCTTTTTTTCAAAGTGATATCATCCTAGATTTTTAAAATACAGTGCTCTTTTTTTCAAAGTGATATCATCCATAAAGTATGACTTTTTCTCTCTCTCTCTCTCCCCAGATAACCTGGGATGTTGTATCAGTACTCATGGGAGATGTTTTTGAAAAGAAGCACAAAGATATCCCCAAGAACCGCGTAAGGCTGTTGTATGAAATGTCAGAATCGGTGCATTTTGAAAAAGGGGAACTTAATGGCCTAGCTATGTATACAGTAAAAGTAAGTAAAGCATGCAAGTAAGTAATTCTCTCTCTCTCTCTCTCTCTCTCTCTCTCTCTCTCTCTCTCTCTCTCTCTCTCTCTCTCTCTCTCTCTCTCTCTCATTTTGAGCCAAATTATCAGCTACATTTCTGGAGTCCTTCCTGTATTGCATCAGTGCCCTTCCCTAATTTTTTATCAATCTCAGGAGGATCATAGAGGAGTCCATCAGCCAGGTAGTACAGCTGTGACCCAGGCCCCCAGTCCCTGTAAATTGCCTCCGAACCAGCACAGACAGCTACAAAGGCTGAATAACAAGCAGCCAGAAAATAGTTTAGATTACCTTAGCCAGCCATTTTGCAGTCCAGTATAACCTTGTATAACTATTTTGACTGAAGGAAAAAAACCACATAGTATCTGATCCTTTTCTACTTAGTGGCACTTCAATAACTTTTTTATGACCTCTGTGCCATCATCAAAATCTGTACCTAGGCCCCATTCAGTACGCATCAAGGCCACATGTATACCCAAAAGGAGGGTGTGATGATGGATTCTCCCCTCAGAATAGAATTTGCCATTTCCTACATGGGCCCTGTCTGAATTGAGCATACCTACCATGAAGGCGATAGATGTATCTTAACCACAGACAACTGAAACCAACAGGAACCTTGTTACTGCCACCTAGAAAAACATCACAATTCTCAATAACTGCATATTTCACGAGAAATAAAACGATGAGCATTCAGCACTGCTCCTACCCATGGCACTAAATATATTTCAACTGCTGAGCTTTCGTCCTGCTGAAAATACTCATCCTGAAGATAGCCAGCAAACTGACTGAAACATTGATGTGTTAAAAAGCACCCTATGAAAAGTTAATACTGCATGAGAACAATGCCTGAAATTCATCTTTCAGATACTTCTACCCTTCTTTATACAGCTAACCCCAGAGAACATGTGTCATTCTTTTTAGCCAGAATATGAACATTGGCGCCACTTTTTCTCAACAGCATTGAGGAAGAAAATATTACATTTAGCATTGGCATAATTTGAATTATCTGTAAATAATTTCTAATCTTTGCTTATCATTTTCTTTTATGTTTAGGAGTTCTGTTCATAGGTAGCTAGCTGTGGAATTAAGAGGCCAAGAGTTCCACATTTAGAGTTTGCCTCTTTCAAATAACAATTTTTTCTTTTTTCTTTTCAGGTAAATGACCAGTTTGAAGTTATTGGCCTTGGAAAAAATTTAAAGATTGCCAAAGATAATGCTGCAAAGAAAGCTTTAAGAAACCTTCAGGAAGTGGGTTCTCAGGGAAATCAGACTAGTTCCCAGTAGAAGTTATTGCTACTTTAGTTCAGGTGTTAACGCATTTTTCCTAGTGGTTATTTTGTGATAAAAACCATTTTCAAATTCCATTGAGGCTGTGAATTACAAGTAACACTTTATATTTTACAAGGTTATTATAATTTTAATTTTTCCACATTATTCACATTGATAAAGTTTATTTCGGGTTTATTTAGACCAGGAATGTGTTTGTTGGTGTGCGGAGCTTGATCGTGCAAGTTTTACTGCATTGTAAATGATTAATTTTATTTTTAAAAATATGGACTGCCTTAAGTTAAAAAAAAAAAACTAATATATATCTCTTCCTCTCTCATCTTTTTATCAAAGTAGTAACTATTGGGAGCTTTTTATCAAATGTAAAACACATTGAGAGATATGTATTTGTCTTTCATTGTACAATTCCACATATTTCATCTGTGTATATCCTTACAGTATTGTACACAAGTTTAATTTGTTCCAAATTCCAATTTGTATACTGAAATGTTTGTATATAAACCCAAATATCCCCTTAAAAGAATAATGGGAATTTATTGTCCGACTTCCCAGCTGTACCAGCTTATTTGTTTTCACTTTCACTTCATTCACCGGAATCACTTCTTTTTATTACGGCAAATTACCAATTGAGCATCTCTTTTTACAATGGTTTTTGCACTCTGTAAAAGTAACTCGTCCCAACTTCCATCTCTACATCCACAGGGCCCCTTCCCCCAACCAAGGGGAGGTGTCCCAAGTCTCCTCCCACAATCCCAGCTGGCTGCACACCAGATTCCACCAAACAGCTTGTTAGGAAGCAAAATTTTTAAAAATGTTACTTCATATAATGAAAATACAGTTAAAATCATTTGTATGACAGCAAATCACTGTATTGGCTAAAGAAGTTACAGATGAAAGAGGAATGTGATTCTTAGCTTGCTCTTCTTTTATTTATTATGTTATGTTGACAAATATAAAGTATACTGTGTATTGTTGAAACAAATATTAAGTACAGCATGTTTTATTGCTTTTATATTGGAAGTTGTGTCAAGATGAGTATGTGAGCAGCACAGGTGAGACCTTTAATGAGTCTGAAAAAGTTTTAAGTTTGTATAGTTACTGAAAACCTTGTAAGATTTTATGGAGTTATTTTAAAAAAGATGGGACCTAAATTTTAACTCTCTTTAGGCTAAGTATTTATTTCATATTTCAGATATTTATGTTTTGTTATTACTTCAGTATTTATTTCATATTTCAGATATTGGTGTTTTATTACTGTTATTCAATAGTTGTCAAATCAAATTTAATAAAGGATTTTGGTTGAGAAATGTAAAAAGTGGTTTTATGAAAGTAAAAATGAGCCTTGTAATCTGCAGGTACTACTCTGTTCCAAGACCCCACGAGTCCCTAGAACAAACATCTTATGTAACAGAGTACTATTATTAATAATAATAATATATTCAGAACATGAACATGGGCCATTGACTTGAAATTCAGACTTCCAAAGATTATGGAGTTCATTCAACGGAAGGAAATAGGGAATGCAGGAAGAAGAGTTCAGTTATTAGGAAGCAAACGTAAGTTAATGAACAGATTGATAAAAACGTAACTAGTGATTAATTAATTGCATCTTCACTCTAACCTTTGAAGTTCCAATTGCACATCCTCCTTCGGGACTGTTCCACACTGAGGCACATATCACCAGGTAGAGAGGATCAGGGATCAAAAGTGGAAGTGCAATTTTTTGTTGATAATATACAGTAAGTAGAGTACACTTGCACTAGTGCACCAACAGGTATGCATGGCTTACACGTAAGTTGCGTGTAACTGCTCCTTTGTTAATGCATGGGGCAGTACAAGTTATTTAGCAGGTTTAATTCAATGTTGGTGAAGTAGTCCTTTTGAAGTGCCATTAGATGGTCCACTTGGACAAGTACCTTGCAGAAGGTTCACATTGTTGGAAATATAACTTTGGGCAGAGCAACGACGCAACCCCCGCAAGGACACTGTTGCCAATGGTGGTGTCTTGATGCATTTGCAATGAAGATGATAATAAGCGCCTCAGTAGCGTGGTTGGTTTGGTGTTTGCTTCTCACCCCGGTGGTCGCGGGTTCGATTCTTGGCCATTCCATTGAGGCGTGAGAGATGTGTATTTCTGGGATAAAAGAAAAACACCATACAATCAAAGCAATGAAGATAACATCAGGATGGCCTTATATTTTCTTTGAAGTCCTAAAGAGATACAATACGTATCTCGAACAGAAATGAACACGAGTACATAATAATAACGAGTCCATTGCCAAATGTACATACCAGTCATACAAGCAACCTCATAAACCCCAATATGTTTTATAATAACCATTATTGGTTATACATGGCAAATAAGAAAATTTTTTTTTACTATTTATTACGGTATAGAGAAGACAAACATTTTCATTAATACAATGTTACTGTACATAATCTGCTCATGCCCTGTAAACCACATTGATCTTATAAATACCAATATTAGTCATACAGTATGGAATTAAATTATGAGTTCCTCATTGGACAAGTGGGTTACGCGCTCACCTACTGATTTGGTAGTCGCGAGTCCGATTCCCTGCTCTGCCAACGTGAAATCAGAGGAATTTATTTCTGTTGATAAGAAATTAGTTTCTCGATATAATATGATTAGAAGAAATTCATTTCTCGATATAATTTGGTTTCGGATCCTACAATAAGCTGTACGTCCCGTTGCTAGGTAACCAATTGGTTCCAAGCCACATAAAAAATATCTAATCCTTCAGAACAGCTGTGAGTCAGCTCAGTGGTCTGGTAAAACTAAGATATATATACTTAATTATGGATACAGCATTTCTCATACAGTGAAAATAAGAAAAAATTATTTTAAACTAAACGGAAACACTATTTGTGATTGTGTTTGTTTATTGCATATCTCCATTCCGGAACGCTAAATGCACAGTCTGCATATACTTATCTTTCATTGTTTTATGCAATGAAAAAAAGATGATGGTAGCTGTATAAGGAAGCAGAAATGCTGTGCATTAAACAGAAATTTTTAGAAACTTGGATACTTGCTATTGCTTCCTCCTTTATGGTACCTTGCTCTGGCAGCAACAGTGAAGATGTACAGTGCTTACACTACTGAAATGAAAATGAATGATGGCAGAAGCAATGTGGGTTTATCATCCTCAGAGACAAATGCCTCCTTTGTCTTCTGTGTTATCGCAGTATTGATTGCCCCACATACCATTATGGTTCATTCTAGGAAAGGATCACAGAATGGAAAGAATCGCAATCCTTTTTTTTTTTTACCTCCCGTCACCTTTCAGACTTGCCTACTTTCACTTTCCTTTCCAGGGCTGATTGACCTCATTAGTCCCATTGCTTGGCCTCTGGGCTAAACTCTATGCTATTCGTTCCACTCAACATTATCAATCATATTCCCAATTCTGTTGCCTCCCACTTGTCTTGCCAAATCAACAATTCTCTGCAACTCGTCATCCATAAACGGGAAACCTCACTATATGGATTCTTCCAACAAGCAAGTTTCAATTCATCCACTGTCCTTGGATAACATATTGCAACGGCATTGGTGAAAGGTTTCCGGCAGTCCATAATGTTTACATTAGAGTGAGCGTCAATACAGTAGTTGCGCGTATGAACTGAAAGTGTAGGCAGCCTTGACACAACGGATGATGGACTGAGGATAGCCATGAGCATTATTAAATATTATACGTGAACTACGGAAGGCTTGATCAAGGACAAAGTATTCAAGGAACCACTGCATAAACTGCATCCAAATAATCAATGCCTTGATCTTGTTTTACCGTGAATATGGGGATTTGTCACTATACATGACGAGTTTTTCCCTATATACAACAATCTAATGGCCAGCAGCATTGCCACATATCACCAGTGTCATCCTGTCCTTCCACGCTTCAAACTTTGATGGATTAGGGACTGCTGGGCATTTCCTTCAAGAAGAGGCCTGCTTCTTGCAACGGAACACCTGCCTGGGAATGTAACCTCAGTCTCTCATCATTTTCTAAAACATCGCTGGCAACCTCTTCATCAGCAGATTAATGCTGAAATCTACTTTACCTTCCCTACTGGCTGCAAATGGCTTGGTCCCTTCTTTAAAGTCAGCCTCATTTAGGAATTGCTAGTACAAAGATAAGTCCTTCCATTTTAACCATCACCATCCTGTTTTGTGGATCTACTTTAATACTCAATGGGTGCGCTGGTAAACAGGTTAAATGGTGGAAAGCATAGAAACTGTACATCTCTTTCTCCATCATCTTTTTAAACTTGGAACTTCAGAAATTCAAGCAAAGATGCTATGCATTACTACCCTAATAAAATTCTTACTGTAATTTAATAATTTACTAACACTTTTGCTATTTGTTGATCAATCTGTTAATTTATTTCTTCTTTTTAATAAGTGATCTCTCCTTTCTTTAATTCCCATTACATTCTATTAGTACTTCTTTCTAATAAACACCATATTCTTTGAAAGCTTGAATTTCAAGCCAGTGGCCCTTGTGGTCTTGTTCCGTATGAATAAGATTCATCTTCTGCATAATATGTAATAAAGGGATTTTGACGGAGGAAAAATCTATTTCCTGGGAGAGACCTGTGTCGCCCGGTGAAAAGGTCCTTCTTACTACTTTTCTGATATAAATAATTTCCAAATATACCAGAGAAAGTTAAACCATTGGTATGCAGAGGTTACTACCCTCGCACGAGCACCTCAAGGGCGTCGTGTATAAAGAAAGGGCGTGTGAAAGCCACTAAACACAGGTCATCTTCCAATTAGATTACTCCTTCGTCAATACATGGACATGGGATGCGCCGTTACAGCGGTCTCAACCACACCGCTCCGACTCCTCCAGCCCACGCCCGATGCGAGCGCCATCTGACATCCTTCTGTAATAGATTTCAGTAATGGCTTGGAAAGGAATGGGATGGGAAACAGGGTAGGGTTTCACCGGGCGACACAGGTCTCTCCCCAGAAATAGATTTTTCCTCCGTCAAAATCCCTTTTCTGGGTCGACCTGTGTTCGCCGGTGAAAAAATACAAGAGAATGCCTTCCAAGCTCATGAATTCAAATTAATACTAAGGATAACGAAAACATCATTAATAGATAAATCTTCATTAACTAATTATTACTAGTATATAAACTTAATGTCTAAACTTAAGAATATAACTCATATTATAACTTAATCACTAAATATGCATACATAAATCAAAATGTAAAGTCTCATATACATTTCATAATACAATATATACAAGTAGGATTAAGCACAATCCAAGATTGATCGATATTCTGAAGAGGAAAGCATGATACTTGGATGGCTGCATCTGATCTACCGAGGTGAGAGGCATCGTGGCGAGAGTGGCAGGTAGAAAGGTGAAAGTATAAGGAATGGGACGAAATTGAAAGAAAGGAAAGTTAGTCCGGAGAGATTAAACTCCCCGCCGCTATAGTGGAAAATTTTAAGGCTTGAATATTTCTTAGGTAGTGGCGTTTAAAGACCCGAGGAGATTTCCAACCCGTATACTTCTTAAGGTCATCAAAATTCATATTTTGAAAATAATTAATTGAGGTAGCTATAGCCCAAATATCATGAGCATGTGGAAAAGATTCCGGGTTAGCCTGTTTTATGAAGTAGAGTATTTGCTGTCTAATACCTTGAATGGAGATAGTACCACCTTGCTCTCTGGAAAATAAAGGACCGGAGGATCGTGAGGAGGATCTAGCTAAAAAGGCTTTAAGAGTTACCACAGGACACAGGGATGTATCCTGAGGTAGAGGTATAATTTTCCAAGGAGACCATCTATTTTGAGGATCTTCATTTTTAGCTAGGAAACTCCTATCCGGAGAGAGCAGTACTTCTCCTGATGGGAGGAAATCTAAGTTCTCAGGATTACGTGAGAGAGCTGCTAATTCTGATATTCTGGCGCCTGAGGCCATGGCTGTAAGAAACAATGTTTTTCTCAGCAGAGAAATGTAAGAGCAAGATTCGTTGTTGGTGTCCGAGGCTAGTTTCAAAACATCGTTTAAAAACCAAGTGACCTTTTGAGGACGAATTGTAGGTCTAAGTCGAGCACAAGCTTTGGGAATGGATGAAAAATAAGAATCTGCTAAATTAATATTAAACCCGACCTGAAAAATCTTTTTCAGAGCTGACTTAATGGTAGTAATAGTACTAGCGGCTAGGCCTTTATCAAACAAGGTTTTAAAGAATGAAATGGCCAAATTCGGGGTCATTTGAAGAATATCCAAATTCTTTATAAATTCCGCTAACTACTTAACAGCCGAATCATATTGCCTAAGCGTTGAATCCCTTTTGTCAGATTCTATGAATAAGACGTTCTCCGGATCAATATTTGCATCTTTATGAGCTGCAAATTTTATGAAGTCCACAAAGTTAGGGTTTGAACTATTCTTGAGGAAGCTGACACAGTCTGAGTTTGGACTATTTGTGTCAACTTTGGATGTGGGATCCGTCTGGGATGGAGTTTCAGCTCTAGTAGGAGCGAAAACCAATTGCTCTTGGGCCAGTTGGGTGTTACTAGGGCTACTGATCCTTTGAAGAAACGTAGTTTGTGTAATACCTTCATCAGAAGATTCACTGGAGGGAACAGATAAATCTTCTGCCAGTGGTTCCAGTCCAAGGTTAATGCGTCCATGGCATAGGCCTGAGGGTCCAGGTTGGGGGCTACGTAGCAAGGTAGTTTGTGATTGGTGCATGTCACAAATAGGTCTACCTGGAGATCTGAAACTAGTCTAGATATCCACCGAAACGAATTCATGTCTAGGGACCACTCCGATTCTAAAGGCTTGGTCCTGGATAAAGCGTCCGCTATAACATTTTTCACTTCTGCCAGATGTGTTGCTGACAGGAACCAGTTTCTTTTTGCTGCCAAGGAAAATATTGCTACTAGAACATGATTCAGATTGGGTGATTTGGAACCTCCTCTGTTTATGCAGTGGACTACCACTGAATTGTCTGAGACTATCCTCACATGACTTGTCTTGTGATGATGCAATTGTTTCAAGGTTAGAAACACTGCCATTGCCTCCAACACGTTTATGTGAAATTGTTTCATATTGAGTGACCAGGTTCCCTGAAACATTTGGTGTTGGGAGTAACCCCCCCAACCACTGAGTGACGCGTCTGTATGAATCGTCACTTGAGGAGGGGGAATTTGTAAAGGAACTGATTTGGTCAGTTTCTTGGACTGTGTCCATGGGAGAAGTCTCTTTATTAAAACGGAGGGAATTATAGATACTTTGTCTCTTAAATGTATCTTTGCTCTCTTCCTCCAAACTCGATTGATGTCTTTGAGTTTGGCTTTCAGTAGGACGTCTGTTACTGAGGCAAATTGGAGTAAGCCGAGAATTCTTTCTAAAGCTCGTCTTGTTATCCTTTTGTTCTTGATAAATTGTTTTGTTGCTAATGCTATCTCTTTGACCTTCTTGGGTGGAAGGGATAGCTTGTGGTCTTTTAAGTCCCAATGAATACCCAGCCAATCGAACTGACTTGCTGGTTGTAGCCGGGATTTTTCGAAATTCAACTGAAATCCTAGACTTTGTAAGAACTGAATTACTTTGTTTGTCGCTTTGTGGCATTCTTCCACTGTGTTCGCCCAAATGAGCCAATCGTCTAGGTAGGCTACTAGCATTATTCCTTGGTTCCTGAGTTGTTGCAATACTGTCTCTCCTAGTTTCGTAAATATCCTGGGAGCAATGTTGAGGCCGAACGGCATCACCTTGAATGCGTAGGATTTTCTGCCTAAGCGGAAGCCTAGGTAGGGAGAGAAATTTCTTGCTATCGGAACATGATAATAAGCGTCTGTAAGATCTATAGAGGTGGTGACGGCCCCACGGGGAAGTAAGGTCCGTACCTGCGAGACAGTCAGCATACGGAACTTGTCGCAGAGAATGTAAGAATTCAGTTTGGACAAGTCCAGAACCACTCTCCTTCTGTAAGAATTCTTCTTTGGAACAGTAAACAGACGTCCCTGGAATTTTAGGCTTTTTACTTTCTTTATAGCCTTTTTCTGTAAAAGATCTTTGGTGTATTCTTTCAGATCTGGTGTAGGTGTCTGAAAGAAATTCACCGGCGGAGGTGGAGACCCCTTCATCCACTTCCAACCCAGACCCTTGGAAACAATACTGTGTGCCCAAGGGCTGAAGGTCCATTGATCTCTGAACCGGTACAGTCTCCTCTACCACCCGGTCCTTCTCATTGATTATGGGTCGGCTTGTATCCTCTACCACCCCTTGCGCCTCTGGTTCTAGGTCCGCTACGTTGGCGGAACTGTCCTCTAGCTCTATTACCACCGGATTGTCTAGGGTATCCTCGAAAGGCTCCGGTGGCTTCGTAGGCCGGGTTAAATGCCGGAGAAGACATCCATGCTGCTGTGGTAGATGACTGTCCGCCCTGTGGTGCGGGTACAATCATAAATTGTTGTGGTTGAGGAGCTTTTGATGTCGAAGGTTTTGACGCCTGGCCTGGAGGATTAGCTTGTTGACGTTGCTGACCACGGAACCCCTTGTAAGTAGTAAAATATTTTTGTTTCTTTTTCGGGTTCTGGTGCTTCGTTGTAGGGTCGAACTTCCGTTTGGAAGAGAGACCCCAACGAACTCGAAGGGTTTGGTTTGTCCTGGCCGCCTCCTGTAGCACCTTGTCCACTTCTTCTTGAGGAAAGAGATTCTTTCCCCAGAAGGAAGATTTGATCAGTCTGTTAGGCTCATGCCTAATAGTCGCCTCAGCTAATACATGCTTCCTGCAGCTCTTCCTGCCTGCAATGAATTCATGGAGGTCCAGCTGATAAGTCTGTAACAGACTCTTCGCTAAGACCTTGAAGAGTTGCTCTTCTTTATAGATCGAAGCCACCAACTCCAGTGATGTCACTGCGTTGATGGATCTTGCCAACCTCGATCTTGCTTCAAACTCTGCCTTAAGTAAGTTCTCCAGCAGTTTCGGAAGTCTTTCTGAAAACAGGGAAGACGCACAGTCTGCGTCTAGCTTCCCAACTGTGAAAGTCGACGGAACGTCATGCCAGAAATCTCTAGTGGCTGGCATGAGGAGGGAGGTAGCGTCCGTCTCCTTGAGAGTTGGCATCGGCAGATCATCATTCTCTGCCTGAAGTGTTAGCTCCGTAATCTTATCAGTGAACGGAGAAGGGATGTCTTGGGGAGTCGTAAAGATAGTGTACGATCCCTTGTGTGGAGTTAGTTTGGTATTTGCACAACCCCAGTCAGTCAGAATGCGAGCCCAGACAGCTTGGGCTTGTTCCTTCGGGAAAATAACTGTTTCCTTAGGAACTTTATCCATTCTGACTAAGGCGTTCTCCGACAGTCGGACAAACCCATTGAAAGGAAACTGGAGTCCTTCTGGGTAAAACTCGAAATCCGATAACGGTCGAGTACCCAGACCTTCAAGGGTTAACGTGCCATCCAAGTATGGAGCGTGGAGGGCAAACCGCCAAGGGTTGTTCTTATCGAACGGCGGAAGTTTCGATGCATCCGGAACTGCCGACGGAGCAGCTTGAGTTCCGGAGTGGAGCAGACCTGCGATCATGTCTTTGATCGGCTTTAGCTGCTCCGCCACTATATCAGTCACCGACTGTGTGGCTGTAGTGGGGGCCAGAGTAGGAGAGTGCATTCTCTCATCTAGCCTCTCATCCACTACTTCTCTAAATCTGGACAAAAGTTTGTCCACGAGGAGGTCAGATTGCAAGTCAAGCTTCATCGTTTTGGATTTAGCGGACTTACCCCTCTGTCCTTTAGAAGGAGGAGGGGCCTTGGCAGCCGGCGATGAATCATACGAAGTCGATGGCCTAGGGGCCGGAGATGACGCTGATTTCGCCAACGGAGTTTACTTAGAAGCCTTAGATGAAGGCTTTGATGCCTTCAAGGGCTTAACCTTGGGTCGGACTGACCTAGAACCTTCCCAAGGTGAAGGAACAGATTTATCAAAACCTAAGAATGATGAAGAAGAAGAAGAGGGGGTAGGTGAAATGAAGGATCCTGCTGGAACCTCTACGCCACTTACCTGCTCATCCATCGGTTCCAGATCAATGTCCAGAGCAGCCACATCTCCCGTCAGTTGTTGGTCCTCTTGGTTTGGAGCCATAGCAGCTCGAATGGCTTCAATAATAGGAGCAGCTACTTTGTTCTTCACTGCAGCCGACGGAGAACCGGGGAACAAACGGGTTGCTAAGGTGCCATCCAGCACATAAGGACAGCCTTGTGGAGCATTGCGGCCGAATCCAGACACCCACTGCCGAAGACTTGCCTTGGCCGTCTTCAAGCTCTCCTCATCCGCCTGTAAGAGGGGATAGGATTAAAAGGGTCGTATTGACTAGCAATTAAACTAGAAAAATGTCTATATTAACATAACAAGAAAGAATCGTGTACATATTTGTTACTTGATCTTACCTCATCGTTCAACAAAATTGAGGTCAATTCAAAGCACCACGAACAAGACTCCGGGAACCAGACCATGTACGGGGTCTGGCCTTCTTCTGCGATGAAGGAGATCGAACAATGAGCGTGGGACCGGCAGCAGTCATGCCCCACTGGATCATTGAAGTTCCCTGGACAGCCTTGGAAGGCGCAGCGGACTTTCTGTAATATAATATTTTAAATAAGTACCTACTCTCCTTATTAAAACTAGACTAACTTAGATAATAGAGCATGCAAGTATTCTTAACCTGACATGCATGTAAAAGGCTCGCCGGAGCTAAAACCACTAAATGGAGAGAGTGTAACGTATGTTAAATAGAAGGATTCACAATTTTATTCCGTTATATCCCGGAGGTCCGGTGAGCTCCGGAGAAATTGAAAATCCAGTATCAACAAGGTAGATCCATATTTATTTTAGAGAATTTTATTCTTAATATTGCTAATCTCCGGTGAAATACATCACCGGAGCAATACTACCGGAGCTGAGGATGGGTACCATATCAAGAAACAGGAAAGCTTATCGAGGGGAGGTGTCTCCCAATCGACATGTACAATGCCGGAGATGATGAACAGAACATCTCATAAAACATGATGAAAATTAAACAATGTTTCTAATCGTAACCTCTTAAAAAGACGGAGTTTCCATCGGCGGAGCTCCAGCAAACGGAATTCCGTAAGGTAATTCTTATTGAATTACTCACCACTCCACCCTGTCCTTATCTTCCCCAAGCCATGGCGGGGGAAGAAAGGAGGGGGGGCTAATGGTAGAACATGTTGGGAGGAATACAGGAAGAAACGCAAATGGCGGCCGATAGTGGTTGGTCTTAACCACGATGTTAATGGACCATTCGAGACAACGTATCGCGGACCACAGAAGATAGAAATACCAATTAAAGTTAATTCTTTGGTAAAAGTCGGGGAAAACTATGGAAAGTGGTTTCCCAAGACCACTTTTTATAATTGGCATTAAAACCTGGTGGTACACTAGGATACAATGTTATCGGTCTGGAACAAGAACAGGGGGCCTAGGCTAACTATGTTCGAGAATGGTACCACAGCCTAGCTCAAGTATGAAAGCAATGGAATTACCATGAATGAAAACATAAAATATGAGAGTATATCTAGATTAAACTAAAGCATAATAACCTTAATACGTAGCCAAGCTTAAAAGTACTATAAGGCAACGAAAGAGGGGGATCAATCCAGCCTCTCTTGAAACACGGAAGGGGGGTGGGAATTTTTTCCCCAATTCCGTGTAACCTATTGTACTTAGAAACTGTTTAAGATAGTACTTAACTGAGTCTAACAAAAGGGGGAAATAATCCAACCTTGCTAGCAATAGAGTTCAAGCGGGCTACTATAAGGCAACTGAAAAGAGGGGGAGGTATCCAGCCTCTTCCAGTACTAGACAGTAGTTATTACAATTCGTATGTGAACGAAAAAGCTCTCATAACCCATAAACTATAAAAACAAATAATAAAAGGATAGTCATAATTAAATAAGATGAATAAGCAAGGAAGGGAGGACTAGGGTAAAAACACCACGGAAGCCAACCCTCAACACCGTAAAGATAATGCTTGGACATGCAAGATGTTAATAAACACTGAATTCTCCGTACTGTCCAAAGGAGCTCTCTCTCTCGCTTAATCAAGACTATCTAAATATAATAACGGGACTCGTGACGTCCAATACAATGAAATCCGCTAATACGAACAGTCTCATGTAAATTAAACTGAATTATAAGTGGATCCAGGTAATAACACTGTGAGACATGACGATCGAATGTGGCAGTAAAGAAGAAAGCGAATAGCAATCTCAAAATACACGTAGGGGCAGACCGAAACAAACATGCTTTGTTTACGATCGGTTGTTTGCACATGGCCGATACCATGCTCATATAAAAACCCCAAAATTACGTGGATTATACCAATTCATAAACAGTTTTTAATGAAAACAGAAATTGTGGTACTTAACATTGGTCCAGGTGAAGGTAGAGTTTCAGCCATGATGAAATAAGTCCAAAATTAGCAGAAAAACACAGGCACAATTTGAAAGTGTACGGTGCGCACGAGTCCAAAAGAATGATGTAAGATGGCGCTCGCATCGGGCGGGGGCTGGGGGAGTCGGAGCGGTGTGGTTGAGACCGCTGTAACGGCGCATCCCATGTCCATGTATTGACGAAGGAGTAATCTAATTGGAAGATGACCTGTGTTTAGTGGCTTTCACACGCCCTTTCTTTATACACGACGCCCTTGAGGTGCTCGCGCGAGGGTAGTAACCTCTGCATACCAATGGTTTAACTTTCTCTGGTATATTTGGAAATTATTTATATCAGAAAAGTAGTAAAAAGGACCTTTTCACCGGCGAACACAGGTCGACCCAGAAATAACAATCATGGAGAATCTGATGAGGAAGGTAAGATAGATTGGTGTCTGAGAGAGACAAGGGTGGTAGTCTTAATAAGACTATGCTGCCTGCCTTGGATGCCTAAGGTATCCAGGATTCCATTTCTCGTCTTACTATTGGATGGAATATAAATTTAGGCCAAAAGTTAATTGCTGGGAATTAAGAGGTCATTCAGTGCTGAAAGAGATGCAGCTTGTGACTGAAGGAAAGCTGCAAAGAACCTTCAGTAAAGTCTCAGGTGAGGTGCACTGATGCCATTAACCTCACACGGGAGATCTCAGTACTATTGCCAAAGCAAGATGAGCCATCTCTAAATGTGGCAGCCAGTCCAGGGATGAGGAGGACGACAATGACAGAAATGTATCTTCCCTTCCTCTCACTGGTCCTACTTACCTTACACACCAAAGGACAGGTCAAAACCCAACTGAAGACAAAGTCACACCTACCTGAGAATCTGCTAGAGGAATTACTACTGCAGAAAAAGATCCCGCTTCTTTTGCAGTGGCCGACAAAGCCAGAGCAGCTGTAACCGCAGCACCATACACATCATTAACTATTTTAGGTAAAAGAAGCCTCAGGTTTCAAGACCTTCTGGAAAGTCATTATCTGGTGAGTTAAGGCCTGTCCACACGATCGGGCCTGATCGGCGGACTTCCCCTCGAACGGGCACACTTGACGGGCAAACCGTCAAATTGCCCGGTGGGTCTTGTAGCAAAATCACCATGGTGGTGCCCAATGGCTTGAGCTTCGACCCTGGCAGACGTACATTAGCCGTATACATTTCTTTTACGGAGCCATTCTTTGCACCATATTCTCTTCTTTTTCATCACACGCAAAGCAATTATCATGCTACACTATCTTCTTCTTTGCGGTAGGCACCATGTTTATCGTACCGCACTGAACACACTACTGGCATCGTCGGGCACACGCACCTCTCCACCACCTCACCCGTGTGGACAACATTCACGGATAAGTCCGCCAGAATTTGCCCGTCAACCCCGGAGCACGCCGATCAGGCCCGGTCGTGTGGACAGGCCTTAAGAGGGTTAGACTGTTACAGAAGGAGAAACCCTTCAGAGGCTGCTTCATCCTCAGACATAGTCATGATCAGGTTTACTTCTTCTTATACAGAAATTATTCTGACAAAACTTCACTCAGGCCTCGTATTGGCCTACCTAACAGAATTCTCTTGTCTTCCTTAATGTAGACTGTTCTGGAACTCGTACGTCTAAATCTTCTTTCACTTTTAAGTTTTACTATTCCGTGGCGATCTATACTATGGCAGTTGCCGTTTTTCTATGCAGTTTTACCTCCTGAACAAGAATTTAAAGTAATATTTATTCGGCCGACTGTAATTTACCTTTGAACTCTATCCCACGGTAAAGGGGACCTGATGGGAATGCGCTGCCATAGTCTACCTCACCGCGGATATTTTGAGAGAAAGTGTGTTTACCTTTTAACTACTTTTAACACTTTTAACAGTGTTTAAACATTCTGATAAAATTTAATCATTCAGAAAAACTTACTGCAATGGGATCAGCAAAAGTCTCTGTTCAGATACTGTAATGGGAAAAATATTCCTTTAATTATTAGTGATTTATTTAGGAATTGATTCATCATCCTCCTCTATTATCTTTACACTACTGTTGTAAGAGTGATTGGAACTGTAAGATGTTTTCGTTTTTGTTGTGGACGTCGAGTGTGTAGCAGTGTGGCCAGTCCCTTGTTTTTTTTTCTTTCACTTTGAGTATGGGAGCGCTGTCCTGAATCTTTTGTCTGCATTTTGGTAACACTAGCAAAACTTTGAAGGATCACAAATGCTCTCGAAGGTGTGAGAAGGACGTCAACCGGTCGACCCTTCTTTTTGGCTATTTTACCAAATTATTAATACAAATTATTATCTATCCCTTGCAAGGGATCTAGTACGGGAGTTCTGAAGACTAGGTAAATTAACCAAGTCCAGGAGACTAGGCCTGGGAGAAATTTGGCATGATGTAATGAGTAATAAAGAAACAAACTTAGTACCAGGGACTTTCTTCAATACCATTGTACCTTACCACTAAAAATGGAAATCAGCACTTCAATTGCCTCCCAGTGGGAAGACATCACCTGGCCTCATAAGTAATAAGATCCATACACACAAGGAATATCATGTAATAGCAGGTAGGACAAGCCTAAACGTCAGTAGTCTTCATACCCACCATGTCAACTATGACGCAGTACCATTCTCCGACCCCTGTCTCCAGGCAAGAAGACTGACAACAGAGCATATGTATAGTAGTAGTAGTATTATTATTCTCATATCTTAATGTTTTGGTGGGGGAAAAATTCTCCCGTAACATTTGGTGGCAGCAGTGGGATCTGTAGTCCAGTGCTATTGATCCATACTTACTGTGCCTATATATTATATAGGTCACTTATAATGTTTTGTCGTATCGTATGCATTTCTTTATACAATATTGTTGATTTTTATCTGATTAAGGTCATGCTTGTTTACATGCATATTCATTTCTATAGTGACGGATTGTATGGTATTGTCTCTTAATGTAGTTTACGTTTTATTATTTGATTATATATAAGTGTTTGAAATATTGTAACAATGGCGACTGGTAATGATGAATCATATATTGATCTAATTCTATTAGAACAAGAAACAACAACACATTACAGACAGTTAAGAGTTTCACTCAGTCCTACGAGGATGTTTGGTCTCAAGTGGGAGATTTATCAAATCAAATCAAGGACTTGGACCAGAAGTTGGTTGACATACAGGGGACAATACAACACTTAACACCCAAACATAATAACACTCAACCACCCATAATGTCTACACATACGTCTCACATTCCAAGTGATCCATTCTCAGGTGACAACCTCAGTACCATAACAGGAACACCACAATACTGCCTCGTACAAATACTAAGTACCCACCACAAAACGCAACTACTATCACAAGTACAGTGCCCATAATACCCATAAATGTCTCATCACCACCACCTAACCCTACAGTGGTAGTACAACCTCCTACGCAACCATCCACACCTATACCTAATCCATAATCAGGTAACTCTTGTCAAAAACCCTCATACCCGTCGGTCAAACCCTTTCATTTTGCAGCAAGGTCAACAGACTGTAATACTCAATCCTTTCCTTGGACCACAGCCTACTTAATCCCTTTAATAATACCAATCCATACTTTTATTCAATAAATACTCCAGAAGCAATCCTCAGAATGTACCAGTGCTAAAGCCGAAAGATGTACCCCTTCTCAAACTTTCTGAACTCAAGGGAGTTCTTACTGACAACAGACTTAATACTTTATTTTAGACAAGTAGTCATGCACTAGCTCAGATGACAGGAAAATAGAAGTGGCAATGGCCCGGGCTGAATCGGATATAGCTACGTTTTTAACAGCAGCGTTAGTAAAACAGGGTAATAATCTACTCTGGGATGAGATTAAGAAACTTATGAAGAAGCAGTTTATTGGCTCAGCCACTCTGTTACAGGCATGGCAAGAGATTACTGCCATGACTTACTATTTTGATGAACCTCCTAGTTCCTTTATTAATAAATTACAGTGTAAAAAAATCTCATCAGATAAATTCCTTAAGACAAAGGTTTATAAGGGATTGAATTCATAAGCCCAAGCCAAACTAGTTGATTTCTTAGCAGACCATATTCCGTTGGAAAATTTCATGACATTGGCCGAAGGAGATTATAGGGCTCAAGGAATGAATAGTAGTAATGGGAATCGAGTCTTGCCAATTTCAGGCACTGGGAATCCTCAGTCATCAACCCAAGTAACAGGTGTTCAACAGGGGGAAATAAAAGAAGTGAGCTAGATAATTTAAGATAGAAGCTTGAAGAGTTAAAAAAAACGGGAGAAAATAAACATGAAGAAATCACAATTTGTCGAAAATTGCATTTTTCCTAACTATACAAACCTGTCCTTTAACAATAGGAATGTACTTACGGCGTAGCTGGAATTACGGCCGTTGAATCTTGAACAAGGTGGTTAGGCAGTAACAACCATGGGGCAGGCTAGCCTGCCCAGATGTTAACACTCCACTTTGCCCATCGGTCCAAGTTCAGATTGAGGGGTGGCATGAGGTGGGCATATTTGTTAAAGGACCTCAGGTTTGTATAGTTAGGAAAAATACAATTTTCGACAAATTGTGATTTGTTCCGATACGTAATACAAACCTTTTGGTCCTTTAACAATAGGAAGACTCACTGATTGGTGGGAGGAATTTGAGTGAGCCTCTAGAACTGACGAGTTCTGCGCACCTAGGGTACTCCTCCTGGTCGTAAGAGCAAGGAGTGCCCTGCTGCCTCTGACAACTTGATCGGAGTATAGGAGCTGCGTGATCAAGAGTCAGACTTCTGGGCCTTTTCGAAATGAGTGGGGGATCGTGACTCATCCGAAAAAGGGCTGTGAAGAATATTGACGTCGGAGACATTAATGCAAAGTTCTGGGAAGGGTTTGCATTATTCCTCCCCTTACTAGGGGAAGGAGCGGGATTGCTTCTATGATTCTGATAAGAAACATAAAAAGGATGCTTATGTATAGGCTTACCGCATCAATCGTCCAACCAGCCAGTGTGAGTTCGAGCCCTATCCTCAACCCGAAGGACAAGGAATGGAGAGACAAGGCGTGGAAGCGGGAGAGCCAGTCACTCTCGCAACCTTCTTACCTCTGCAACTGCACACCATGGACGAGATGCAACTTGTCCTCTTGAAGGAGCTAGGTAAGCAAACACATCTAGCAAGCATCCACCACTGGTCCAGGGAAATGAGGTTCCAAGGACCTATGGGCAGTCCCGAAGGGAAAGAAGGATATGGTTGCAATGACCTATCCACCTTCCTGTCCAACATATTCTTCAGAGTGATGTCCAGTACCCATACTGGTATATCAATCTGCAGCAAAGTGTCTCGTGGTCTCGTATCCCACTGCAGTGAAGTCTCTCGCGGTCTCGTAACCCACTGCGGCGAAGTCTCTCGCAGTCTCGTCGTCTCCGCAGTGGATAAAGACACTGACATTCCATGGTGCGTGTCGATAGTTATGGGTACCGGAACACACCAGTAGGACGAAGTAATAACTGATCTGGATCAACCGATACAAAGTCCACAGTGTAGCTCGTGACGGTCTTGGACGCTTCGACAGCTGCCAATTGACTGCATTCGGTTGTGTGAGGCGAGCTGTCCATGCATCCGAGGCGTAGTCACGTGACCCTTGCCTTTTGAAGGCTTATGCCGAGAGACCATACAAATCGTCTATCTGTTGCCACCGATGCCGAAAGGCGAGATAATGATTCTCTCAAGGCATGTGCCCAACAGACGAAAGTCAATTGCCTTCTAGAGACCGAGGTCCCTGATGGCAAGACAGAAGTTCTCATAGTAGTTGTATCTCAACTAAGGAGAAACAATACTATGTGCCGTTGAAGACGAAGGTGATAGGTGAATGCAGACCTACGTCTTCACAGCCGAATCGAGAGAAGTTAACTCTCAAGATTCTGAACGTAGAAAAGTCCCGCCAGTGACACCAACCCGCGAAGACGGCTTAATCCCTGTTATTTACAGAGGACTGAAAATGCTAAACCTCTACTTCATTGCTGTTTGGTGAGAAGTCGGAGTTGGAATGAAAGTGGAGTGCTTTTCAGTAATGAAACACAGGGATTGTACTGCCTAAAGAACCGCTTCTCATGGGCTGAATCATCTTCTTACCAGCTTTATCCAGGGAGGACATCTATATACTTGGAAGTAGAGCTGGCAGGGCGGGGAACAGGCTATGTCTTCCGTTATCCATCTACAATTCGGGGTGAACAATGACCTATCCACTATACGAGATATATTTAGAAGAAAAACTCAGATGTCTGAAGAAATCATTCCGCGTTATCGCAGCAGCAGGTGCGATGCAGCGGGAGACTAGGCTACAGACTTCTGTTACCGTGCGGTAAACAGAAAGAGGATAGCGAGTCTATTGAGATATCTCTGTCTGAAAATTCTCGCAATGTCCAAGGCGATGCAGTAGAGATGGTCATTCACGTATGCAAGAATTCCAGCCAACCAGAGACCTAAGTCAGTGATTGCCGGGCAGAGATTCAGTTCGGTAGTCAATCATCGCAGAGGAGAGAGACATAATCCGACCGTGCTATCTCGGAGGGCCAGCTGGTACTGGGATGCGGCAGGCAGCCCATACACCGCCAGCTCTCGCTCACTCGTCATCCTGAGTTGCCAGGTAACCCATTCCAAGAAGGAATGCGTTCGGCTAGAACAATCGAGCGCAAAAAAATATGCTCAAGCATTTGCATTTAATGGAAACGAATTTTGATGAATGCAAATGCTGAGGTGTTGTTGTTGTATCAATACCATAAGTATCTCAAAATCGAAACTGGTAACTCCTGGGAGGTTGCAGGGCAGTCCCGAGTTGCAGTTCAATTAAGAAGATACTATTCGTCTCGGTCACAACCCCTAGAGTTAATTACGGTATGTGCCTACACATCGGACAATTCAACTGATAAGAGAAGCATGTCGCAAGGGCAATATACGTAGTATATTTGTAGGTTCCGGTACATAGACCTCCATCCTAAATTCTCTTCCATTCGAGGAACAAGAATAAGGACTGGAAACCGACACCCTTCATTCTCCAATGAAGAGAGCAAAGGAGAAGTTTTCCTGAAGGAAGACTTCTATGGTGATAACAAGCAACTGAAGAGAATAGTTCAAGCCAAACTGGATGTTCCCACCCGTTCTTCTCTATCCCGGGGTTGGCCGCCTACGGAGGCAACGGACCGTCAGGTCCATCCAGGCTGAGCCCCTCCCATGATATTCTTCCTTCAGCAGCAGTACTTCTCTCGAACGCTAGAAATTCCCGTAATTCGAGCATTCAGCGAGATTCCCGATTATCATAGTAACAATTATCTGGGATTCTCGTCTCGCCCACTCTGGACCGTGGTTTCGCCCCAGTGTTTGCAGATCGTAGAAGACCAGAACACTCGGAGAGTGCTAGAAACTCAGAAGAATTCTAAGCGCTCGGTGAAACCCCCACCGAATTCGTCAGACGAACATCGGGTGGTGGTCCTCCCTCCAATTCCTGTAGAAATCAAGGATAGGGCAGATCCTTCCTCTTCCCGCTGCAGCCATAGGGAGAGAGGGAATGGGGGAGGAAGATTGGATACTCGCTCACCTTCCCAGCGGAACTAGCAGTCGGAGAAGCGAGTACGGGCAGCAATCACCGTGCGGTGATGGCCGCTCAGAGTCTAGGAAAACGTTACCGTCTGAAGAAAACGTTTTCCCGAGGAGGATTGCCGATACCGTCCTCCGACGCATCCCAGTCCTCGTCGAGGTCGAAACCTCTCAAGAGGACCAAAGGGGAAGCCCCCCCCCGGTCTCTGTGTGCGTGGCCCAGCGGGACCGTCACGTGAACGGCGGTGATGGTCACTCCGAGAGTCTGGGAAGCGTCATTCGTCTTCGCCAGCCCCCACGATCTCCTCCAACCACTTGAGCGAGGATCTGTTGGTCCAATGACTGAGCCAGGCTCGTGGCCGGACCGTAAGAAGTGCATTCATCACGGTCACTCCTATTCGCCTCGTTCCTCCAGGTGTAGCCTGAAGAAGTTGAAGGGACAGGTGAGGGAGACCTGACATTCCTACACTGCCTACTAGCAGAACCAGTAGGCTGGGAGGACTGCAGGCGATCACCAACCACGGTGGCGATCGAGCTGCAGGTCTAGACCAGCGGTCTTCTTGCAGAGAAGCACTGGACCACAAAACGGAGCGTCGGTCTTTTGCGTCAGGGGAGATGCTACGAGCGCTCCTTGCCTGCCTACCAACAGAACCAGTAGGCAAGGAGGACTGTAGGCGATCACCAACCCATGGTGACGATCGTGCTGCTGGTCTGGACCAGCGGTCTTCTTGCGGAGAAGCGCTGGACCGAGGACGGAGTGTCGGTCTCTTGTGTTAGGAGAGCTGCTACAAGCACTCCTCCCCTGCCTACCAGCAGTACTGATAGGCTGGGAGGACTGTAGGCGATCAGACACCCACAGTGACGATCAAGCTGCCGGTCTGTACCAGCGGTCTTCTTGCGAGGAAACGCTGGACCAAGGACGCAGCGTCAGTCTCTTCAGGAGAGCTGCTACGAGCGCTCCCCCCTCGCCCACTGGCAGAACCAGCGTGCTTGGGGGGCTGCAGACGCTCAACAACCCGCGGTGGCGATCGGGCTGCAGGCCTGGTCGAACGGCTCTCCGGGGGAGAGCGGCTAGACCAAGAACAGCAGCGACGGTCCCGAGCATCAGAAGAGCTGCTGCTGGTCCCCCTCTCTGCCCGGTCCCGGTAGGAGCGGTGGTCGGGGGACCGGCAGAGTCCGCTGTCGCGGTGGGAGCGAGACCTGTCCTCACGGTGCGTCATGCTACTTGGACCAGCCGAGGCTGGTTCAGGCGACCAAGGGGACCACTTCCTCGCCTCAGCCTGCGGCCAGTCTGGGACCGTCGCTTCAACCCTGGGTACCGGGGGATTGCCACGAGAGCGATCGCTGGCCTGGTGGGAGTCACCTGGGCGACTCCCGCCAGTCTTCCGCTCCATGCCTGGATCCTGGCGCCGAGCGGACTCGGTTGCCTGGGTCTTGGCTGCACCACCCGTGGGTGACCGTACACTCGGTACCTCTCGCGAATGAGAGGCCAAGATGGTACCTGGCACCGAGGCAGAACCTCTGGCGGCAGGCGAGGAGGTACCGGTGTTAGCCAATGCTCCTCCGGTCCCTGTCTTCTTTTTCCTTGCAAAAGGAGAGGCGGGCCCCTTTCTCAAAGGAACAGGAGGACCAGCGGAACTCCCAACCGGGACCCTTAGAAGTCTCAGAGCGGGCCTTCTTGGGGGGGAGGAGGCTACCTTCTTCTTCTTCGGCTGTTGAGCCTTAGAAGTCGAAGGGGAAGCGGCGGTAGACAACGACGACACCTTCCTCCTCTTCTTCTTCTTCTTCGTCAGCTTCCTCAGGACTACCATCAGGTCTTCCATCCAGAACGGAGCAGCATAGCCAGGCGTGGATACCTTCATGGTTGTCGTGGTGGTTGGGCCATGAGTTACCGGCCTGGCCCCTCTTGCCAGATGACTCAGCAGCCCCTGAACACTCGGTGTCCCCTGAAGCCCCAGGCCCGGCCAAGATCGTCCTCCATGGCAAGCAGATCTGAGGAAGGAAGCAGAGTCGGGTTAGTAAGTGGGGGGATTTTCCCTCGCCCGGGGGGACAGTTCCCACCCCGAGCAAACAGAAGACCCCAAATACAACTGAACATCGTGGTACCTAGCCCCGTCCTCCATGCTCGACTGATCGAGAGAGGAGAAGGAGCAAGATAACCCCCCCCCCCCAAAGCCCCCCCAAGGAAGGAGCCATACAAGGGAGCTGAGATGGAGGGAGAAAGGAAGAAGACGTGTCCGTGATCAAGGGAGTAACTGGAGTACCCTCCGATGACTCCCTGGCCGGCGCTCCCACTGCTCCTCCAACCAAACAATACACACGTCACAAGGCTCGGCATTCTCGCCCCCAGCACCACATGCAAAATTCATGAGGGTCTACCTCTACAGAGGACTGAAAGGCCCCACACTTACAGCCCTCAACACCAGGGCACAATCTGGCAGAGAGGTGAGCAGCACGTCAATCCACCAGCATGGCCAAAAGCAAAGTGACTCCTCTCCTCGCAGTCGAGCTGACCGCCAACTGCTGGACAAGTAGTTAACTACCGAACCCCCTTGTTCGAAGCTTATGACCGGTTCAGCTGCTGCTAAGTACTTTCCTATTGTTAAAGGACCAAGGGTTTGTATACATATCGGAACAAATAAGGAAAAAAATAGTAATGAGGATACTCCTCACGCATCCAAGGGCACGCCCTCCGAAGTGAGAGGAGATCCCCCAACATTAACACCGCACGCCCATCCTTCTACCTTCTTCTGATAGTAAGTGACAGGAAGAAGGAGAAGAGAAATTACCATAACAACAAAACACGGGCAAACCTTAAAGTTCCCTTGGTAATTCCCAAGCGTAAGCGTAATTTCCTGATGAATACATGTCCCGTTACAGGATCAATATCACTTGCGTTAAATACATGTCTCATCCTCACGATAAATACATATCTCGTCCTGTACTAAAATTCCATATGGAATTTATATTTTTTTCATAATTTTTTTAATTACCATGGTCTCTGGAAGACAGTTAACTTAGTTTTCAAATATTTAACTACCCCCTTGGTTATTAACAGCTCACTGCCTTCCACCGGCCGTTCTGGTTTTGACCTAACCATCCTCTAACACTTTTGCTTTCTTCCTGAGGTTGACGGAAACTTAAGTCAGTTACGAAGGAGATTTCAGTCACGAAGGGACTCGTAACTCAGATACTCTGAGCTCCATTTAATATTATAGAGATATACAGCTAGCTCTTTGAAGTGACAATGACTGTTCCTTTCGATATGTAATCTCTGTTTAACCCCAGCCAGGAAGAAGCATTCCTTCATCGCATCTCTCACTCTACTCATACTTCGCCTTCGTCCCAGGATGATATCGATGGGTCTGTAAAACTCAGGGGGAGTTTTGTATGTCATTCCGAAATCATTTTGAGGGATAATGCTTTCCCATATTAAAATGCCTTCCAATTACCATCACTTTTTAGTATTTTAATTTAAGCATCTGTTTTTCATACCTTGCATATTTGTAATACGAGGTTTCGTACCCTTCCATGATATATCATAAATTTCTATGTACTACGTGGACGTCAGTTTGGTATGTAGATATACTTAGATTTTCCAAGGTATGCAACTTGCCAAGTGTTATACGTGCTGCACATGCTCATAATTAAATTTAAATGTGTGCATACTTTAATTGTGTAGTGTTTAATTAGGCATTTGGTAATATTTTAAGGTATTTTGGAAGTGGCTGAATTACTGCGGCTCCCCCATGCTTCACGATGATCAACTTTGTGTATTAGCTGCTGCATCAGCACCTGGATGATAGGACAGTTCGCAGTTAAAATTACTTAATTTTTCTTAACATTTTAATTAACCTTATCAAATTCCCGGAGTATGATTATAAATTCAGTGCACGTCCTCATGCAGGTCTGAGCTAGTGTTAAAAGGCGAAAGAATGTAATAATATGTTGGCATACCTTAGCCGCTGACTCTTAACACAAGTAGAGGGGCGGTTACAAAGGCTATCACAAAAAGTGGGTTGTATATTAATTGAAAAACCAAGGACAAACCTTTGTTTAGTATTAATATCAAACACCGTATATGCATACTTATTTAAATACAAAAAATAAGCCAAAAGGATCCCACGGGATAAAAGATCAACGACCAGTCAGCAGGAGCTCACAAACACACGTCTTCATCGGAAGATGGCTGAAAGCAAAGTGGAGTGTTTACATCCGGGCAGGCTAGCCTGCCCCACGGTAGTTACTGCCTAACCACCTTGTTCAAGATTCAACGGCCGTAATTCCAGCTACGCCATAAGTACATTCCTATTGTTAAAGGACCGAAAGGTTTGTATTACGTATCGGAACAAACAAAAGAGTAATATTAAATATTGTGCCTTTTGCAGAGTGACTGACCATAATCTGTCTGATTGTCCTCTTGATCCTCCTGAGGGAGTTTGTTTTGATTATTTCCAACAAAATACTAGGAGAGGTCATGTAGGATGTCCAGGAAAAGTAGGTATAAACTGACTAGGGAGTCCAGCACGAGCTCCTAGTATCAGTCTGGCGGTTAATGATAACATGATTGAAGCTTTAGTTGATACAGGTAGCTGTGCCAGTATAGTTAAGAAATCCTTTGTGGAAAGCTTAGTTGTTCCGATACGAATACAAACCATTGGTCCTTTACAATAGGAAGGTAACTAGCGGCAGCTGGAACGGTCGTAAGCTTCGAACAATGGAGTTCAGTAGTTAACTGCCTGTCCGACAGTGCGCGCGCCACGCGACTGGGAGGTGAAGAACCACTTTGCTTTCGGCCGCGTTGGTGGATGGACGTATTCTTCATCGCTCTCTGCCGCTTCTTCATTGTATGCTTTGTGTTGTGTTCTCAAACTTGGTTTGTTTGTGTGTGAAAGAATACTGTAAGTATATGTACTTTCTTTGTTTTTTGCAAATTAATTGTGATGGATCCTCATGAATTGGAGCTGTCCCCGTGCCCCCCCCCCCCCCCCCCCCCATCAGCTGCAGAGTTTGCCCTGGTGTGGAGGGCCATAAGTGCGAGGTCTTTCGCTCCTTCCCTGAGGTGGATCCAAATGTATATTGTGCTCGGTGCCGGGGGCATGAATGCTCTCAGGCAGAGCCCTGTGATGTTTGTAATTCATGGTCAGAGGAGCAGTGGGTGCTGTACGAAGGTAGGAGGAAGCGACGTAAGCCTGCCAAGGAGTCGTCCTTCCCCTTTGGGGGGGTGGTTCTCGTTCCTTCTCTTCGCCCGATCCGTCAAGCGCAGAGGAGGGGGCGAGATACCCCGAAGTACAGCTGTATTCGGGGTCTTCCGTTCGCTCGGGGTGGGGCTTGCCCTCCCTCCCACGTGCGAGGGGTAACCCCTCCTGCTAACCCGACTTTTGCTTCCTCAGGTGCTCCTGCTGTGGGCGACGACCTCGGCCAGGTATGGTTCTCGCTGGGTCTCTAGGGCACACCGAGCGTTCAGGGGTTGCTGCATCATCTGACGGGTGCTGTTCTGGTCACCCATGGACCGGTGACCACCACCACCACCCCCGTCTTGACCCCAGGGTATGCCGCCCCTCCTCACCTGGTCTACACCCAACATGTGACGTCGGTGACTCCTTCAGGCTGCTGTCCAGGCCCCGATTGCTGCCTTCCCTAGGAGGGGCGTGCCTCCTCCACCCGGGTTCATCGCCCTCGCCCCAGCCCCTGACATTCGGTGCCCTAAGAATTCGCCCCTGGATCTGCCGCCGGTACCCAGGATGTCGCTGGCTGCTGCCCCGTCTCCTGCCATACCTGCCTTGCCTGAGCCAGCCCCTGCTGACGTCGTTCCTGCCCGTGGTGTTGCTGCCCCAGTCGCAGGTCCTTCCGGACAGGTTCAGCCGGGCCGTGTTGCTTCGGCAATAGCCCCGGCTCCGGCCTGGATGGAGGACCTGACGTCTGTCCTGAGGGAGCTGACGAAGAAGAAGAGGAAGGTGTTGTCGTTGTCTTCATCGTCGCCTGTTGCCGCCTCTTCCCCTTCGACTTCCAAGGCTTCCAAGCCGAGGAAGAAGGCTGCCTCCTTCCCCCCAAGAAGTCTCCTTTGGGAACTTCTAAGGGCCCGTCTCACTCCGGTGGGACGGGGGCTTCTTCCGCTGGTCCTCCTGCTCCTTCGGGAGCGGGGGCCGTCTCTCCTTCCGCAAGGAAGAAGAAGACGGGGACCATAGGGTTACCGGCTAACACCGGTACTTCCTCGCCTGGTAGTAGAAGTCCTACCTCTACACCAGGTTCCAGCTCGGCCTCTCGTTTGTAAGAGGTACTGAGTGTACAGTCTCCTGTGGGCGACCGTGCAGCCAAGGCTCAGGCGTCCAAGTTCGCTTGGCGCCAGGACCGAGGCATGGAGCGGAAGGCTGGCGAGAGCCGCTCAGGTGACTCTCGCCAGGCCAGCGATCACTCTCGTAGCAACCAGCAGGCTACCAGGGTTGACGTGACGGTCCCAGACCGATCACGGGCTGAGGCTGGGAAGAGGTCCCCTCGATCGCAGGAACCAGCCCCGGCTGGTTCCAGCGGTTCGACGCGCCGTGAGGACAGGCACCGCTCCCACCACGACAGTGGTCTCTGCAGGTCTCTTGACTGCCGCTCCCACCGGGACTGGACGGGTAGGGGGACCAGCAGCAGCTCCTCTGACGCACGGGACCGGGGCCGCTGTTCTCGGTCCAGCCGTTCTCCCCAGGAGAGCTGTGCAACCAGGCCTGCAGCTCGATCGCCACTGCGGGTTGGCGATCGCCTGCAGCCCCCCAAGCACACCGATCCTGCCAGTGAGCGAGGGGGGAGCTTCAGGTCTTCCTCTCCGGTTCCTTCAACTTCCTCGGGCTAGACCGGGAAGGGCGAGGCGACATGGAGTGATCATGATGGGTGTGCTCCTCACGGTCCCGCCACGACGCCCTACAAGCCTGGCACAGTCTTAGGACCGACCAGGTCGTATGTGCAAGTGGCAGGAGGAGACCGGGAGGTGTCTGTCACTGTTCCTCCTTCTGAAGGAGGAGGGTCTCGAGAGGCGTTCTTGCTGGAGGGGCTTGACTGTCCAACTCCTCAAGTCACAGTCACTCCCAAGATCCAGAGGAATTTGCAGAGGTTATTGCGCTGATTCGTCAGCACAACGACCTCGGGGAAGGATCGCTGCTCCCACCTTCTGAGCCCATGTCCCGGCTCGAGTCGTTCTGGGGGCCTAAGAAGGAACCCAAAACGACGGTGGGTCTGCCGCGATCAGAGCTGGCCGACTCGGTGCTGGGCCAGGTGGACTTCCGCCTCTACTGCGACAGAGGAAGTTCTACGTGCCAACAGAGGATCCGATGCCACCCAAACAGGTTAACCCGGAGCTAGCTAGGCTAACTCCGGGGGTGTCTCTGCAGCACAGCAAGAGGCACTTGCTCTGGAATCCACCGCTATGGCGGCTTTCCAGGCAGTCTCCTGGCTGGATCTGCGGTCCCTCACAGTGTCCAAGGTCTCAGCCACCTCGGGTAACATCACTCCTGAAGGTGACCCGGCTTTCGGGAGGCTATGCCAGTCTGGGGGTAGGGCCATCTCCTACCTCGCCCACCAGACAGTAAACCTGTGGGCCAACCTGGTACTTCGGCGTAGGGACGCAGTCCTCACCCGAGTGTCCCGGGCGGCTGGGTGTGAGGCAGCATTGGGCCTTCGCAACGGACCAGTGTGGAGTTCCTCCTCTCTCTTCTCAGGAGAGATGGTGGACGCTGCGGTGGAATGGCGGCGCACTGATGACAGTGACTGTCTGGTACACCAGGCAGTATCGAAGGCTTCTGGGCATCCTCGATCGACTGCGGCCAAACCCAAGAGCTTGGTTAGCGCTTCCTCGGCTGCTAAGACGGTTGCATTGTCAAAGCCCCGAGGAAAGACTCTGTCTTCGACTTCTGCCAGGGGAGGTCGCTATCAGACCCCCTCCCAGCCCTCCTTTCCATGAGGAGGAGCGGGGAAGATGTCGAAGAGAGGCGGGAAACGCTAGGGATGGCATTCCCCCTCACCTGCTGCCGGAAGTTGGGGGTTGCCTGGCGAGCCATTGGGCAACATGGCAGCGCTACGGTGCCGAGACCTGGATAGTAGACGTCCTTCGGGAGGAGTATCTACTACCCTTCAAGTCTCGGCCACCCCTCACCTCCAACCCAGTCCATCTCCAAACCTACGTTCCTGGAACATCAAAGGACGTAGCCCTTCGACAGGAAGTCCAAGCCATGCTGAGCAAGGGAGCTGTGGAGATCGTCAGGGATCGGTCACTGGGCTTCTACAGCCGTCTTTTCCTGGTGGAGAAGTCTTCGGGGGGCTGGCGCCCGGTGATAGATCTCTCTCCCCTGAACCGATTCGTTCGCCAGTCTCGCTTCACGATGGAGACAGCATGTTCCTTGCTCGACTCTATCAGGGAGAACGATTTCATGCTTTCAGTGGATTTGAAGGACACATATTTCCAGATACCCGTCCATCAATCCTCCAGGAAGTACCTCTGCTTCATCCTCAGGGCACTTTGCTTCGGTCTCTCAACCGCCCCACAGGTGTTCACGCTGGTGTCTGCTTGGGCCCACTCATCAGGGATACGTCTTCTGAGGTATCTCGACGACTGGTTAGTCCTGGCGAGCTCCTGCTCGCAGTTGCTATGGGACAGGGATCGACTTCTCGAGTTCTGCCGTAGTCTGGGGATCGTGGTGAACTTCGAGAAGTCCAACCTCGAACCCAAGCAGAGGATGAAGTACCTGGGTATGCTGATCGACACGGTAGCAGGGTGAGTCTTCCCCGCAGACTCGCGGGTCAGCAGATTCAGGGAAGCAGCCGACCAGTTCCTGTCTCGGCAGGAAGAGTCAGCTCAGCAGTGGCAGGTCGTGATCGGCCACCTGTCGTCACTCGAGAAGTTAGTCCCTCACGGGCATTTTCACCTGCAGTCTCTTCAGTGGAGACTAAAGGAGAGTTGGTCACAGGCAGAGGACCCACCATACTTCCCCGTGTCCCTCACGGAGGAGGTGAGGCAGGACCTAGCCTGGTGGCTGGATGACAGGAACCTCTTAAGAGGAGTGCCTCTCCGCACTCCCCCCCCCGGAGATGTTGCTGTTCTCAGACGCGTCTAACGAGGGATGGGGCGCATACCTGGAGGAGTTGCTGACTGCAGGAATGTGGGACCATCATGACAAGCACCTTCACATCAATGTCCTGGAGCTCAAGGCAGCGTTCCTCGCTCTCCAAGAGTTCCAGGACTGCTTGATGGGACACTCGGTGGTGTTGGTGTGCGACAACACCACGGTAGTGGCATGCGACAACAAACAGGGGGCCTAGTGTCCCTCCCGTTGCACCAGTTGACGCTGCAGGTGCACAAGTGGGCCATGGCCCACTCGGTAGAGCTGTCAGCCCGCTACATTCCAGGCAAGAGGAATGTAGTAGCAGACAAGCTCAGCCGTCGGGATCAGGTGATAGGAACCGAATGGTCCCTACACTCAGACGTGGCGGAAAGGCTGTTCAACCTGTGGGGGCGTCCAGTAGTGGATCTGTTCGCCACCCGGCACAACAGGAAACTTCAGGTTTTCTTTTCAGCCGTGCCGGACCCATGGGCAGCTGCAGAGGACGCTCTTCAACACCCGTAGGACATCTCTTCGCGTACGCCTTTCCCCCGTTCTGCCTGATTCGCAAGGTGATCAGCCGAGTGCTGGCCACCCCGAATCTCAGGATGATCCTGGTGGCTCCCTTTGGTATCCGGACCTGCTGGCTCTGCTAGCAGAAGCATCAAGAAAGATTCCCCCTTGGCACAACCTTCTCGTCCAGCCACACGTAGAACGGTACCACCGGACAGTCCAGTCTCTACATCTTCACAGCTGGCTGTTATCCACCATCTCTTGCGAGCGAGAGGCTTTTCTTGCAGAGCAGCAACAGAGATGGCTGGGGACGTCAGACAGTCCTCTGCAGCTGTGTACCAGGGAAAGTGGGCTGTCTTCTGTGGTTGGTGTCATAGACGGGGTCTATCTCCTCTCAGAGCCACTCTTCAGCAGGTAGCGGATTTCCTTGTATTTCTTCGCCGAGACAAGCTCTTCGTCCCCACGGTCAAAGGATATAGAGCCGCCCTGGCCCTAGTCCTGAAACTGAGGGGAGTGGATATCTCGGTTTCGTTCGAGATCTCCTTGCTTATGAGGAGCTTTGAGAGGTCTTGCCCACCCAGGGAACTCAGGCCCGCGGGGTGGGATGTGACTGTCGTCCTTAGGAGTCTGACTCGAAGGCCCTTCGAGCCACTCCGAGAGTTGTCAGACAGGGATCTGACCCTCAAGATCCTCTTCTTGCTGGCCCTGGCATCAGCGAAGAGAGTAGGGGAACTTCATGGTCTTTTCTTCGATGTCAAGCATACCAGGGGATGGGGATCTGTGACGCTCGATTTCGTCCCGAACTTCGTAGCTAAGACTCAGAATCCTTCGGTCCCTGACAACCGGTTCGAGTCTTTCACAATCCCCTCCCTAATGGACTTCACCGACAACAATACGGATGAGATGCTGCTTTGTCCTGTGAGGGCGCTACGGCGCTATCTGAAGAGAACTCGGCACCTCAGGCCTGAGTGTCAACGCCTCTTCATTAGCACCGGGGTGACCAAGAAAGAAGTATCCAAGAACACTTTCTTTCTGACTGCGTGAGGTGATCAAGAGGGCGTACGAAGCTGATGGTAGCGACGATATCCGTACCCTTTGTCCAAGAGCCCACGAAGTCAGAGGTATTGGTCCTTCCCTTGCGTTCTGCAAGAACTTCTCCTCATAAGCGGGCAATTGGATGAGGTTCATTCTATACACTTTAAATCTTAAAAATTTCGGCATAATATTCTGTGAAAAGCATCTTTTCAGAAAGTCCACGTCCAATGAAGCCTTTGACTCTTGCTTTGCCAGCTTTTCCCATTTCCGTACGTCTCTGGTAGTCTGGGCATCATATCTTCTTCAGATTACAGTGAAAGTAGACAGATGTTTTGGAAATCTCAATCTCAGTAGGAAAAGAAGAGCGTAGGTTAAGAGACACAAAATTTTTATTGCAACGTGTTTCGTTGTTTCTTCATAACAACATTTTCAAGCCTAAAAGAGACATTACAGTAAAAGCAAGGGATAAGATGAATTGTCAAGGTTAAGATCTGGTTTCCTTAAAAATATTTCTATTGACTCAGAGATTCTCAATAATGACTCTTCTCTAAAAGTACCAAGCACACTAAAATTTTCCAATCTTCTACCTGTATTACATTCCTCTATGTGCTGTAAAATCGGTGATCTGGTTGGCTTGGCCAGCAAGTAACCAGTACGAGGAGAAATGCCATAATGTTCGGAAGATCTTGTCCGGACCGACCGTTTTGACTGGCCAATATAGGTGGCGCTACAGGCGTCACACTTGTAAATATAGGTGATGCCAGACAAAAGGTCTGAAGGTAGTTTATCTTTATGGTTTAACAACGCTTGGATAGTATGGTTGTTGGTAAATATTAACTTGGGGTTAATGTGGGGAAAACTATACTTAAACATATTTCTTAGTTCTCCGTAACGTAATTTAGAACAAGGATCACTTATAAATGGAAATTTAAAATACATAGTTAGTTTATCAACACTTGGTATATTTATTTTGCTATTTATACTAAGAGAAATATTTAGGAACTTTTTGATTTCTTTATATATTATGTTATTGGGATAGCCATTAATTTTGAAATAGTTTAACAGAAACTTTATTTCTGAGTCAAATGCCTGCCAAGAGCTGCAGAGAGAATATGCTCCAAGTTTTTTCGTTATTCGTTTAACACAATTTCCACTAGGGATATGGATATACTTAAGAAATTGAAAATAAATAAAAAACATTGTGATATCTAGGCCCGATAAGGGTAACAGCATTGTTATATTAAACAGAGCCGATTATGTTGAAAAGATGGAAAATGTTCTCTCTGACAGTTCAAAATTTATGAAGTGTCCTCAAGAAGATATATATAAAACAAACTTGAATACAGAAGACAAGATCAATTACCAATTAAGAAAGCTCAGAAAGAATTATTCGATCAGTGAAGAAGAATATAACAAGTTGTTTGTAAGTGGGAGATCACCATCAATATTGTACGGACTACCAAAAGTTCATAAAAGTGGAATAATACCATTGAGACCCATTCTGTCTGCCTTTAAAGCACCATCCTACAAACTAGGAAATTTTTATAAGTTTTCTACAGCCTTTGACAGAAAATCAGTATACATTAAAAAATACGTATGAGCTCAAGAACATCATCAATTCTTATGAAATACCCGAAGGTGCGGTGCTAGCAAGCTTTGACATCACCTCCCTTTTCACAAACGTTCCTATCAAGGAAACGATTGATATAGTTTTAAACTCTATTTATAATAACATTGAACAGGTGAGAAATATTTCAAGAAATGCTTTTAAAACTCTTCTTAACTTATGCATAAACGATAATCACTTTTTATTCAATAATTTGCACTACAAACAATTTGAAGGTTTCGCAATGGGATCTCCACTTTCAGTCCCAATGGCCAGCATATTTCTTTGTTTTCATGAAACACAATGGCTTGATGATTGTCCCCTTGAGTTTAAACCAATTGTTTATCACAGGTATGTTGACGACACGTTTTTGGTTTTCAGGCATTTAAGGTCACGTACAGCGGCTCCATGATTACTAAATAGTAAACACCCATGTATTCAGTTTACCGTGGAACATGAAGAAAATAATATTCTTAACTTTTTAGATGTAAGCATTACAAAAACTACCGCAAAAAATGAGTCACTCTTAAATTTCAGCATTTTTAGAAAGTCTACTTTTACCGGTCTTGAATGAATTTCCAAAGTGCTACATTCTTTAACTTCAAAATAAATAACATTAAGACTTTAATACATAGAGCATATTCTCTCTGCAGCTCTTGGCAGGCATTTGACTCAGAAATAAAGTTTCTGTTAAACTATTTCAAAATTAATGGCTATCCCAATAACATAATATATAAAGAAATCAAAAAGTTCCTAAATATTTCTCTTAGTATAAATAGCAAAATAATATACCAGTGTTGATAAACTAACTATGTATTTTAAATTTCCATTTATAAGTGATCCTTGTTCTAAATACGTTACAGGCGAGAACTGAAGAAATGTTTTAAGTATAGTTTTTCCCCACATTAACCCCAAGTTAATATTTACCAACAACCATACTATCCAAGCGTTGTTAAAACCATAAAAGATAAACTACCTTCAGACCTTTTGTCTGGCATCACCTATATTTACAGTGTGACGCCTGTAGCGCCACCTATATTGGCCAGTCAAAACGGTCGGTCCGGACAAGATCTTCCAAACATTATGGCATTTCTCCTCGTACTGGTTGCTTGCTGGCCAAGCCAACCCAGATCACCGATTTTACAGCACATAGAGGAATGTAATACAGGTAGAAGATTGGAATATTTAGTAGTGTTCTTGGTACTTTTAGAGAAGAGTCATTATTGAGAATCTCTGAGTCAATAGAAATATTTTAAGGAAACCAGAATCTTAACCTTGACAATTCATCTTATCCCTTGCTTTTAATATAAATCATTCAGTCATTCATTTGTAGTGTAAACTTTCCATCTCTGTCTCCCACCATTCTGTTTTTAGTATACGGTTGTAATTTATTTTAAAGATCTTATATAATTATTTTTTTAGTATGCTGGTGCAATTTATTTTAAAGAGTTTAACCATATCTTATTGTTGCTACTTTTACTCAGCTTTGTCAGCCAATAATTACATAATCTTGTAACTACCATTAAAATACTGTAACGTCTCTTTTAGGCTTGAAAATGTTGTTATGAAGAAACAACGAAACACGTCGCAATAAAAATGTGGTGTCTCTTAACCTACGCTCTTCTTTTCCTACTGAGATTGAGATTTCCAAAACATCTGTCTACTTTCACTGTAATCCGAAGAAGATATGATGCCCAGATTACCAGAGACGTACGGAAATGGGAAAAGCTGGCAAAGCAAGAGTCAAAGGCTTCATTGGACGTGGACTTTCTGAAAAGATGCTTTTCACAGAATATTATGCCGAAATTTTTAAGATTTAAAGTGTATAGAATGAACCTCATCCAATCGCCCGCTTATGAGGATTGCCAACACACTCTTTTATTGCAAAGAACTTCTCCGTGGCGCAGGTCCTGAGGGGTCTGGTCTAAACAGACCACCTTCACCTCCTTCTACCTTCAGGATATTGCCCACAGGTCCTAGGACACTTTTTCCTTGGGACCCGTGGCTACTCAACACGTTGTGTAGCTTACCCAGCACCCAAGCGGACAGAACAGCATCGAATCCTGGTGTGACTGCATGAATGGATGAGTGAATGAGAGTGTGACTGGCTTCTCTTCCCCATCTTTTTCTCCCCCTCTACCTGTGGGCAGAGAGGGACGCGGTCGTCACTTCGCTGGAGCAGGATAAGATGCAGGTGAGCTACTCGACCGAGCCCCATCCTATCCCTTTCATTAGGGATAGGAGCGAATATCCACCACTTCCTCCAACAAGGGGGGGGGGGGAGAGTGGAAGCCAACAAGAGACAAACCCATGACTTTATATTGCCTCTTGCAATAGGAACAAGTTCTTGCTTGCTAGTTTTAAGAGGTACGCTTACCTCCCTCTTATTACTTGGGTCCAGAGGTCTGACCACTGATCCTGCGGTACATACCCTAACCATTGGGCAGAAGCTAGGATCCCTCCCTCTGCTCTTACGACCAGGGAGGGAATCCAAGGATGGGCGAACACCAGTCTGTTCTTAAGACTCAGATTCCTCCCACCAAGAAGTGAGTCTTCCTATTGTAAAGGACTGATGGTTTGTATTCGTATCGGAACAAATGGCAATTTGTCGAAAATTGCATTTTTCCTAACTATACAAACCTGAGGTCCATTACACATAGCCCCACCTCATGCTACCCCTCACTCTGCGTTTTCCTGGGCCTAAAGCAACCGAACTCCCTTGTTCGAAGCTTACGACGTTCCAGCTGCTGCTAGTTACCTTCCTATTGTAAAGGACCTCAGGTTTGTATAGTTAGGAAAAATGCAATTTTCGACAAATTGCCATGTTTGAAGCCAGCAGAGATGAGAAATTTACCAAGGTTAACGGGAGTCACCCAGGCAGTTTACCAGTACTACTAGGATCTGTTTATTTAGATGTTCATAGTGGCACTAGAGTTGTTACTCACTTATTTTTTATTGTGCCAGACAACTTGTTAGATACAGAAATTCTATTGGGCACAGATTTGCTTGGGGTTGCTCGTCTAACATGGGATCATATAAAGGGTATAGTAATTTAGGATAATGTTACACATCATGTGTGGCTTCTTAAACTGTGACCTTCCACATGGAGAACTAGGAATCTCAAAACTATTCAGCCATTCAGCCTTGGAGTAGATGACATAAGATTAAAGAAAAAAAATTATCCTACCTCCTCTTCTGCAGGTATTTATGCTGTGTCTGTAAATGAAATAAAAGATACAATACTCAAATATACCTCGGAATTAAAAGCCAATGGTGCTACGAAGGCTGTGTCTTAAAGTCCCTGATAATCAGGAAGTACATATACCTCTCATAAATAGTACAAAGGGTGTTATTAAGTTGAAAATAGGAACACTGATAGGTACAGCTCCCACATGTCGAAAGATTGAAATTAGGAATGAGCTGATCCCTGAAAGCATGCATATTGTACCAGAACAAGGAGGCACTAGAGAAAAAGCTGGAAAATTTGATTGCAAAGCAAGATTGATCACATTTAGATGATGACCAGCAGGTCCAATTAAAGAATCTAGTCATGGAAAATCCCCAAGTTTTCATAGTGGAGAGTAATGAAATGGGAAAATTCAAGGGAGTTCAGGGACATATTAATGTTAGTGATTTCGAATCTGTTAGGTCATCCATGTATAGATACCCTGAGAAAGCCAAGCAGGTTATTGCAAATATGTTGGAGGATATGGAAGCTAAAGATATAATTGAGCCATCCACAGCCACCTGGTTAAGTCCTATAGTCTTGGTAAGGAAACCAGACAATTCTCAAATTATGTGCTTGGACTATCGAAAAGTCAATACCCACCTTCAAACTGACATCCATCCTTTGCCTAGGTTAGAAGAGTTAGTCGAGTCAGCATCAGGGAATCAATTTTAAGCTTCATTGGACATGAAAGACGCTTATTATCAGGTAGAATTCGGTGAAGATAGTAGAGCTCTGACAACGTTTAGTGATGGAGTCTCCTTATATAGGTTTAAGAGGTTACTGTTTGGTTTGAGTTGCAGCCCAGCTATATTTTCAAGGGTAATAGGTAATATCTTGGCTCCATTACTAAAAAAGGGATACATAAAGAATTATTTAGATAATATTGTAGTAATGGGCACCCAGCTTGGAAGAATTAATTGAGAGATTAGAAGAGCTGCTCAAATAATTTAGTGAAAAGGGTGTGAAATTAAACATCAAGAAGTGTCAGTTTGCGCAAAAAGAGATCAAATTTCTCGGCCATATAATATCCAAAGAAGGACGCAAGCCCTGTCCTAACAACATAAGTGCCATCAGAGATATGGGAGCTCCTACGGATGCCAAAGAAACTAGATTTTGAGGAATGTGCAGATTTTATCGCAAGCACATGCAAAATTTTGCTAAAATTGCTGTCCCCTTAACCAGTCTCTTAAGAATGAAAGAGCCATTTGCATGGACACCAGAGTGTCAGTCTAGTTTTGAGCAGTTGAAACAGATCCATATGACAGCTCCTTTGTTCATAAAAGCAGACATGATAAGACCTTTTCAGTTATTCACAGATGCTAGTCTGGATCATGTAGGTGCAGTGCTGATGCAGGAGAGTGATGGCCTTTTGAAACCTGTTGGATACTTTTCAAAGAAATTGAAGCCTGTAGAACAGAGATATTCTACTACTGATAGGGAAGCCTTGGCTATTGTGTTAGCATGTAGGCGGTTTCATCATTTTCTATAGGGTACCATGTTTACAATCCACATAGACCATCAACCTCTTGTGTCAGTATTCAAAAGAAAGACAAAGTCACATAGAATGAATAGATGGATTATCACTTCAAAGTTGTGTATAGGCCAGGAAAGCACAATGAGGTAGCTGATCAGTTAAGTAGGCCAGTTAGGGCAATCTTTCACGATAATCAAGACAATTATCTTGGGTTGAGTAAGGAAGAATACAAGGCTAAGCAGGTAGGTGAAACAAGATGTGGTTAAGTTTGTTTTAAAGAATGCATGACATGTCAGGTTCATAAAGACAGTCCATCCTCACAGTAGAAATTCCAAGAACTCCCACCAGTACATAAACCCTTGGAGCATATCAGTATTGATTTGACAGATATGATGTCTGGTGCAAATGGGTACCGTTACGTTCTTACAGTGATTGATCATTATTCATGCTTTGTGAAGTTTTACCCACTGAGGAATAGGACTACAGAAGTGGTCAGTAAGAATTTTCAGAAATATTTAAATGATTTTGGAATTCCAGGGTGTGTAATTCTTGACAATGGTGCTGAATTCACATCACAACAGTTTAGAGATCTTTGCTATAAGCACAACATAAACACTGGTTTCATCACACCATACCATCCTGAAGGTAACAGCATATCGGAAAGAATGCATAGGACTATGAAGACCCTGTTGAATGCCGTGTCAGGGTCATCCTTATCAATGGCCTACCTAATTAGGCGAGACCCAGCAGGTCCTTAATTGTGCTGTCTATGCAACAACAGGTGAACAGCCACACTATGTCTTCTTAAGCAGAAGACCTGCTAGACAAATAATAACTGCATTGCCATCAATTGATGATGAAGTGAGTGATTCTGATATTGCCAAAGTTCATGAGATAATCCAAAAGACCCACTTAGAGGTCAAAAACATTTTTAAGTATAGCTAACCGAAAGCGGGTGAATACGAGTGTTGAAAAGAACTCACTAGTCTGGGTCAGAAATGAGACTCAAATACCTGGTACTAGTCGAAAGTTAAATGTTAAGTGGCTCGGACCCTATAGAGTGGTAGAAGTTGAGTGAGATGGATCCACTTATGTGTTGAAAAATTTGTTTGATGATACAATCGTAGAACGAGCTGCTAATAACTAAAGCCATTCCACGGCGATGAAGAATGGTTAGTTATGATGAAAGAGCACTCTGAAAATGTTCCTGATATAGTAACTGAAGGAGTTCGTACAAGAGGTGCTAGGAATGTTGTGCCTCCCTCACGTCTCATTGAAGAGATATAGACTGTGTGATGATGTACAGTACTGTAATTTTGTACGTTTTGTGTATTCTCTTTTTACTTGGTTTGAGGTTGATGAAAATATAATTTTTTCTATTCGCAGTGGCCAGTAATGTGAACACTTTGTAGTTTTGAGGTAATGAACAAAGGAATAATGTAAAACATTTTGTACAAGAATTCACATAGTGCCCTGGGTGGGAATGCAATTGTGGTCTTATGGGTCTTGTCTTATAGGAAATTGTCAGTTTTGCTCTTGTAGTACTGGTTAGGTACATCTTAGAGGATAGAGTACCCCACTTTCCAAACCCCTTTGAGATTCAAGTTTAGAGTCGTTTCTAGCCAAGAGCTCTGGTGAGTTTGATAATCATTAGGACGCCTCAATAGGAGTAAATTCTGTCTTCACATGTGGAGAACTCTTTTGTTGCAGAGTGATGTGACATCCTGTGTAAGTGGAGTCAATCCAACCCCAATATTAGGCTAGACATAGCTATTAGGAAAGCTGTATTGAACGCACACCTATAGGGTAGTGTCCCCATTTAGTACTCAAGTATATCCTTGTTTTATGTTGTTGCAAGAGCCCCTTTAGTCTCTAGCTGAGATCGTTGCTTGTTTCTACTGTACAAGACCTGTTTTCCACAGTCGCAGACCCATCTAAGGAGCTGTTTGGTTCCGTTAGGAACGGTTGTCCTTGATATTAGAGTGGACATGAATCAATTCTTCCCAGAGGGAAAAGCTTTGTAATGGAAAAAATATTCCTTTAATTATTAGTGATTTATTTAGGAATTGATTCATCATTCTCCTCTAATATCTTTACACTACTGTTGTAAGAGTGATTGGAACTGTAAAATGTTTTCGTTTTTGTTGTGGACGTCGAGTGCGTAGCAGTGTGGACAGTCCCGTTTTTTTTCTTTCTTTCACTTTGAGTATGGGAGCGCTGTCCTGAATTTTTCGTCTGCATTTTGGTAACACTAGCAAATTAGCAAAACATGGAAGGATCACAAATGCTCTCGAAGGTGTGAGAAGGACGTCAACCAGTCCACCCTTCATTTTGGCTATTTTACCAAATTATTAATACAAATTATTATCTATCCCTTGCAAGGGATCTAATCCAGGAGTTCTGAAGACTAGGTAAATTAACCAAGTCCAGGAGACTAGGCTGCGGAGAAATTTGGCATGATGTAATGAGTAATAAAGAAACGAACTGAGTACCAGGGATTTTCTTCAATACCATTGTACCTTACCACTAAAAATGGAAATCAGCACTTCAATTGCCTCCCAGTGGGAAGACATCACCTGGCCTCATCAGTAATAAGACCCATACACACAAGGAATATCATTTAATAGCAGGTAGGACAGGCCTACCTTAATTCCCAGGCAGCGTAAACGTCAGTAGTCTTCATACCCACTGTGTCATAGTTCCCACTCTGTCAACTATGACACAGTACCATTCTCAGACCTCTGTCTCCAGGCAAGAAGACTGACAACAGAGCATATGTATAGTAGTAGTATTATTACTCTCGTATCTTAATGTCTCGGTGGGGGAAAAATTCTCCCGTGACAATACGACGGCAACATTTATAGCCTCCCTTCTTCATCATCCTCGGAACTCTTGGCCTACACTCCCTGTCACTGCTTTCTTTACAACGCCTCAAAAACTCCGGAGCATATATAGTTAAAGAAAGCTTGAAGGAATCCCTGCTTGAATGTGGTGTCCACCTGCAATCAACGGGAATATACATATTAGGTATAGGGCTAATTTCTAAACTTCCTGAAGTAGCTAGACTGGACATTCATGAATATTAGCCTAGCAAAGGACATAAAGTTTAAGGTATCGTTTAGGACTTCAAATATCATCCTCACTCTGAAAAAAATCTCTCAGCAACAACGGGGAAATTATTCAATCATCAACAAGCTAAACACACAGATCTAAACATTTGTCGTATAAAATGGCTTCCAAAACCGTGGACCGAAAATTAGTGTCGTGAAACAACGTACAATAGTAGTATTAATAGGACAATTCTTTAAAACAGCTCCCTGCTTCATTCTAGTTTCCTTGTGGTTGCGCCTTGTTTATGTTTATTTCCTCTATGTGCCCTACGTTTATTATATGAATTCCTTCATGCTTCTAATTTCCTCTTTAGACAAACTCTGTGAATAGCAATACGTTGATTATTAATTCCTCTTTTCCCCCCCTGATGCGGCTGTTGAATCTTAAATCTGTCCTTAAAATTGTTGTACGTTGGGCGGTAACGTAAAATGAAAAGAAAAAAAAAATAATGTAGGTTTTTAGTTATAATATATGAGCGCTAATTTATTTCTAACAAAGGTTAGAGGGTGGATAAGGTTCATCATATCCCTTACATCTTAGTAATTATGATGCCAAAAGGAATTCATCAGCACCTCTAATAATATACACAAGAGACGAGGTTATACTATGAAGTCTTTTTATTCACTGAACTGAGGTGTCGTGTTCAAATCTCTTGCTGAGAAACGGTAAAAGATAGAGGGACATATTATGATCCCCCAAAACAAATGATTTTTAAGTTTCTGTGATATAGTACTAAGCATCGAAGTGGTCATCTGTATGTCGCAACAGTGTTGTTGGCGCACCTGGCAGGATGTCAGGTGTGGCGTTATCTGTTAAGCGTCGGCCATCCCCACCATCCCGCCACTATTGGCGATAAGTTCCGCTGGAATCAATATCTAACGAAGGCGAGATACGAGAACCTCCCTCATGATAGATCACGAAATATACACTTAAATGTGCGAGGGAGGAAAGCAACGCTGGTGGTAATGAAACAAATATTCATATTGTTTTGGGACAGTGATAATCCTTGTGGTATGGAAATTAACAATAATTACGGCATAGATGTGTTTCGCAGGCAGCTAAAAAAGATAAAAAATTTAGCGCTAACGGCTTACTTTAACTTTACAGAGCCAAGAAAGATTTTTTTAAAATTTTATCCGTGGTTTTTTATTGCAAAAAAATTAAATAACAGGTTGTCTCCACATTGAATCCAATGATATGGGAAATCAGGGAAACAAATACAAGAAAAGTTGAATGACAACCAAGATAAAGGTAGCCAGCCATTCGTACCTTAAAACTGGAAAAAATGGAAATATTGAAAAGACAAAGACCTAAAGCATTACATAAGTAGAAATTTGATGACAAAATAACTGAGTCCAGTCACTATCCTTAAACACCAAGAGAGCCGATGATTAGACTATATTGATACTAATATTAAAACCATAACGGGATAGTTAATCAAGTATTATAGTTATGCGATGAAACGTACTTGAATATTTCAATAAAATTACTTAGAATCATCTGATTATTTACCTTCTTTACCGAAGCCATCACTAGTCGGTACTGTTCACAGTTTCGCAGCCGGAAAGTTAATAAATAATAATAATAATATATCCATAGGGTAACAAATTTGAAAGCATATTAGACCTATAGCAGATTAATTCTCGTCAGGTTTCGAAGTACTTTTCGAATGAGAAGCAGTACGAAAAAAAAACATCGTAAGAAGGAGAAAACAGGAAAATCAGTTTACATTCTATACAATGACCTTAACATGAAAATATTTACAGAAACTCTCTCTCTCTCATAACGTGTAGTATAACGGTTGAACTTGAATGTTTTATATCCTATAGACTTATGCGCCAGGTGATTGTGTACAGTTTCGTAACAAGTGGAGATATTCGTTAGATTCTGTGCCTAAAGAGCATCCTGTGTACGCTGTACCTAGCTTGGAAGGCGTGGCAGGTTAAGTACTTGAACACGTAAAATTTCCATATTGTTTCTGAATGTTTCGCTACATTAAATTTGCTTTTAGCATTTTCTAAGTCTGACAAAGAGAGAAGCAATACTTTGCACTGAGGAATATTAATAATTCTAGAAACCAAGAAGAAAATGTTTAAGAAAAGTACGAATGTTTTGTAAGGCACTGTACAAATCTTTTTCCTAGACTTTTTCAATTTTCCTCAAGCTAATGCTTAAAAAAGATCATGATTGAACCCTAACTCTTGGTGGGTCCTATACAGATTGATCCTGTAAAAATTTTCTTTCTGCAAATAGAACATACAAAAATACAGGATTTTTAGGTCCATTTTCGCTTTATATAAATCATGGAAACGCTATGATACAGACTAGAAACCGTTCATCTTTTTTTATAGAAAAATTAAAACACTGAAATATATCCAAGCTCCTCACAATAAAACTACCTCAAGGATTACACACTATTAGCGAATTTTGACAGTTTCATTTCATTGCGAAAAGAGGAGACCCTTGACGACATCATAATTATCAAAAGTTCATTCACAGCAGTGACGTCATTATACACGTTATTTGCTATTGGTCCCAATCTATGGATACATCCGGTTGCCCCAATTAGAAATACTTCGGGAGCCTTCTTAAGGCGCCAAAGAGCGTCGCTTGGCTCCAGATCTTCGGCTAATCCGAGAGAGGTCGCGAGGGACGGGTTCATCTTCTGCAGAAAAGTGATCGAGAACCGAGGGTTTCCGAGGTGAGAGAGTTATAAACCATTGACATCTTCGCTTGCTTAATCTTATTTATTAATAGTTTATTCTCTCTTTTTTATATATTACAACACTGATATCATATCCCTGTCAATTCTTGTTATGACTGCGTTGATGTTTCATAAAATAACATAACGATATTGAAAAAGGTAGGAGGTAAATTCTAGTAAAGCATTTTTCAGGACACAATTCGATTGAAGCATCTCCATAAGCGAGAGAGAGAGAGAGAGAGAGAGAGAGAGAGAGAGAGAGAGAGAGAGAGAGAGAGAGGTGGAAAAAATTACATAGCACTCAAGTTAATTGTGCTCCTTCTAATATGGATTTCAAAATATAAGCGGACTCCGATGTATCCAGTCTACTGACCAAGCCTTAAAACATTCATCATAATTTGTAAAAGATGATCGACAATTAAATTTTTCAGTTAAAATAAGAAACGTACATATTAATTGCCATAATATCATACCTTAAGCGTAAAATACTCTTGTAAAAGTTTTCAAATGTAATTGTCTCTTTTTCTTTCTTTCTTTTTAGAATGCTACGAGCAGCTCTAGTCGTCACCATCTTTGTGTTGGCAGGAACTCAAGAGTAAGTCAAGTTTCTCTCATAAACGTACTCAGAGTTACGTAACTTGTTTAAAACATCAATTAACTCTGTTATAACATTGATAAACTTTTACTGTTTATAGCTGAAAAGCTGCAACATTGACTAATAGGTTATACAGCTTTGCAAATGACTGTGGTTTTACGCTCGTCTCATTCACTTGCTATAGTTGTGTATACTCTTCCGATATTCGTCGTCTCCTGGAAATTTAACCTAAATCACGTCATATCGCCCTTCCCTTCTCTGTCATTATTTTCCTTCGATGATTTTCCTACAACAGCTTTGTTCAGACAACAAGATCTCGCCATTATTACTGCCATATGCGTCTCTTCACTGTCAAACATTCTCGTTGCAATACCGATTTCTGTCGCGACATCCCCCACGTCCACTGAAGCCACCGTCCCAACACTAGGACATTAGACTAGAATGACCCTGGTGGTGTTTATTTTCCAGAGCCCACGGACTGTCATGCCGCGCTTGCGACCCTGAGAGTTGCATACCTCCTCGAGGCTGCAAATACGGTCTGGTGAAGGGTATCTGCTATTGTTGTGATGTCTGCGCCAAGGTAAATATAAGTTGCATCTTCGCATCCTTCATAAAAGTCCTATTCCAATGCCATTCCTCCCTCAACATAATTCACTCTAAAAACTACCTCTATTTCTATCCCATTCAGACTGAAAATGGGTATAGTACCTACTGATCAAAGTCAAGAATATTCTATTGATATGATGAAACAGAGACAGTCTCCGAGTCAAGAGAAAGAGGGTTATAGGCTACTGGTGTGAATCAAAAGTAGTACCGTAACTTTCCTTTTATCTACTATCACCTGCATCATTTCTCCACCGCATTCTCCTCAGCTTTAATGATTTCGCTATACCCGCAGGGTCCAGGAGAGGCGTGTGGAGGACTGTGGTCCCTCAATGGCAAGTGTGGCGCAGCCTTCGTTTGTGACACGAGCCAGAGTGAAGGGATGTACCCGGGGTATCCGGAGGAATTCCTGGATGGAGTCTGCGTAGAAATGGCAGGTAAGCTTAAGGGTGAATTTCCACACCAAAATCTTCTACCTTTCTTTGTATAAGACTCTTTGCCATGTATTGGACTGTGCACTGTTCAGTAATTAAACTCTCTTCGTTTCTAGTGATGTTTCGCTATGTAGGTACCAATCTCTCTTCTAATCCTTTCTCCTTTTTTAATGAGAGATTTTGTTTATTGCGTTTCTTCTCTTCTTCTTACTTTTCTGGATGTCGTAAACATTCATTTTCCTCTCCAGCACGTCCTAGCTATTTTTCGTTCAACTCTAATTTTAAAAGTATATTTGGATGGGCACCTGTTATGAAGTACAAGTATTCAGTTAGTACTACTCAGTAGACCTTGATTTAGGTGAACCTATTGCCCAATGACGAACGTAATTCCTGTTTCTCTCTGTTTTCCCGTCCCATTGTTCTTTTCAGCTTGAATCGAATACCGTTTCCATCTTTAGCGAACTCAGGACACAGTTTGATTGATTGACAAAGGAACAGTCGTTGGTGTAATCTTTGGAGTTACACTTAAATTTTCTAGGGATGCGCTTTTGGTTTTTAAACGCTGGTTCTGGTTCCTGGTTCTTAGGCGCTAACTCCACAAACACAGTTGCGGGGACACTACACTATGAGGTGCAAAGCTTTATTTACTTTTACCCCAACTTCCTTCCATTTCTTCTTCTTTATAAGTTAGACAGAGCCGTGTTACTTTGCTTTGACATCCATCGCTTTCCAGGTTAAGAACATTCTCAATTTTGAGGGCTATCCTTATATATTCTACCAGTTTTCTGTTAGGGGATAAGTGTCCCTAAATTTATATCCTTATCTGCTTTTTGTAGCAATTTACAGTGAATAAATGTTTGGTGGTGTCCCCCTCCACTCTACATATTTCACAGACCTCGTCCTTAAATTTGCCCCGGAAGTTAGCCTTAAGTTCAACATATTCAGTCTGGCTTTCATTATGATACACGCATCCTTTGTTTTCCAGTTCCCTTATGTACTTGTTTTCCTCGAAGTCGTCTATGAATCTCAGCTTCTTCATTTCTTTTCTCTTTTCTCTCAAAGTCTCTTGGATATCTTGATTAATTTTTATCTTTATTTCCTTTTACAGTGCTGCTTTGGGATATTCTCTTAGTCCATTAATTTCTATATCATATTTGGTGCATATGTTCACCACGCTTTTTGTCCAACATTGCCCATATGGGGCTCTTAACTGATCGTCAACTATTTCTTTTATTAATCTTTTCTCCTTTGTAGGAAACAGAAGGAAACCCGTGTGTCACTAGAGTGCTTTATTACACGTCCAGTCTATACAGAGGCGTGACTGCAAGTGAGTTGCAGGCACGCGGGCTACATTGGCGCCAATCGCGCTGCCCTCTCGGCAACAGACATTACACATGTTCAACCATCCTACATCGCCCCCCCCCCCCTCCCCCTAAGATTATGGCATGGCAGAATAGCATAATATTAAATGTAAATAATCAGTGATGGCAATAAGTAAATATGCATTAAATACATATATATCTACACTCAAAGAAAATATGCAAGAAAAAAAAATCTTATAGGAAAAATCGCAATGGTTAATGCACAGGTATCACAGCATAAATTGACGTGCATGGCAGCAACATGAATATGCATAAAAATGTCTGCAAAAATTAATTGTAGCCAGTTTGGCTTATCAAAAACAGAAGACAAGAAAAGCATGAGGGACAATATAAGACAATTTTACAGTGGCACAAGCATGAGCATGGGTTAACACTCAACATCACCCATGACATACTCGCCCATCCATGAGGGTTGTACTGTCCGCCTTTTTGGACGAGGTGGAGTGGGGTCGGGGCGTGGGGAAGTGGCTGATGACGTTGCGGGCTGACGTCTTAGCACTTTCAGGTGCTTCCTGTTTCTGAGCGACACTCGACTGCTTCCATCCAGCCTAATGAGATACTGTCGGTGGCCCTTGGACTCCACTACCAACCCAGATCGGTCCCAGGTTTTGGTTACAGGATCCTGCACTCTTACCCTGCAGCCTACAACAAGGGGTAGAAGCTCCCTGGTCCCAGCAAGGGGTTGGGTCTCCTTTTGGGACTCTGCCATTTGTTGTTCCCTCTTCTGGATGATCTCGTCCCAGTGCCTCTCCACCTTGTAATCCTGTCTGGGCGTTGGCACTCCATCTCTGAGCTGCCTACCGATGGCAAGCTGTGCTGGTGACTTGTCGAACCCCTTAGGAGGGGTGTTGAGGTACTGAAGAACTGCCAGAGATGCCTTGTTGCAATCGAGGCTACCTCCTTTGCCTATATTTGACCTGATGATCCTCTTATCGGTCTTGACTGCTGCTTCAGCCCTTCCATTGGACTGGGAGTAATGGGCTGATGAAAGGTGTACAGTAAACCCCCATTTTCTGAAGAATGATGTGGTCTCTTCGCTAATGAGGTTTGTGCCCCCATCTGTCGAGATTAGCTCTGGTGCTCCCCATCTTGTGAAGTACGTCCTCAACACTGATATGACCATGTGGAAAGTGTGCGACTTCCAGCCACCCGGTGAGCCTGTCTGCATAGGCCATGTACATATGGCCCTCCAATTGTAGCATGTCCACCACCGTTGACTGGAATGGGTATTCTGGGGGTGCTGTGAGTACTAATGGTTCAGCAGGTTGTGATGGAGCATGTATATCACAAGAGGCACATCCATCCTTGTGGCTCTGCAGGTCACCTTCCATGCCTGGCCAATAAACTGATTGCCTAGCCCTGCGGAGCATGGAGTCCACCCCCTGATGTCCCGCGTGAAGGCCTGTGATGACTTGAAGGAGAAGTTCCTCTGGGATGAGCAGACGTGGGCATACTTGCTCATAAGTGTAGACTATCAGGTCTTCTACCATAGATAACCTGTCCCTAACTGCATAGAACTGACTTAGGCAGGCCAGCTCCTGTGCCTTCTGCGGGCACAAGTCATTTGCTGCCACTTTAGTTACCAACAACTGGTATACAGGGTCTTTAGAGGCTGCTACTTTGACCCTCTCCTCGTCAAGTATGAGGCATTCTTGCTCAAGGGCAGTGGCTGAAGCAGCGACAAGGGCGGCAGTCATATCCTCTTCAAGTTCAGAGTCCTTGTTATCTGGTTCACAACGGAGAGCAGGGAAGCATGATAAGAAGTCAGCAGCGCAGTTCCTCTTCCCTGGTAGGTATCTTACCTGGAACCTGTATTGCAGCGTTTTCTCCTTGAGACAGAAGTCTTGGGTTCAGTATAACCTTCAGCTCTCTATTACCCTAGAGCTTGACCAGTGGGCAGTGGTCAGTCACGATCAATAAGTTGGAGCAGCCCAACAGGAGTAGCCTGGCCTTCTTGAGACACCATGTGACACCTAAGGCCTCTCCCTCAACAGCAGCATACCCAGCTTCAGCTTGTGACAAGTTACGGCTCCCACATAGGGCAATACGCCACCCACCCTCACAGCAGCATGGGACATCTGCTGAGTACAAGCACAGTACTGCTGCAGGATAACACACCTGATCCCATCTCTGCTCCAATCTGTTAGGGCTACCGTAGGTCGGGTCTTGTCACAGTATACCAGCCCATCCTTGGCCAGCTTGCATATGGCCTCCTGTGCTTGGTGGAATCTCTCTTGTAGGTTGTTATCCCAGTAGACATTCTTGCTTGCAGACTTCTTCAGGAGGTCTCTGAAGGGTTCCATCAGCGGGGCAGTGGCAAGGAAGGGTGCCAACTGGTTGACAAAGCCAAACCGTGACCTGATGTCAGTGACTGAGGGGTTGTCAGGCATAGGGAATCTCCGTATGGCAGCTAGACTCTCCTCTGTGGGCCTATAGGAATCCCATCCCAGCTGGAATCCGACGAAGCTCACTTCTCTTCGGCAGAAGCTGAATTTCTCTGGCTTGAGGGTTATTCCCTTTTTGGCACACGTGTCCAAGAAATTATATGTGTGCCAGAAGGCCTCTTTGACACTGTTGTCATATAGAAGAGTGTCATCCACACACTTGTGTCTTCGGGGAATGTCCTTGATGGCGTAATCAAACCTCTTGGTGTAGGCATCTGAAACTGAACAGTGTCCTATGGGTGTTCTTCTGTACCAATAACGCCCCCAGGGAGTGATAAACATTGTGAGTTTGCAGCTTTCTTCATCTAACTCTACCTGGTGGAAACCCCAATGCGCATCTGCCACCGTCTTAAAGGAATGTAAGGGTACCCCTGAGATCATGTCAAAAGGAGCATGGGTGTGATGCATCTCTCTCCTGCAGGAGGCATTGAGGCGTTGAAAGTCCACAATGCGGCGGGGCTGACCTGAATTCTTGGCAACAATGACCATCCTCGCACACCATTCTGTTGCTTCACCAGTCGGCACCTCCTCAATGATGCCTTTCTTGATGTCCTGGTCCAACTGCATCTTCACTTCTGATTCCCAATGCTTTGGCACAGATGCTGGGGTGTGGCATGCATAGGGGGTTGCCCCTGGCAGTAGATGAATATGGTGCGGCTTACCCTCCATGACAGGGAGGGGCTCCCTTTCTGTATTGAATGACGATGACGAAAAATGGCACAAGAGCCACTGCTCCAACTTTGGGACGTTCTCCTCCACTGGTGGGAAGGGTATGGATGAGGGCTTAGGCAAGGGCTGCCCAATAGGGGTGGGTACCTCATGCTCCAGTGCGAGGCTTGCTGACACCGGTAACTGGTGGGGAAAGGACTGGGGCACAAGGCCAAGGTCCTTGCAAGCAGCAAAGGGGGCCAGTTCCCATACACTCCAATCTAATGTTGGCAACGTCACGTAGGGCCCCTGCAGCATCATGAAAGGGCAGGCCTTTCAACAAGGGTCGACAGCAGGGTGGGGCCTGCAACACACACTTGGGCCCCAGTGTCTACCACAGCCTGTACAGGGCTGTGACCCTTAGGCCTAGGGCTATGCACTGATGACGACACTACCACTTGTATAGTGGGCTGCATACTGGGTTGTACCCCAGCAGTGACTGCCCCCAGTGTTACTGATGAAGCAGGGACATCATTCACTATCTTCTTGCTTCTACAAAAGCATTTCAAGTGGCCAATTTTTTGGCAGCCATGACAATCACTATTTCTCGCTGGGCACAACACCTTTCTGGGCTCGTGCTGCACTCTGCAGTTCCCACACACACGAGCACTGATGGGAACCGAGGCCCTCTCATTACTCTTCATCGCTGCACACTCGGGGGGGCTGGGGTCTGTCTCCACATCAGCCGCACGTGGCTCTTGATGCCATGTGTCGTGCTGGGGCATGGATACATCTTTGCGGGCTGCTTCGTATGTTGCACACACTGCCCTTAGGGCATCTACACTACAAACAGAATCACATGACCTATAAAGGTCTCTTTTCAATATCTCATCCCTTAGAGCTACCATAAGCTTTCTAATGAGCATATATTCAGACAAATCACAATGACACCTAGGGCACTGGAAGCTACAGTCCATGGCCTTTTGAGAGCACTTTGCAAAATATTCCCTAATGGACTCCTCACGCTCCTGCATATACACCAAAAACTCAGCCCAATGCACAGCCTGGTTCGATGCACGCAGAACCATGGCCCCTATAGCATCCAAAGCCCCTTCTGGAGACAAGTTAGCCCACTGTAAATCACTATACCTGGCATCCAGCGTACGTTGCAACTCTGGGGTGCAATGAAGCCTAATGTGTTGAACTGCAACCGCTGGTTGAAGCTTATGTAGCCTAAGCCAATGTGTCATGGACCGTTTCCAAGTCCTGTAGGAGGCTGATGACATTTCCAAAGCACACTTCTCTGGTAGTGGTAGGGCCAGGGCCCTGGGGCCGCTCTGTAGATGCAAGCCACTCACCATTGTAGCCAAACGGTCGTTAAGGGCTTGCAATGCACCTCGACCCTTGGCAACTACATGTTGAAGAGCTGGTGATCTTGACGCCACTCCGACGGGAGTAGTGTAGGCAACCCTGGAGGAGCGTCGTGCCCTCCTTGCCGTGAAAGATGGTCTCTCTGGTGTAGACATGATTATTCTTTATGTATCCTACTTACTGCACCATGTAGACAACAGAAGGAAACCCATGTGTCACTAGAGTGCTTTATTACACGTCCAGTCTTTACAGAGGCGTGACTGCAAGTGAGTTGTAGACACACGGGCTATATTGGCGCCAATCGCACTCCCCTCTCGACAAAAGACATCTTCCTTCATTTTTTCTCTAATAATGTATTCACTTGCTAATTTCTCCTGCACCTGTCATATCCTCTTCTTTTCTGTACTAATGAACTTTTTCCCTTCCTTTTTTATTCTCCTTGTAGCCCTCATTAAGTCTTTTAATACTCTTGATTTGCTCTTCTTTTTCACTTTGCTTTTTTTTCTTACACTTTCTCAATATTTTGTCCACTTCTGTTTGCTATTTGGTGTATTTCTGTTTTATTGGACCATTTTCTCTTGCTATGTCTACCAAGGCTTGTCTGTCTTTGCAATATTTCAGCTTTCTTATATCTATTACATATTTTCCACTCTTGCTTCCCTCGCATACTATTCTCCAGTTCATGACCACTTTCACAGCACAGTGGTCAGACTGCACCAGTTCAGAGGATATCCTATATGGAGTTATTTCTTTTGTTTCATCTATTTCAATTACCTGTACTCCTCCTTCCTCTTCTTCCCTTATCATTACATAGTCGATAATAGACTTCTGCATATTTTGTATTCTTGTCCATGTTCCAGTGCATTTTCTATGATTATTTAATAACATTAGTTTGTTTTGTTTGATTAGGTTCAGCAGTGCTTTTCCTCCTTTAGTCACTTCTTCCTTATTGTTGGAGATGACTTTTCCTATTTTGCAGTTGAAGTCTCCAAGGATCATTACTTTTTCCTTGTTTTCCTCTGCTTTATTTATTTCACCTTCTATTGAGGAGTACTTACTCATCAGCTGGTCATTTTTGCACTCATTTTCCTGTGGGGCATATATAACACCTAACCTTGTCTTGTTTGTGCCCTTATTGATACTGACCCAGACAGCTTCATGAGTTGTGTTTTGTTCTTTAGTTTGTACAGTGACACTTGCCAGTTCATTCTTAGTACCTATTAGGATACCACCACCATGCCTCCTCCTGTTGTTATCGAACTAGTTCCACATATTTATTTTCGTGGAGATGAGTTTCTGTTAGGCACATTATTACTGGGTCCACCTTCTCTATTATTTCTTTCAAGGAGTCTAATTTTGACTTGATGCCCCTAATAGTTACATAATATATTCCACAGTTAGTGTATAGTCTTTTTTTTCTTTATACTTCTTGTCTTTTTACTATTGTATTTAGTCTTACATGTCTCTACCCCTACTGACATCTTGGGTATGGTCCATTCATGCTGGACACCATGGGGTTTCTTACGCTGAATTCTCGTTCGAAAGTTTTTTTCTTCTTCTTTTTTTGTAAGTTTGCAGAACTTGAAGGTTCGAATAAGAACTGTTAACACGTGAATAGTGGTCTGAATCTCTCTTTTTTAATGTGCTAGAGAAAAGCTTTGAATTATTATGTCCATTTTCTCCTACAGTCAATGATCTGGTCGCGGGCGGAGCTGTGAGATCGAGAAGGGCCATGGGTGGAGGTCTCGCAGGCGCCGGCAGAAAAGCGGGAACTGCAAAACTGCAAGCAAAACAGCACGTTCACAAAGCCTTTGGGGGCATACCTGCTGAAGTATTGGCTCAGCTGGAGCAGTACTACAAGAACCAGAAAGCTGGCTGAACCTTCTGGAACACCGCCATCCCGGCCTCATCGGGTCTTGAAACAGTTAGCCTACCACCCACCTCCGCGCATTTTTGTTCAGTTCCAAAAATAAATATTTTGTTCTTATCTCTGGGATTTAGTGCAGTTTACGTACACTGACTGATTTGTTTAGTGTTGAATCCCTACCATAAAAAAAAAAAACTTGAATAACAGAAACTATGTAGGTACAGTTACAATTGAAAATTATGAATAGATCTATTTCATTTTCCTTTATTATATTGCGGAAAAAAATAAACTCATCTGATGAATCATGCTGATTTCTTTTATATAGATGCTTTGGAATATTAGACTGGAAAGTTCAATAAAATGTATTTTGGTTATGGTGCTAAAAAATAATAATAACTGAGTATTGGATAAATGAGAGAGAGAGATTTTTTCTTGTTACTGGTTGCGAAGCATAATTGTATGAAATTTTTATTGAAAACAATTTCGAAAAAGTTTTACAAAGAAGGCTAAACTTATTTTATTATGCCCTATTAGACCACTTTTAAGACATCGAAGATATTCAATTTTACAGGCAGCGTTACACACCTTTCATTGACGAAATTTTTATAGCAGTGGCATAAAGTCTCTCACAGCAATATTTTCAGCAGTGGCGTAAAATCTTTTACAGCAATTTTTGTGAAAATGTGAAATATCTAATTCAATTAGATATTTCACATTTTCACAAAAATTGCTGTAAAAGATTTTACGCCACTGCTGAAAATAAAGATGTGTAGTTAAGCTACAATAATGACATGAAAAGGGCAAAAAATCTAACTTTGAAAAAAAGAGAAGAAACTCATATCATATTTGGGAAAAATACAAAAGAAAATAAAAGGAAGCATCCAAAAAATAAGACTGCACCATTTGAGCACTTGAGGCGCCGCTGTTAAGGTAAAGCCTCAACCTTGAACATGAAATGTTCTTATTTAAAGGTTAAGTACCATTTCCAATGCTCACTCTGAAATTTAAATACATAAGATTACCGGTATTGACGGAAAAGAGTAAAATAGTATTAAATTTCCCGTTAAATAAGGGCCCACATAGTAAGAGAGGATAGTGCAATTTTTACGCTTATGGAATCATCGATGTTTTATCAGTATTGCCATAATTTATGTCGGTAGAGTGCCGCTGATTTACAAATTTCACGTAAAAAGTACATGAATGTACGCTATATAATTTATTTTTTTTAATAAGTTAGATTTATTTTTCATACTAATTATTTATATTTGATACATTTAATAGTCAGTCTACAGTAATGGGAAATATCGTACAATTAGTAACACTGAATGATGTGTTGTTATTAGGAAGCAGCAGGATTGGCACCAGGGTTGCCAAGTTGGCAACTTTGGTGCCAAAATCTTGAAAGTTGGAAACTTTCTGAGGTTGTTGGCAACAGAATTTTGTGGTTGGCAACTACCACCGAAGTTGGCAACTTTGGGTTATCAAAAATATATTGTTGCTTTTCTGAACGATTGTTGCAAAATGTCTACTGCAAAGTCCACAATTATGCTTGGCCGCTTACCATCACAGCCAGAATAATTTGAAATTAACTTCTTTGCCAATACAAAGGTCAAACCTTCATTCTGACCTGAGTAATCAAGAATTAAGAACGACGGTTGTTCCTATACGATGTACAAACCCTCAGTCCTTTACATAAGGAATTACTTACGGCATAGTTGGAAATACGGCCGTTGAATCTTGAACAAGGTGGTTAGGCAGTAACTACCGAGTGACTGTGGTAGGCTAGCCTGCCCGGATGTAAACACTTCAGTCTCCACTTTGCTTTCGGCCGTCTTCCGAAGTTCCGATGAAGACGTGTTTGTGAGCTTTGGCTGACTGGTCGATCTTTTTTCCCTGTGGGATCCTTTTGGTTCATTTTTGTTTTTAAATAGATATGTATATATACGATGTTTGGTATTAATATTAAAGAAAGGTTTGTCCTTGTTTTTCAATTAATATACAATCCCACTTTTTGTGATAGCCTTTATAGCCGCCTCTCTACTTGTATTGAATTTGAGAGTCGGCAGCAAAGGTATGCCAACATATTATTTACATTCATTCGCCCTTTAACACTGGTCCAGACCTGCATGAGGATGAGATATGTATTTAACGTGAGGATGAGACAAGTATTTAACGTGAGTGATATTGATCCTATAGTGAGACAAGCATTCATCCGAAAATTACGCTTACGCTTGGGAATTACCGAGGGGAACTTCAAAGGTTTGTCCTTGTTTGTTTTTATGGTAATTTTTCTTCTCCTTCATTACTTGAATCATTTTTTCCTATTTTACAGACTAACAGTGGTGATTGTGTTTACAGCAGCATTGGTTGGATAGCTCTTCGTATTGGTTATCCTAACCTTTGGAATTGTACCTGTGACTCGTAGCATGTTTGCGATACCGATCCTCGAGTGTGTTTACTGATCTCTTGCTGATAATCATATTCATTTACCACTACTACCCTGGAGTTATGTCACTGGACAAGGCATTCGTGCTGCCCTGTTATGTTTATCTAATCCTGATGGTAGAAGTCTGGCAGAATTTGGAGGAATCGAAGAGGAAGAGAGTAAGTCAAGTTTCGTCATCCTCTTCGAGATCATCATATTTTCATGCCTCCACCTCTTCGACTTTTAAGGCTTTGCCGTAGAAGAGAAGGTGGTCTCCCCCCCCCCCCCCCCCCCTTAAGAGGTCTCGTCACGGGACTTCTAAGGGTCTGTCTCGCTCCGGTGAGACAGGTGGGTCTTCCGCTGGTCCTCCGTTCCCCGGGAACAGGGCCCGTCTCTCCTTCTTCAGGGAAGAAGAAGACGGGGACCATGGAGGTACCAGCCTCTGATGGTATCTCCTCTCCCGGCTCCAGAAGTTCCACCTCCGGACCAGGAACCGTCTCGGCCGCTCACTTCCAAGCGTCACCGAGTGTACGGTCACCTATGGTAACCGTGCAGCCAAGGTCCAGACTGCTGAGTATGCTCATCGTGTCAGGACTCAGGCATGGAGCAGAAGGATGGTAAGAGTCGCTCAGGTGACTCTCAACAGACCGGCGATTGCTGTCGCAGCAATTGTCCGGTACCCAGGGTAGAAGTGTTCCTGTCGGTCCATGCACGCAGAGACCGGTGGAGGCGGCCCATCCAGCCCTCTTTTAATTATCTTTTGTTTTTTCAGAGAGGTTTAGGCTTCAACGAAGACTTGGAAGAGTCAGAGGAAGGTATCAGCTGGTTCCTGTCAGGTGCACGCTCAGCCCCACCCAGATGACGGCCGACCAGTCTCGGTGGTGGCAGACACTTCACCTGCCATGTAGGAGTTTCGTAACCCTCCTCGAGGAAGCATTCTCTCCACTGCTGCTCCCGCAGTTCCCTGCGGACAGGTCCAGTTGGGCCATGTTGCTACCGCAACTGCCCCAACTCCGTCCTGGATGGAGGACCTGTCGGTTGTCCTGAGGAACTGGCGAAGAGGATGTCCAGGAAGAAGAGGAAGGCATCGTCGTCGTCTTCTATTGCCTCTTCCCCTTCGACTTCCAAGTCCCCCCCCCCCCCCCCCCCCCGCCGAGGAATGAGAAAGTGGCCCCTCCCCCCCTCAAGAATTCTCGCACAGAGACTTCTAAGGGTCTGTCTCGCTCTGGTGATACAGGGGGGTCTTCTGCTTGTCCTTCAGTTCCTCCAGGAATGGGGCCTGTCTCTCCTTCCCCAGGGAAGAAGAAGACGGGGACCGTAGGGGTATGTACCTCAGCTCCCGGCTCCAGAGGTTTCACCTCCGGGTGGGGAACCGTCTTGGCCGCTTGCTTGTGAGCGTCACCAAGTGTACTGTCACCTACAGGTGACCGTACAGCCAAGGTCCAGACTGCTGAGTATGCTCACCGTGTCAGGACCCAGGCACAGAGCAGAAGGATGGTAAGTCGCTCAGGTAACTCTCGAGAGAGGCTGGGAAGAGGTCACCCCCTGGTCACTGGGTCCAGCCTCGCCTGGACCTAGTCCAACCTCACCTGGACCTGGTCCAGCCTCGCTTGGGCACATCGAGAGGACGGTGCTCGCTCTCACCGTGTTAGTGGACTCTACAAGTTGCCCGACTGTCGCTTGGACCGGGACCGGACAGCTTGCACGACTGGTAGCAGCTCCCCTGACACACGAGACCGATGCTACCTTCCTCTGTCCAGCGCTTCTCCGTAAGGAGACTGCTGGTCCAGACCTGCAGCTCAATCGCTACAGTGGGTAGGTGATCGCCTGTAGTCTTCCCAGCATACCGGTTCTGCTGGTAGGCAAGGTAGGAGTGCTCGTAGCAGCTCCCCTGCTGCATGAGACCGACACTCTGTCCTTTGTCCAGCGCTTCTTCGCATGGAGACCGCTGGTCCAGACCTTCAGCTTGATCACCACAGTGGGTTGGCGATCGCCTGCAGTCCTCCCAGCCTACTGGTTCTGCTAGTAGGCAGGGTAGGAACGTCAGGTCTCCCTCGCCCGTCTCTTCAACCTCCTCTGGCTACACCGGGAGGAACGAGGCGAACAGGAGTGACTGTGAGGAATGCACTTCTTACGGTCTGGCCACAAGCCTGTTTCGGTCTTGGGACATAACAGATCTTACGTTCAAGTGGTTGGAGAACATCGTGGGGGCTGGCGAGGACGATGACGCTTCCTAGACTTACGGAGTGACCATCACCGCTGTTCATGTGACGGTCCTGCTGGACCACGCACGCAGAGACCGGTGTGGGCTCCCCCTTCGGTCCTCTTGAGAGGTTTTGACCTGGACAAGGACTGGGACGCGTCGGAGGACGGTATCGGCTCTCTCCTATCAGGTGCATGCTCAGCCCCACCCAGACGAAGGTCACGGTAGCAGCAGACGTTTTGCCTACAGTACGAGTATTGTAACCCTCCTCGGGAAAACGTTTTCTCCAAACAGTAATGTTTTCCTAGACTCGGAGCAGCCATCACTGCAGGTTGATGGCTGCCCGTAACTCGCTTCTCTGACTGCTAGTTCCACTGGCAAGGCGAACGAGAGCGTCCAATCTTCTTCCCCCATCCCCTCTCTTCCTATGGCTGCGACGTGAAGGGGAGGGATCCTGCAGAGCATTCTCTGTAGGATTCCACGTCAAGGACTGCATTCCTGGAGGGACCTTTGGGTCCTACCGGACGTAAGTCCCCGTCGTTGAGGAAGGATCTTGCCCAAGCCTCGATTTCTATGGGAATCGGGAGGACCACCACCAAATGATCGTCTGACGAAATTCGGGGGTGGTTTTGCCGAGCGCTTAAAATTCTTTGGAGTTTCTAGCACTCTCCGAGTGTTTTGGTCTTCTACGATCTGCAAACACTTGGGCGAAACCACGGTCCAGAGTGGGCGAGACGAGAATCTCAGATAATTATTACTACGATGATCGGCAATCTCGCCGAATGCTCAAATTCCTGGAATTTCTATCATTCGAGGGAAGTACTGCTGCTGAAGGAAGAATATCTCGGGAGGGGCTCAGCCTGGCTGGACCTGACAGTCCGTCGCCTCAGTAGGTGGTCAACCCCGGGATAGAGAAGAACGGGTGGGAACATCCAGTTTGGCTTGAACTATCGTCTTCGGTATCCTGTTATCACCGTGGAAGTCTTCCTTCGGGAAAACTTCAACTTCGCTCTCTTCATTAGAGAATGAAGGAGGTTAGCTTCCAGTCTTGCTCCTCGAATGGAAGAGAATTTAGGCTGGAGGTCTATGTAAAGGAACCTACAAATATACTACGTATATTGCCCTCACGACATGCTTCTGTTATCATTTGAATTGTCCGAGGTGTAGGCACATACTGTAGTTAACTCTACAAGTTGTGACCGAGACGAATAGTATCTTCTTAATTGAACTACAACTCGGGACTGCCCTGCAAGCCTCCCAAGAGTTACCAGTTTCGAATTTGAGATACTTGTGGTATTGTTACAACAACAACACCACAACGTATGCATTCACCAAAATCCGTTTCGGTTCAAATGCAAATGCTCAAGCGTATTTTCTTGCACTCGATGGTTCTAGCCGAATGTATTCTTTCTTGGAATGGATTACCTGACAACTCAGCATGACGAGTGAGCGAGAGCTAGCGGTGTACGGGCTGCCTGCCAGCCCAGTACCAGCTGGCTCTCGGTTGGCTATTGTCTCTCGTCCTCTGCAATGAGTGACTACAGAATTGAATCTCTGCCCGGCAATCACAGACTTAGGTCTCTGGTTGGCTGGATTTCTTGCATACGTGCATTACCATCTCTACTGCATCGTCTTTTGCTGTTGCGAGAATTTTCAGACAGAGGTATCTCACTAGACTCATTATCAGCTTTCTGTTTACCTCACAGTAACATAAGTCTCTAGCCTAGTCTTCCGCTTCATTGCTGTGATGACACAGAATGATTTCTTCAGACATCTGAGTTTGTCTTCTAAATACATCTCGCAATTCATAGGTGTGCAATTATTCTTTGTACACCCCTAATTGTAGATGATAACGGAAGGCCTCGCCTGTTCCCCACCCTGCCAGCTCTACTGTAAAGTATAGGAATGTCCTCCCTGATCCAGCCCATGAGAAGTGGTTCTTCAGGCAGTACAATCACTGTGTTTTCATTACTGAAAAGCGCTCTGCTTTCATTGCAACTCCAACTTCTCACCGAACAGTAATGAAGTAGCGGTTTAGTGTTTTCAGTCCTCTGTAAAACAACAGGGAATACAACCATCTTCACTGGTTGGTGTCATCGACGGGACTTTTTTACATTCAGAAGCTTTAGAGTTAACTTCTCTCGATTCAGCTGTGAAGACGTAGGTCTGCATTCACCTAAATCACCTTAGTCTTTCACTGGCACACAGTATTGTTTCTCCTTAGTTGATATTCAAAAGGCGAGTGTCACATGACTACATCTCGGATGCATGACTGTTCTCGCCTCACATGGTCACACCGAGCACAGTCAGTTGGCAGCTGTTGAAGAGTCCGAGACCGACACGAGCTACACTGTGGACTTTGTATCGGTTGATCCAAATCAGTTATTACTTTGTCCTGTTGGCGTGTTCCTGTACCCATAAGGATCGACACCCACCATGGAGTGTTGGTGTCTTTATCAGCTGCCCCTCTCAATATGGGACCACCTTGACGTGGTGAGGGGGCTCTTGAACCCCAGGAATTAGTTCCCGGGTTCAAACCAAAGAGTCCCATATATTGTTATCTATATATTTTTGGAATATATTTTGTGGCACTTTCCACCTTTTGTAAAATTTGTTGGACCTGACAAATGTGAAAAGATATCATAGCTGGGAATGGCATTTATATCTGAAGCTAAATAGTGGGAACTGTGATGGGACCATCAACTGCCCGATAATGTTTGGACCTGAGTTTTATCAGGTGGAACTATTCTGCAGGACTACACCACGGATTCCAGGAGGTTCTGGTTCTGGGTTTAGGACTCTCGGCATAATGTAATTAGGGTGGGGATGATTGTATTTTTGTAATACTCTCAGTCCTATGAAGCGGGTCTGTCTTACACTTGGGACACTCTAATTATGTTGTGCCATCCCCTGTGGGGTCGGGTAGGGCACGTGGACATTTGGGAGTCAGTTTCTCACTTGTGCCATTAGTAGAAGTATAAACTCCATGAAAGGCTGATGATATCTTTTTAAGGTTTTCAGGTTTATTTGTTTTTTTCCTCTTTATTGGATCTTTATGAGTTGTAGGAATAAAGATTCAAGTACCCCTGGGCCCTCTGATGATACTGTTTTGGCACAGATGAAGACCTCTGCACCCATCTTGGAAACTGAAAATCCCCCAAATATTGATGAACTTGGATCGACTTTGAGACATGAGGCATCTGCTGAAAATGCAGAAAAATTGGTGGTAACTCTGGAACCATTTATTTCCCCAAGTATTGAGACTGGGGAAGATAAATCTACTTTATTCATTGAGTCTCTTCCATTAGATATGAGGTACGAAATAATAAATGAGGAATTTAGCAAATATGGAGCTATTAAGAAAATTGGCAGACACTTTACAGTCCTGGCTGGTTTGGATAACTTTTTCAGATTATAAAGAGGCTTTGGTTGCCTACTCTGAATATAGGGAGTCTAGGAAGAATATCTCATGTGCTTTAATAAAAAGGCCCCTTTCTAACTGAAAGGTATATTACCCCAAAAACACAGACAACATAACAATCAAAACATCGGTAGCAAAAACCCCAAAGTCTGCAAAATGGCTGGTAGTATCAGTTAAAGAAAAGCAGGGTAACATAATACTATTCAGGAGATACTTGCAGCATCAAATAGGAGGCATTAGTGATTAAAAAATTACACGCTTTGGGCGAAACAGCTTTTTGGTGCATGCAGAATCAGTGGAACAGGCAGCCATGATATCCAACTGGAGGATTACCCCAGAAGGAATTATCAAAGAAGTAAAGCCTCACTACAATTTTAGCTATGCTAAAGGTGTCATCTTCCACCAGGACTTATATGAATTTTCAGGGGAGGAAATCCTTGATTGTGTCCTTCCAATGTTTGGAAAGTTTTTAAAGTACCTAGGTCGTCTATGATTATTTTTACGTTTTGTGATGAAGACTTCGATTGAAGAAGAAAAGGAAATAATTAACATACGTCCCTTTAAACCCCGCCCACTCCAATGTTTCAACTGCTATGGTTATGGTCACCCATTTCGTATATGTACAAGACCTAAGGTCTGTGGCACATGCTGTCTCCCAGAGCATGGCGAGTGTTCAAGACAGTTAAATTGTATTAACTGTAAGAAGGAACATAGTCCCAGAGATAGAAATTGTGAATCGTATAAGGACGAACAGGAAACTTTGCTTAAATCCCATGCAGAGCACATAAGTGTAGGCTATGCAAAGAAACTCTTAGCTAGGACAACTAAATATAGTGATGTGGTGAGACAGAAATATAAAAATTCTACTTCTCTCAGCAAACAACCACCACTAAAGAAAGACTCTCGTCCTTCTATGAGGAATCTAGCTCCTCAGCCTAAGGAAAGGAACTCCATCCCTCGAACAAAACAACTTCCTGAATCAGAGCTTCCTCTGTGGGAGCTCCTCAAACCCCCTCTTTAGGGGTCTTTTAGGCTTCTTCAGAAGCCTCCCTAGCCTCATCTCTAGAGGCATCCCAGGCAATCTCACTCCCAGATTTAGGGAATCTTCTACAAGAAAGATTGCAGACCTCAGTACCTCATGTGGCAGAGGTACATCATGCAAATATGGAATGTGAAATTACAGGTAATAAAAGATCACGTACCCATTCCACATCTCCTCCCTTATCACCTGCCCAAGTAAGGAAAGGCAAATGTAGAATTATGCCATTAGAAAAGTCTTCCTCCTCTGAGAGGCTGAATAGACCACCAAGAAAGAATAGCATGACCAAATCTCCATCAGGTAAGCCCTCTCTTTCAAGAGCTTTATATTCTTCATTTGGTCAGCCAACTAAAAATCTCTCTTCATAATGGCGTCTTTTGATATCCTGCAATGGAATTGTAAAGGACTGTATACACGTGCAGAAGAGCTAAAAGTCTTGTTGAGAGAGAGAAATCCTGGTATAGTATGTCTGCAAGAAACCAAATTAGGCCCAGTGTTTTTTAATCCTGGGGTTAACTATGAGATTTTCTCCTCGGTCCCTCCTGCTATTATTGTGAATAAATCTTTGGAATACTCTCAAGTACCCCTTACTACAAATTTACAGGCGCTTGCACTAAACATAATTTTAGACAAGCAGATTACTGTCTGTTCCACTCACCTTCCTCCTAGATCTGTTTTTTCAGTGGCTGACATTCAGCCATTGTTAAATCAATTACCGTCTCCATTCATGCTTCTAGGAGATTTTAATGCACACAATCCACTGTGGGGAGGTGACTCTATAGATAATGGGGGAAAATTGATAGCGGAAGTTGTTAATAATAATAATATTGTGCTTCTTAATGATGGTACAATTAATAATAATAATATTGTGCTTCTTAATGATGGTACGATGACTTACCATAACATACATTTTAATTCGTATTCAGCTATTGATTTGAGTATATGTTCCTCAGACATAGCTTTGGATTTTAACTGGTCTGTTGACGAATATCTGCATGGTAGTGATCACTTTCCTATCCATTCGAAGTTCGTCAGAAATTTTCCTACAGAAGCACCACCAAAATGGAAGGTAATGGAAGCAGACTGGGTAAAATATAAGACGGGTATAAGATTAGACAAATCTTATGAATCTTTTAAATGCCACTTAGAAGCACACGACTATTTTTCAAATACAGTATTAACAAGTGCAGAGGCTGCTAGAAGTATACGACTATTTTTCAAATACAGTAATAACAAGTGCAGAGGCTGCTATACCAAGAACAAGTGGAAAACTGCAAAGACCTGCTGTCCCTTGGTGGGATAAGAAATGTGCTGTTCTCAGAAAAATTACAAGAAGATGCTATAAAAGATATAAGTCAAGTGGCACATCTACTGCTAAGATGATATATCAACGAGCTATGGCCAAACAGCGTCGATATTTTCGTAGTGCAAAAAGAAATACATGGATATACTACATAAATGTAATTAATTAAAAAACTCCATCCAGAGTAGTTTGGGAGAAAGCAAGAAAGCTTGCAGGGAAATTTTCTCCTAAAACACCCTTTTTAAAGGTTGGAGATTCACTGATAACAAGCCCCAAAGATGTAGCTGAATACCTAGGTCAGCACTTTTCCCACATTTCAAGTGCAAGTAATTATTCAACGGACTTCCAGAGGGTTAGGAAAACCCAGGTTCCTTTAGATTTATGTGGTGGTAATCTTGAAGCTTATAATGCTAAATTCTCTCTGCATGAGCTACAAGATGCCCTTTCTTCAATGAATGATACTTCTGTTACCCGAAGAAACAAAAGCAAAATCATACCTCTTGAAGATTATTAATAATATTTGGGATACTGGAATCTTACCAAGAGGATGGAAAATTGCTGTAGGAATTCCAATTAAAAACCAAATAAAAGCACTTACCAGACAACAAGTTACAGGCCCATAGCTCTTACTAGCTGTGTATGCAAGCTGATGGAGATGATCAACTCTGGTTTAGTCTGGCACTTAGAAACACACAAACTACTTTCTCCACTCCAGTTTGGCTTTCGCAAGAACAGATCTACCCTTGACCCTCTGCTTAGACTTTCTAATCAAATTCAACAGGGCTTTGTAAACCAGTGTCAGACAATTGGTGTATTCTTTGACTTAGAAAAAGCATATGATACAACATAGCGTCACGGAATTGTTAAGCAGCTACATAAATTAGGCTTACAAAGTAATATGATTAGGTTCATTAACTCCTTTTTAACAGACCGGTTTGTAAGAGTAAGAATAGGAAATGATTTATCTTCCCCATTCAAACTAGAAGAAGGTGTTCCACCGGGGAGTGTGCTGAGTGTAACTTGTTTTGTTGTTGCCATTGATAGCGTCATCAATGAAATTTCAAATCCTGTACGGGCCTCACTTTTTGTTGATGATCTAGCTATTTATTGCACTGCATATGATGCTGAATCGGCTTGCAAGTATTTACAAAAATCCATCGACTCTATCTCTCTATGGGCAAAATAATATGGTTTTAGGTTCTCTACAAGTAAGACAGTTGCTGTTTGCTTTACTAGGAGTAGACGTCAAAAAGTTGTACCAAATTTGAAACTTGATGGGTCTATTCTACCATATGCAGATGATGTCAAGTTCTTAGGAATGATTTTTGATTCCAAACTCACATGGTCAAGGCGTTATGTTCGTTTATTCTCTTTCCCTTTTCTCCTTGTTATTAGTCAGTCTTTTCTTTGGTAGCCTTGGTTTGTATTTGTTCTTTTGTCTATTGTTATATGGGATAATCTTCATCTATATTGCTTTGTTGTTGAGTTTTTCTTTTCTTAGGAACTTATTGTTATATTGTAGATTACTTATTGTGTGGACGTCTTACAGATTCTGAAATCAGATCAATTCAATTCTCTTCATTTATCCAGTCTCTCAGGAGGGTTTGGCATGGATACTTATAATTGGATTCTGGGCAAGTTAAACACCACTTTGTTTATCTTACTTATTATTATAACACACACAATTCACTGTCCCTTCACACAACACAAATTTACACAGGGTACAGAGGTTCCACTGACACTAGCTTTGCGTCCAGTGCTTAGTTCCTAACTGTCCTTTCCTGAGATTCCAAGTGAAGACTCAACCTATTCTTTCAATTTAGGCTCCTCCCTAATTTCTACTGGGATACCTACACCCTACTTTCGCTTGAGTGGCTTTTCCAACTTCCGGTGCCTGCCACCCCTATACGAATCTTAATGGTTGTCCTAATCTATCGTAACCACCCGCTGGAGGTGTCAAAGTTCAGATTTTCCACTTTAATCATCACATTCTTGTTTTGGCGAAGTTCCTGGGTTTTATTGTTCTCTCTTTTGAAACAACTACGACTGCACTCTTTTTCTACAACTCTCTACCTTCCCTTCGCATTCATCTACCATAACTCTACTAGTAGATTTCCTAGCTAATATATTCCCTACATAATTATTTCACACAGACTTCTTCTTTATTCCTAACAACACTTGGCCACCTACAGGCAGTGGCCTCAATGCTTAAACATAGCAAAGTTTCTCAAAAAATACTTATACATAAAAATACAATGTTGAAAGCAATCACAAATGGCAACATGTACAACAATGTTAGAACATCAGTTACTTGAAGCAAATTATTAAGCAAAGTCTTAATAGTGTTGAGCTTGTTAATAACTAACACTCTGACAATACATATGAAAGCTAGTATGGTGAGTACTAACAAAATATTTACTATTGACATGATTGGTGAAATGTCAGTCTTGTATACATGGAAAAAATGGTTAGCTTCTTCAAGTTTGTTGAATGATTCTAACTCAAGTTTGGACAATTTGAAATCTTTGACATGTTCAAAATGATTTATGTTGCTAGATAAGTTTAAGGTGTAAGTAGCAAAAATGGTAGGTTTGCAATGCAAATAATTCAAAATAATAGCTTCACAAGATGTCACAAAGGATTGATGTTGTTAAACATTATTTGTGATTGATTATTCCTGCAAGTGACTTTAGCTGTTACCTGATTCTGTGAAAACACTACCAATTCATTGTACAAAGTTTGAGCTTTGAAATCCTAATTGTAAGGGATATATTCACAGTAATTCTCACCATTTCTATCATTAATCAGATCATCTATGCAATAAAATTTATTAAGTGGCTCATAAAAACTATGTATATTACAATCAAACTCGTTGGCTTCAAGCATGATACAATCATCAAATTCTTTGTTACTTAGTTGTACTAAAAGGAGGGAATTCTTTTGCAATGCAAAATGTACTATGTCCTGGTTCAATAAAATTGTGTTATTTTAGTTACTATCTGTGACACTTTCAATTCTCTTAATTCTTCTTGTTGCCGATCCACGGTGGTGATGTTAATCTTTAGTACTACAATATCGTGTATTATCTTGACTTGACCATGATCCTTTAAGATTGCTCCCTTCTTGATTTGCAAGAGGGAGATGCAGATATCATGAGCCATAGTGAAATCCATTTCCTGCAAAATACATCCTAAGAAGTAAACCTTATACAACATTGTTATTGACCTGTTGCACTTGGTCCTATCTTTTCCTTAAATTGTTTCTCGGAGTCATTAATGCTGATGAAGTATGGAAAGCTTTTACGTTACTGTTTTCTTTACTACTTGACTCCTTTAAATCTTTAAATTCTTTTAAATGTTCTTCTGACCAAATGTCGGAATGTACTACTTTAATATGGTTCCAATGTGCAACAGTTTCATTTAAAGTTAATTCATGCATTAGCTTAAATTTATTTAACTTTAACCTTTCTATTACTCTATATGGACCTTGGAATTTAGGACTCACTTTAACATTAGGTCCTTCAATTCTATGGTTAAGCACATATACTTCTTGCCCTATTTTTAAATCTGGAACTGTTGATTTCTGATTGTAATACTTACTAGACTTTTGATGTAACTCCTTTAATCGAGCCCTTGTGCCTTTAACTGTCTCGAAAGTCCTTCTTGTTTTCCATGCAACATAGTCTTCGTAATTATAAGTATGTCTGGGTGGAGTTGCATCGTCTAACAGAGTATTTGGCATTCTTTTCTGATAGCCATATAACAAAAAGTGTGGGGTTTCACCAACAGATTCGTTTACAGTGTTATTAATGGTGAACTGTACGTCTTCAAGAGTAAAGTCCCAATCTTCAGTCTGTGGAGTCACTAAAGTTTTCAGTACCTCCTTTATCTTACGATTTGTTCTCTCAACTGCTTCATTAGAGCTTGGTTTATAAGCTGTAAACTGACATTTATAAGTCTCATAAAACTCACACAATTTCTTTAAAATGTCACTAGTAAATTCTCCTGCATTATCAGATAACAGTGTTTGAGGACAGGAATGTCTAGCAATTATTCTAGATTTCAGAGCATCTGCTACAGTGGTTGCTTCTCTATTTTTTACTGGAATGATCGCAACATATCTAGTCAAGTAATCTATGAAAACTAATATCTGACGGTTACCTCTAGTTGTGTCTGGAAATGGACCTACAAAATCCATTGAAACTACTTGGAATGGACTTAATTCTGATGGATATTTCTCAAGAGGGGCCTTTACATTTACGTTGCCTTTGTGTACGTTACAGATATGACAATTCTCCACAAATCTCTTAGCGTCTTCATAGTTGTTTGTTTTTTTTTTGTTTGTATGGTGCTTTTACGTTGCATAGAACCAGTTGTTATTCAGCAACGGGACCAACGGCTTTACGTGACTTCCGAACCACGTCGAGAGTGAACTTCTATCACCAGAAATGCACATCTCTCACTCCTCAATGGAATGGCCGAGAATCGAACCCGCGACCACCGAGGTGGGACGCTAATACCATACCAACCATGCCGCTGAGGCGCTAGCATCTTCATTGCAATTAGGCCAGAAATAGTTTCTAGTGACCATTCTATGTGTTTTCTTTATTCCAGGATGTCCCGACAACTTGTAAGTGTGTTAGTTCTAAAGGTTCTTGGGTTAGTGTGTTAAGTACACACAAACGTGAACAAGCATTCGGTTCTTCTGATGTTTTATATAGAATTCCATTGATTAACTGAAAATCAGACTGAATCATCCTCATTTTGCATTAATTTACCCATTATTTTTCTAATGTTAGCATCCTTTTCTTGTTCGATCTAAACTCTTTCCAAATCTAGATCTATGATCTGACAACTAAAGCAGAAGGTATTAGTTGTGATTTGTTTCTCAGTTTCTTCTTGCGATCTTGACAATACAGCCACTGTAGTGTTATATCTACCTGGGATATATCTAAACTCTGGGGCAAATTCTAAGACACTTATGAACCATCTGTTAAATTTCATATTATTTGTGATCGGTAAGCACATTGACTTTATGTCTTAGCAAAATGTGCCTAAACTTTCGTAATCCCCAATATAGAGCTAAGAACTCTCGCTCGGTAGTGCTATAATTTCTTTCTGCAGCATTCAGAACTACTTGCATAATATACTGCTCTCATTCTTGTTTTTCCCTGCTGCGTTAATACTGCACCTACACCTGTACTGGAAGCATCGCAGTCTAAGTAAAATAATTTTGAAAAATCGTGATAAACTAAAATTGGATTTCTTGTCATCAATTTCCTTGAGTGTTTGGAAAGCTGTTTCATGTTCTGTCATCCATTCATAAAATGCATCCTTCTTAGTTAAATCTGTTCAAGGTTTGGCTATAGTGGCAAATCCCTTAATAAAGGGTCTGTAGTAACCGATCAAGGCTTTCAAGTTATTTGGTTATGCTACAATTACCTTTATTTTACCTTCCTACATACGCAGTCCATTTTCATTGATGACATGTCCTAAATACTCTAATGATCTCATCATGAACTGACATTTCCTAATTTTATCTTTAATCCTGCACTCTTCAGTCTTTCTAACACTATTTCTGATGTCTTAAAGTGACTATCCAAGTCCTTACTAGAAATGACTACATCATCTAGGTACACTGAAACATCCTCTATATCTCCTAAGATTTGGAGCATCAATCGAGTAAAGGTTAATGGGGCTGATGTAAGACCAAAGGGCATGACTTCAAACTGTAAATGTTCCTTATGAGTACTAAGAGCTGTCAAAGGTTTGGACTCTTCGTCTAAGGGCACCTGCCAATATCCACTGAGCAAGTCTAATGACGTAAATACTTTTGCTCCACCTAATTGAGCTAACATATCATTTATGACAGGCATTGGTATTCTATCTGGGATGGTGTGTGAATCTAATTTCCGATAATCTATTACCATTCTCCAACTGCCATCTTTCTTTGGAACTAACAAGAGAGAAGAATTATATGGTGATTAAGAAGGTACTACTACTCCATCATTCTTCATTTCGTCAATTTATTGATCTACACTCGGTCGTTGACTTATTGGCAACTTATAGTTAGGTATATAGAATGGCTTATTTCCATCTTGTATTAAAATCTTATGCTGCAAAGTATCTATTCTTCCTAACTTATCTCCTTCTAAAGCAATGACATTTCTATACCTCTCCAATATTTGTAGTAATTTATCTCTATTCTGAGGAAAGTCTGTTTTATTTACTTCTTTATCTAAAAATGAAATTTGTTCTGTGCAAGAGAAGAATGCCTTTTCACCTAATGTTAGTAAAGGATTATTCACTACAATTCCTGTACAAAACTCTATACCAGATCTTAGTAATAGTCTTTTGTCTGAGTAATTCTGGACGTACGTCTCGCAATTTGTGCCATTCATGTGAACTAGGGAATTGTCCATCCTAACAAAGTCAGGTTAGTCTTCATTAGTTAGCATTACATCTGTTTCATGCAAGTCTTCGTCTGTTTTAGCTCGAAGACAAACCTTGGTTAGACATTGCGGGTTGTGTCTAAGTCGACGGGTGCCCAGTCTCGGAGATATTTTTCGCTATGATTCGACGAGTTTTCCCTTCTCTTCGTCCTTTGAGTTATTGAACTCTGTATTCTTTTCTTCAATTGTAGAGTTTGTGCCTTCGAATTTTTGTTATTTGTGGGTTCTTGTTATAGCGCTTAGTGATTAGCGCTCCGCTCTTCAGCGATAATTCAATTAAATGTCTGTCGGTACTTTTTATTTTCTTCTTTTATTTTTCCACTGTGCCTGTGTGTGTATGTGTGTGTTTAATCACTATATGCATTGGTGTTTGCTCTGAGAATCCACATTTGCTGTACACCATTCCTGTTAGGTTTGGTTTTTCTTTGTGTTATTGAGTCTTTTTCTTTTGATAGTTTTGGTTTGTATTTGTTTCCCTTTTAGTTTTGTTAGATGGGGGTATCTTTCATCTACTTTACTTGGTTGTCGAGTTTAGATCTCTCTTAGGAACTTATTGTTATATATGGAGAATACTTAACTGTTTCTTGACGTCTTGCTGAATTAAATTATAGTTTAATTTAATTCTTTTCATTGATCCACTTTCTCAGGCTTTGGCATGGATTCGTTTCATTGGATTCTTGGCAAGTTAAACACCATGTTTTCTTTCTTAATTATTATTATAACACACACAAATTCACTGTCCAATCACACACAATTTACGTAAACAGGGTCACCGGAGTATCAACAGGCACATGATTTGCATCCAGAGGTGATTCCTAACTAAACTTTTCTGTCCTCAACTGAGGTCTGAACCTCTTTCTTTAATTCAGACTCCTCCTTCTTTGCTACTGGAGAACACCCTAGTTCATTCTTAATTGGTTGATCTTGAACGCCTACTGGTTCCGGTTCCACCCTAGGGCGAATCCGAGTGAGTGCCGTGATCCATCGTAACCACCCACATGATGTGTCAAAGTTCAACATTCACAACTTACATCACATTTGTGTCAAATGCGCTGGTTTTATGGGTCTCACTTTTCAAACATCCTATTTTGCGTTCAGTTTCTACCTCTCCTTCGCCTTCATCTGCCATAACTCTACTACTATGAGATTCAGGGCCTCTGTAACACGGTTTTTTCGCAATAACTTTTTATCTATGCATTTCATAAATATAACGCTTATTCAGAATACATATTATATCTACACATAAATTTTGACTGTATTCTGCATTACGCAGGTTGAATAAATTTGGTACTTATAATGTAAAAATGACTTTTTTTGAAGACGGGCCAACTTACTCAGAGAAAAGGTTTCGAACGCACTCGTTACGTAACTTATGACAGCATTTCTTCCCTCTTTCTCGATGGATGATTGGCTATACGTAACGAAGGCTATATCTCTGGCAACAATGACACCTTTATGAACTCTGGAACCTCTCCACTGATAATTGTCATAATGAACAAACCAACAAAATATATTAATAAATACAAAAACACTTCGATTATTAGTCTAACTCCCAAAATAGGTTTCCTAAGAAATTACAGTCTACTTTATAGGTCACAATCAGATTGACAAGATGTAGGGAATAGTTGGTTTTATTTTTCAAAAAACATAGTAAACAAGCTTGATTTTGATAACTGCTATATCCAATGTCAAGCAATTTCTATTTATTGGCTATCTACCTATTTACTGAAAAAAAAAATAGCCGGTACCGTATATTGGCTTTAAACCTTCACCAATAATTATCGTCAGCATGATAACCATGAGGCTCCACCCACTTTGGCCTCGTTATAATTCAGGATAACACTGAAGGCTACCATGGGCATTGTTGGATTAGAAAATTTAACTTCTGGCTATAAAAACTAATTTCTCGAGTAGTTGTAAGAAGTGCTAAATGATCCTCAAGGATCCCAGCAGTTGGCCTAAACGTATAATTCATGTATATTACTGCTATACTGTTGCGGCACTACTGCTATAGTAGTATTACTACGCTAGCGCTGATACCCCACCCACATCTATGTATTGTTCCGCCATTCATAAAGTCTTTGGGTTTCAGAACCGATGGAGTTTCTGTCTAGTGGATGGGCGGGGCAACATTTCGTCAAAGGTGTTTGTTTACCTTGCTTATGTAATGAATGTTTTTCGACTCTTGGGTCGTAATCATTGGCCATGGCGTCGGCTAGAGCATTTTTACTCTATAAAAATTAAAACTATCGGGTTTAGGTTATTGATAATGCTGACAAAATTTGTGTGTGGTTGTAAAATATCCATATGTCAACTTTCAGCTACATCCGATGCTTTGACAAGGAGCAAAGTCCAAAAAACCGTGTTACAGAGACCCTGAATCTCATAGTAGTAGATTTTCCTAACTAATATATTCCCTACATAATTATTTCTACAGACTTCTGCATTCTTAACATTAAAACCATAATGGGATAGTTAATCAAGGCTTAGATTTATGCGATGAAACAAACGTGAATATTTCAATAAAAATGACTTAGAATCATCTGATTATTTACCTTCTTTACCGAAGCCATCATGAGTCGGTACTGTTCACAGTTTTGCAGACGGGAAGTTAATAATAATAATAATAATAATAATAATAATAATAATAATAATAATAATAATAATAATAATAATAATAATAATAATAATAATAATAATAATAATAATAATAATAATAATATATCCATAGAATAACAAATTTGAAAGCATATTAGACCTATAGCAGATTAATTCTCGTCAGGTTTCGAAGCACTTTTCGAATGAGAAGCAGCATAAAAAAGACATCGTAACAGGAAAGTCAGCTTAAATTCTTATACGCCAGGTGATTGTGTTCGGTTTCGTAACAAGTGCGAGATATTCTTTAGATTCTGTGCTTATAAAGAGCATCCTGTGTACGCTGTACCTAGCTTGGAAGGCGTGGCAGGTTAAGTACTTGAACACGTAATATTTCCATATTATTTCTGCGCTACATTAAATTTGCTTTTAGCATTTTCTAAGTCTGACAAAGAGAGAAGCAATATTTTGCACCGGGGAATGTTAATAATTCTAGAAACCAAGAAGAAAATGTTTAAGAAAAGTACGAATGTTTGTAAGGTACTGTACAAATCTTTTTCTTAGACTTTTTCAATTGTGCTCAAGCTAATGCTTAAAAAGATCATGATAGATAAATTGAACCCTAACTCTGTTTGTTTGTTTGTATGGTGTTTTTACGCTGCATGGAACCAGTGGTTATTCAGCAACGGGACCAACGGTTTTACGTGACTTCCGAACCACGTCGAGAGTGAACTTCTATCACCAGAAACACACATCTCTCACTCCTCAATGGAATGGCCGAGAATCGAACCCGCGACCACCGAGGTGAGAAGCAAACACCAAACCAACCACGCCACTGAGGCGCTTAAACTAACCCTAACTCTGGGTAGGTCCTATACAGATTGATCCTGTAAAAATTCAATTTCTGCAAAGAGAAAATAAAAAATACAAGGATTTTTTTTAGGTCCATTTTCGCTTTATATAAATTATGGAAACGCTATGATACAGACTAGAAACCTTTCATCATTTTTGTATAGAAAACTTAAAGCACTAAACTATATCCAATTTCCTTATAATAAAACTACCTCTAGCATTACACACTATTAGAGAACGTGGCTTAAATTACAGAATTTTGAGTTTCATTTCATCGCGAAAAGAGGAGACCCTTGACGACATCATAATCATCAAACGTCCATTCACAGCAGTGACGTCAGTATACACGTTATATACTATTGGTCCTAATCCATGGATACATCCGGTTGCCCCAATTAGAAATACTTCGGGAGCCTTCTTAAAGCGCCAAAGAGCGTCGCTTGGCTCCAGATCTTCGGCTAATCCGAGGGCGGTCGCGAGGTACGGGTTCATCTTCTTCTGCAGAAAAGTGATCGAGAACTGAGGGTTTCCGAGGTGAGAGTTATTACCAATTGACATCTTCGCTTGCTTAATCTTATTTATTAATAGTTTATTCTCTCTTTTTTATATATTACAACACTGATATCATATCCCTGCCAATTCTTGTTATGACTGCGTTGTTGTTTCATAAAATAACATAATGATATTGAAAAAGGTAGGAGGTAAATTCTAGCAAAGCATTTTTCATGATATAATTCGATTGAAGCATCTCCATCAGCGAGAGAGAGAGAGAGAGAGAGAGAGAGAGAGAGAGAGAGAGAGAGAGAGAGAGAGGTGGAAAAAATTACATGGCACTCAAGTTAGTTGTGCTCCTTCTAATATGGATTTCAAATATAAGTGCACTTCGATATATCCAGTCTACTGACCAAGCCTTAAAACATTCATCATAATTTGTAAAAGTTGATCGACAATTAAATTTTTTCGGTTAAAATAAGAAGCGTACATAATTATTGCCATAATCTCATACCTTAAGCGTAAAATACTCTTGTAAAAGTTTTCAAATGTAATTGTCTCCTTTTCTTTCTTTCTTTTTAGAATGCTACGAGCAGCTCTAGTCGTCACCATCTTTGTGTTGGCAGGAACTCAAGAGTAAGTCAAGTTTCTCTCATAAACATACTCAAGTAGAGTTACGTAACTTGTTTAAAACATCAATTAACTCTGTTATAACATTGATAAACTTTTACAGTTTATAGTTGAAAAGCTGCACCATTGACTAATCCGTTATACAGCTTTGCAAATGACTGGTTTTACGCTTGTCTCGTTCTCTTGCTTGTTGTGTATACTCTTCCGAAATTCCGATATTCGTCGTGTCCTGGAAATTTAACCTAAATCACGTTAGATCGCCTTTCCCTTCTCTGTCATTATTTTCCTTCGATGATTTTCCTTCAACAGCATTGTTCTGACAACAAGATCTCGCCATTATTACTGCCATATGCGTCTCTTCACTGTCAAACATTCTCGTTGCATTACCGATTTCTGTCGCGACAACCCCCACGTCCACTGAAGCCACCGTCCCAACACTAGGACATTAGACTAGAATGATCCTGGTGGTGTTTATTTTTCAGAGCCCAAGGACTGTCATGCCTTTGCAACCCTCAGAGTTGCAAACCTCCTCGAGGCTGCAAATACGGTCTGGTGAAGGATGCCTGCTATTGTTGTGATGTCTGCGCCAAGGTAAATATAAGTTGCATCTTCGCATTCTTCATCGATTTCCTATTCCAATGCCATACCTCCCTCAACATAATTCAGTCTAAAAACTACCTCTATTCTATCCCATTTAGACTGAAAATGGGTATAGTACCTACTGATCAAAGTCAAGCATATTCTATTGATATGATGAAACAGAGACAGTCTCTGAGTGAAGAGAAAGAGGTGATAGGCTAATGGTGTGAATCAAAAGTAGTACCGTAACTTTCCTTACTTTTATCTACTAGCCTATCACCTGCATTATTTCTCCACCGCATTCTCCTCAGCTTTGATGATTTCGCTATACCCGCAGGGTCCTGGAGAGGTGTGTGGAGGAATGTGGTCTTACAATGGCCTGTGTGGCTCAGCATTCGTTTGTGACACGAGCCAGAATGAAAGGATGTACCCAAGGTCTCAAAAAAAATGGATGGAGTCTGCGTAGAATTGGCAGTTAAGCCCAGTGATGCCGTTTTTTCTTCACAACATTGGCTTTTAGCAGTGTTACCATATGCAGTTCATCTAATTTTTTTTACTTTATTTATAATTTAATGGTTAGAATGCGTATTTCCCGATGTAGAATTATTTTCTGTGATGTTAGAAAACTACACGTCACTAGCTTAATATAAAGTATTTTTGACGAAGAAAAATAAAGGATTTCAATAAAATTCATTTGTATGAATAAGCAGGATATGTTTTATATCTTTATTTTCATAATAAAACATAAAAAGGCAAAGTGAAAATTTTTTTCTTCGGCGCCTTGGCCTGTAGTCGGAAAAGCCATGGAGGGTTGCCAGATGTCACCAGAAAGCCACACTAATAGACGAAATTCCTCAAAACGGCAACCCTAGAACTTAAGCCTAAGGTTGAATTTCCATAACAAAATCTTCTTCTGCCCTACTTGGTTTAAGACTTTGCCATGTATTGGACTGTGCACTGCTCAGTAGTTGAACTCTCTTCTTCGTTTCTAGTAATGTTTCGCTATGTAGGCACCAATCCCTCTTGTAATCCTTTCTCCTTTTTTTTTTATGAGAGATTTTGTTTATTGCGTTTCTTCTCTTCTTCTTACTTTTCTGGATGTCATAAACATTCATTTTCCTCTCCAGCACGTCCTAGCTATTTTTCGTTCAACTCTAATTTTAAAAGTATATTTGGATGGGCACCTGTTATGAAGTACAAGTATTCAGTTAGTACTACTCAGTAGACCTTGATTTAGGTGAACCTATTGCCCAATGACGAACGTAATTCATGTTTCTCTCTGTTTTCCCGTCCCATTGTTCTTTTCAGCTTGAATAGAATACCGTTTCTATCTTTAGCTAACTCATGACTCAGTTTGATTGATTGACAAAGGAACAGTCGTTGGTGTAATCTTCGGAGTTACACAAATTTTCTAGGGATGCGCTTTTGGTTTTTAAACGCTGGTTCTGGTTTCTGGTTCTTAGGTGCTAACTCCACAAACACAGATGCGGTTTACACTACACTATTTATGAGGTGCAAAGCTTTATTTACTTTTATCCCAATTTCCTTTCATTTCTTCTTCTTTATAAGTGAGACAGAGCCGTGTTACTTAGCTTTGACATCCATCGCTTGCCAGGTTAAGAACATTCTTAATTTTGAGGGCTATCTTTATATATTCTCCCAGACTTCTGTTAGGGGATATCACTGTCCCTAAATTTATATCCTGATCTGCTTTTTGTAGCAATTTACACATGAATGAATGTTCGGTGGTGTCCTCCTCCACTCTACATATTTCACAGACCTCGTCCTTAAATTTGCTGCGGAAGTTAGCCTTTAAGTTCAACATATTCAGTCTGGCTTTCATTATGATACAGACATCCTTTGTTTCCAGTTCCCTTATGTACTTGTTTTCCTCGAAGTCGTCTATGAATCTCAGCTTCTTCATTTCTTTTCTCTTTTCTCTCAATTCTCTTGGATATCTTGATTAATTTTTTATCTTTATTTCCTTTAACAGTGCTGCTTTGGGATAATCTCTTAGTCCATTAATTTCTATATCATATTTGGTGCATATGTTCATCACGCTTTTTGTCAGACATTGCCCATATGGGGCTTTTAACTGATCGTCAACTATTTCTTTTACTAATCTTTTCTCCTCCAAATTTATTATGTTGTGGAAAAGCATTATCTTCTTACAATCAATTCTGTAGGCTACCGGCCATATGCCGGACTCAGCTATAAGTCCCCACTCCCCAATATGGCGTACCCCTAGGTTGTTCATACATTCCTCGGAGGATCCTGTATTGCATTTTCTCTAGCGCATTTAACTCATTTTCCGTTACGTTACTCCACGTCTCTATGTTGGCAAATAAGGTCGGTACAACTACTGTTTCATAGATCATTTACCTTACTTCTAGTGCCATGTTTCCTACTTTGTTAACGTCCCCAAATCCTCTGATTTCTTTTAGTAGGTACTCAACCTTTTGATTTCTCGTTTTAATACATGCTTCCTTTGAGCCATTTAATGTGTACTATTCTCCTAAGTACTTATATTCATTCACGCTAATAATTGGACCATTTTTAAGTTCTGTTTTTATTTGTACATCTGGTTTCTTTGCTTTTTCATCTATTACTAGCGCTGCTGACTTACTTGGCTTCGTATTAAATGTAAATTTCTTAAGCTGCTCTAGGCTACGGCAGTTGCCAATTGCCATTTCTACTCCTTCTTTCCTGCTTGTGGGGAACATTATGTCGTCAACAAATATTAGGGACTCTACTGCTACGTTTCTTGTGAGTGTTACGTTCTTCCTGCTTAAATCATTTACTCTGTCAGTCACATTTTCTGTTATGTCAATTGTATCAGTTTCTCCCGCTGGGCACCTTATGATTGCATTGCCGTTTTCATTCAGTTTTCTTATCAACCATGCATCTTTCCATCCTATCATTTTCCCTGTCTCTTTGATGAAGTCCTTCAGATCCAGTTTGTCAAAGCATTAATACACATCCCCAAACCATATGTACGTCGCACAGTGGTCCAGAATTGCCAAATCGTGGACAAAACTCTAAGGTGAAAACGATCCTAACTTGAAACCCAGTGTCTTGAACATCTATTCAAATTAATATAATGCAGAATTAAACAAAGAAAAAGTTTATTCTAACGTTACATAAAGTTTTTGTATGTACTATTGGACCTTCTTAAATCACGAAAATGATAACATTAGTCATAAGAAAGGGATTTTTATAGTATTATAAAAAAATATTAAAACTATATATATACAATAACAATTCATGAAAAAAATAAAAGATATACAAGAGCACGATATTTCATGAAAAAAATAAAGAAATACGAGAGCACGATATTATTTTGACTATGACAGGAATTAACAAGTATAATTAAAAGAAATAAAAACTAGTGCTTTAGTGTCCCATACTACTTTCACAATCACAGTCCAAATCACAATCACTATCATCAGTCATGTTACCAACCATTACTGTCAGTGTCACTGGCAATATCCTTATCACTGTTACTTTCCCGATCACCATTTCCAGACTGTTCGGTAGCGGGATCACTCATGAAAATTGGTGATGCTTCAAGAAGGGAAAGGACTTCGGGTGATAAACGAGTCCTTTTCTTATGTTGTAATCCTCGTGGTCGCAGCTGGTCGCAAGAAATTTTTGCTGATTATGAAAGTTTATGTACTAAATATTGCCCAGATGGCAAATACATTGGTGGATACAGTGGGAATACCTTTCAAAATCTGCAACAACTTTACCTATTAATTTCTATGTGCTTTGTCAGTTTCAGAATATATTGTCGCCATGTATGTATTGTAGTTATATCATTAAAGGTATTCCTACTAACTTGAGGTAAAATTTCTTCACATATTAAAAAATATGAAGCTCAAAAATATATACCTCAATATTTTCCCATCAGTTTATGACCCACTTAAACTTGCAACTTCGTCCTCTCTTGTTGCATTAGCATCACTTGAATATGAAATACCGAAAAACATAATTAATCCTTCAATCAGTGGAAATTGATTTTTGGCCACGAATTCGTGATCCTGGACCACTGTGCGTCGGGGCTCCTAACAGTAAGTTGTAGTCAATCACTGCATTTAAGGTTAGCAGGTGATCAAGTGTGGACCTTCCCTCTATGCCACCACTTTGGAAACGGCTTATCTTCTGGTTAAACCTTCCTTCGTTATTTCCATCCTCACTTTTTTCAAATACCTTGCTTATGTTACTTGTAATGAATATCCCTCTCTTGTTTTTTTAATTCCAGTTTGCTTCCTTTTTTATGCAGTGATAATATTTCCATTTTCTCCCATTCATCCGGAGTGTTTAACTCCTCTTCAATGTCTCCAATTAAGAGTGCCAGACTTTCAGTCATTTCTGTACCCATACTTTTTATTATTATATTAGTTATACCTTGACTATCTGGGGTGTATTTATTCATCAGGTTCTGTACTGCTTTTTCCACTTCTTGAATACTTGACTTTTGGATCTTTTCAGTTTTTTGTGTCCTACTTATGGACATCCATTTCTGGTACAGGAGGTTAATTTAATCTGCTAGCCTACCAATTTCATTTTATGTTTATCTAATATGCATAGATCTTTATAATATTGTTCATATTCTCTTTAAATTTCTTCAACATTTCTATTACTTTCCCTTCCTTGCTTCTCACTCCCACCTACATTGTTTGGTTTTGTGCCGTCAAGTGTTTTCTTGAAGTTCCAAAAGGCTGCTCCATTTACTCCCCCTTTGGATTTTATTTCAGCTGCTGTCTCCTTCATTCTAATGCCTTCTTCCTTCACTTTTTCTCTAATAATATATTCACTTGCTAATTTCTCCTGCACCTGCCATATCCCCTTCTTTTCTGCACTAATGAACTTTTTCCCTTCCTTTTTCATTCTCCTTGTAGCCCTCATTAGGTCTTTTAATACTCTTGATTTGTTCTTCTTTTTCACTTTGCTTTTTTTCTTACACTTTCTCAATATTTTGTCCACTTCTGTATGCCATTTGGTGTATTTCTGTTTTATTGGACCATTTTCTCTTGCTATGTCTACCAAGGCTTGTCTGTCTTTGCAATATTTCAGCTTTCTTATATCTATTACATATTTTCCACTCTTGCTTACTATTCTCCAGTTCATGACCACTTTCACAGCACAGTGGTCAGACTGCACCAGTTCAGAGGATATCCTGTATGGAGTTATTTCTTTTGTTTCATCTATTTCCATTACCTGTACTCCTCCTTCATCTTCTTCCCTTATCATTACATAGTCGATAATAGACTTCTGCTTTTTTTGTATACCTGTCCATGTTCCACTGCATTTTCTATGATTATTTAATAACATTAGTTTGTTTTGTTTGATTAGGTTCAGCAGTGCTTTTCCTCCTTTAGTCACTTCTTCCTTATTGGTGGAGATGACTTTTCCTATTTTGCAGTTGAAGTCTACAAGGATCATTACTTTTTCCTTGTTTTCCTCTGCTTTATTTATTTCATCTTCTATTGAGGAGTACTTACTTATCATCTGGTCATTTTTGCACTTATTTTCCTGTGGGGCATATATAACACCTAACCTTATCTTGTTTGTGCCATTATTGATACTGACCCAGACAGCTTCGTGAGTTACGTTTTCTTCTTTAGTTTGTACACTGACATTTGCCAGTTCATTCTTAATTCCTAATAGGACACCTCCTCCATTCCTCCTCCTGTTGTTATGGAACACCTTGTACCCAGTTAGTTCGAATGAGAACTGTTAACACGTGAATAGTGGTCTGAATCTCTCTCTTTTTTAACGTGTTAGAGAAAAGCTTTGAATTATTATGTCCATTTTCTCCCACAGCCATGGTTCTGGTGGCTGGAAGATGGAGAATTGGCCATGGGTGGAGGTCTCGCAGGCGCCGGCAGAAAAGCGGGAACTGCAAAACTGCAAGCAAAACAGCACGTTCAGAAAACCTTTGGGGGCATAACTGCTGAATTAAGGGCTCTGCTGGAGCAGTACTAAAAGAACCAGAAAGCTGGCTGAACTCCCTGGAACACCGCCATCCAGGCCTCATCGGGTCTTGAAACAGTTAGCCTACCACCCACCTCCGCGCATTTTTGTTCAGTTCCAAAAATAAATATTTTGTTCTTGTCTCTGGGATTTAGTGCAGTTTACGTACACTGACTGATTTTTTTAGTGTTGAATCCCAAACATAAAAAAACCTTGAATAACAGAGAAACTATGTAGGTACAGTTACAATTGAAAATTATGAATAGATCTATTTCATTTTCCTTTATCATATTGCGGAAAAAATAAACTCATCTGATGAATCATGCTGATTTCTTTTATATAGATTCTTTGTAATATTAGGCTGGAAAGTTCAATAAAATGTATTTTGGTTTTGGTGCAAAAAATAATAAAAACTGAGTATTGGATAAATGAGAGAGAGAGAGATTTTTTCTCTGTTACTGGTTGCGAAGCATAATTGTATGAAACTTTTATTGAAAACAATTTCGAAAAAGTTTTACAAAGAAGGCTAAACTTATTTCATTATGCCCTATTAAACCACTTTTAAGACATCGAAGATATTCAATTTTTTTTAGCAGTGGCTTAAAATCTTTTACAGCAATTTTTGTGAAATATCTAATTCATTACAGAAAATAAAGATGTGTAGTTAAGCTACAATAATGACATGAAAAGGGCAAAAAATCTAACTTTGAAAAAAAGAGAAGAAACTTATATCATATGTGGTAAAAATACAAAAGAAAATAAAGGGAAGCATCCAAAAAATAAGACTGCACCACTTGAGCACTTGAGGCGCCGTTGTTAAGGTAAAGCCTCAACCTTGAACATGCAATGTTCATATATAAAGGTTAAATACCATTTCCAACGCACACTCTGAAATTTAAATACATAAGATTACCTGTATTAAAGAAAAAGAGTAAAATATTATTAAGTTTCCTGTTAAATAAGGCCCCACAGAGTAGTAAGAGAGGATGGTGCAATTTTTGCGCTTATGGAATCATCGATGTTTTATCAGTATTGCCATAATATATGTCGATAGAGCGCCGCTGATTTACAAATTTCACGTAAAGTTAAATACAAATTACATGAATGTACGGCAAATAATTTATGTTTTAATAAATTAGAATTACTTTTAATAATAATTATTCATATTTGTTACATTTAATAGTCAGTCTACTGTAAGTAAAATATTGTACAACTGGCAACACTGAATGTTGTTGTTGTTATTAGGAAGCAGCAGGGACGGCACTGCATCACAAGCCGTACTTTTACCGTCTCCCCCGGCATAATGTCGGGGTGTATCGAAATCCCGTTGCGGGATAGCGATGAGGTAAGTGCAGAGTAAAGTTTTATTCACAATATGAACCAAAGATGGTGTATTTTGCCTGCTGAAAAAAGGTAGCTTCCGTGGAGGATGTCGTGGTCACCCAATGCAATGGATACCTGCCGTTCTATGTAGTATGGACGGAGGTTATGTATAATTATTGTAATTTAAAAATCATTTATACGGCTGTTTCTCTATAAACGAACCATTAAAGCTACAATAAGACATTTAATGATTTTATTGCTCTCGGGAAAGTGCACATTCACACATAAGAGTCAACAGAATAGCGGGTAAGGCCTGTGGCTTATGGTAAACAACCGAGTGGACTGGCCAACCCTCCGAAAAAGTACTTTAACACGTCCTGACACCGGAGATGGTCATCAGTCATGAGTTGTTGGGGTAGATTACAGTTTAGTTGACCGGACCGTGTAACACCATTTTGCCCGGTCCATAATCCCTCCGCCAAGGTAAGTAGTTCTCGCAGATGACCCGCAGCCTACCAAACCCGACCCCAGCCGACCAAACCCGAACCCAACCCACAGGACCGAACCCGAACATGCATCAACATGAAAGCCGATTCTCTTCGATATTTTTAATCTTGCCCAACTAATCTTTAGGACCTCCAATTTAATTTACAGTATTCTTTATTTTCACCCATGCCCAACTGAAATGTAAGAGCTCCATTTTTTTCCCTTCGTTATTCTATTTTTTTTCCCATGCTTGCCCAACTAATTTGCAGGAGTTCCATTTTTTTTTCATTATTCGATATTTTGACTCTTGCCCACGATAGTTTTACCCGTGCCAACATAATCTGTAGGATACATTTTTTTCCACATTATTCGATATTTCTTTCCTTGCCAACTCATCTGTTTTATGACCTACATTTTTTTACATTCTTCGATACATATTTTCCAGGTACTAGTTATCCGCTAGGATAACTAGTACCTGGAACGGACCTTTCTCGACCTTCCTCGACCCTTCAGTCTGTTCCTGCTTCTCAGCCAGTTCAGTGTTTCATCATGTCTTCTGCCGACAATTTGTCTTGTTCCGCACACGTGGCGTTCGCTGCCGCCGTTCCAGTCACGCTGGAAGACATTTACATTTTGTGTCAAGACGAACGATCCCTAGTCACTTATTTAATGAAAACAGGCCTACTGGGGGATTTTAGTGGCGTGTGCAAGGCCTGTAATGAAGGCACCGTCGGCCTCTTCAAAAAAGGGGACACTTTTCAATGGCGGTGCAACGAAAGGCACTGCCGCAAATACATTTCGATTCTCCACGGGTCATTCTTCTCGGGGTCCCATCTCTCCCTGAAGAGCATCTTAGTGCTCATCCACGGCTGGGTTCACGACGCTTCCCAGAAATATATGCAACTAAATCTGAGGATCGGCTCGCCCAACACTCTTGTCGACTGGTTTAATTTCTGCCGGGACGTTTGTGTGGATATTCTGGTGATGGACAATAGGAAAATTGGCGGACCTGGTCACGTGGTCGAGATTGACGAGTCCAAGTTTGGTAGAAGGAAATTCAACAAGGCAGACGTGTCGATGGGTTTTTGGGGGTTCTTCGCGGGATTGACCGCCAAACAAAAGAAACATTTTTTCAGGTTGTACCAGACAGGACTACAGAAACACTTTTTAATTGATAACATACATCCTGATTCAATTGTCATTTCTGATTGCTGGAAATCATATCACACTTTAAGTCAACATTTCAAATCACACAAAAACATTAATCACACATTGCATTTTGTAGACCCACACGAGAAAAACATACACACAAACACCATAGAATCTACTTGGCGGGTTTTGAAACGAAATGTCTTACCTAGAAGTGGTACAGTAAAAAATTTGTATAATTCATATTTCGCTATGTATTGTGTAAAAAAACGTTACCTAACTCAAGTTGATTGTCCTTTTAAAGCATTCTTAGATTTAATTAAACGTGTATATCAATTAAATAAAGTAGTTTCAACACCTGCCAAATTGAAGGCCAATATCGCTGAAAACAAACAATCACGAGACGTCGCTCCCGCTGTACAAACGGATTCGTCACCTCCACCCGTGCCTCGTCCACAAATTCCCCTTGTTCCGTCATCTCGGACAACAACCGTCCCGCCAAGAAAGAAAAAAAAAATCCTCTACCCAGAAGATTTCAGCGACTCCGATTTCTCTTGTTAAGTTCTTTATTTCTGGGAGGGGGGGGGGACCGGCCAATCATCGGACGACTAGCAACATCTCCAAGGTAAGGTTATCAATGTAAATGCACGTTATTTTCATTATTTTGACAAAATTAAGCACGCCATTGTTATTTCCGCTTTGCTGAAGTCAGGGACGCTCAACACATCCGAACATTCACGTCCGCTAGAAGTCCACGTGTTCGAACGCAGTCCATGTGTTCGAGCAAACAATTTGGCCTTGACTTTAACCAATGTATTCTCGGAAATATTCATCTTGTTTAGTTATCAGTAAGGATATACGGGTGCCAGCCATATGTATGGACAAGTTATATAGGTTAGATATAACTGTTAACTTACTACACAGGGGGGTCCAGGGGCGAAGCCCCCCGGACCAGGTAAGGACATGCAGACTTAGTTTGGTTAGGTCGGTTCCTTTGGTTAGGTAGCAATCAGTGTTAGTATACTATACTGGGGGTCCAGGGGGGGGCGAAGCCCCCCAGCTAGGTAAGGACGTGGAGACTAACTATGGTTAGTTTGTTCCTTTGGTTAGGTAGCAATCACTTAATATACTATACTGGGGGGTCCAGGGGGGCGAAGCCCCCCGGCCACAGGTAAGGGCACGCGGCCTAAGTTTGGTTAGGTTGGTTCGTTTGGTTACGATCACCGGAGCTCCTACAGTTTGGTTGGAAAAGGAGCTCCTACAGTTTTAGTTTGGGAACAGGAGCTCCTACAGTTTCGTTGGGAAAGGGAGCTCAATACAGTTTTAGTTGGCCACTGGTTTTTTTTTTGCTAGGGTTTCGTGGTTTTAGTGTTCATTGCCGTCGTTTGGTTAGCCTAACACAACAGGTGACGGGACTCCTACATTTTTGTTGGTACGTGAGCTCCTACAGTTTATTTGGCAACGGGTTTCGTCTGCTAGGGTTTTGTTGTTTTTTCGTGTTCGTTGGTCGTCATCTGGGTTTTCCCCCACCCACCCCAAAAGGTTTCCCAATGGCTCCCCCATTACCGTTTTCATTTACTCGTATGTACTCCCCCTCCCCCACCAAAACCCCGGTTCCCAAAAGGGTCCCCCATTATCGTTTTTTTATAGGTTTGGCGGGTATTTAAACCGGGCGCCAAAACAAAAAGCGTCCGCCATCTTGTTTTGTATTGCTCCGTTCGATTCCATAGCAGACGAAACCCGTGGTTCAACTGAACTGTAAGCGCTCCGTTGTTGGTGGGTGATAACAGGAGCTCAAGACCTCTACTCCTTTCGAATTAGGGTAAAACACCGCACGGTACAGGGGTCCACCCCTGTACCATGCGGTGTTTTACCCTAATTCGGTGTTTTACCCTAATTGATCAATGTGTACCACCCCAAAAAAAGTACATTATAACGCGTCCTGACACCGGAGATGGGCATCAGTCGCGACTTGTTGTTGGTGAGAAACGGAGCTCAGGACCTCTACTATCTTTTCGAAGTATAAGTATTTTCTCCAAAGTTAGATACCTATTAAGGCCAAGTTTTAATATTTATGGGGAAACACCAGCGACTACCAACCCTTAATCACGGTGGACAGGTCTTATTCACTTGATATTTAAATGGTGAAACAAGAATACAATTACAACTCCAAGCATACCATTCAAAAGATTGAAGGTTTGTGAACATAATGTGATAGGGTGGGTAAAACACCACGGCAGGCCAAACAGGCCACCTACAATCAACGCTTGCCACCCTCCAAAAAAGTACATTATAACGCGTCCTGACACCGAGATGGCATCAGTCGTGGCTTGTTGTTGGTGAGAAACGGAGCTAAAGACCTCTACTCTCCTTTCGAAGTAAGTATTTTCTCCAAAGTTAGAAATTAAGGCCAAATTTTAAGATTTAAACAGAAGGGTACTGAAAACGGTCTCAAACGTAGTGCAAAATCTCACCAAAACGCGTTCAACATTTTTACTTACAACTCGAGGTATTTAGAAGATTGACGCCATCTTGATGTTTACGGAGTCGCTTGTTGTCAATAAACTAACCATTTGTTCATGAAACTTACCTGTCAGATATATATATAGCTGTATTTTCTGAAGTCCGACAGAATTTTAAAAACTTCCGACACACGCAGTGGTCGGCCAGGTGGTTAGTACCCATTCCCGCCGCTGGCAGGCGGGTATCAGGAACCATTCCCATTTTCTATTCATAATTTTTCTGTCGCTGGTGCTGAAAACACCTGTTTTCAGTACCTTCCGTCTTAGGATTTTGGAAACTTCATTGCCGCTAAGTATCCTAATTGTCTTTTGATTTATTTACTTGGATTTGTGGGATTTGTGGCTAGGCATACGCTATCTTAAATTGATTTGAATTTGATTCATTTTTGCATAAAATATCTGAATCTAGTTAGGCTAGTTTCAGACGGGGTTGTCTGCAAAGATAGGGTTGTGGTGGCTACCGAAAGCTTCGGTAGATCCGCACTTGGTATGTACGAGGGGTATGGGTCTTGCTTCTTTGTTGAGATTTTGTCATGTAAGGAGTGTGAGACTTTGTCTATTCCGTAAGGAAGACGTATGATTCGTATGTACGCAATTAATCAGTAAACATGTCTAATTCCGTAAGGAAGACGTATGATTCGTATGTACGCAATTAATCAGTAACAAAAGTCAGGGTAGTGAACCTGCTAACCTTCCTGTAGACTTTATTTTGCCTAAACCCTGTAGTATGGCCTACGGGCTATGAATATGTCTACGAGAGGTGCTCGCTCTCCTTCATTGCTGTGAAGTGCTACTTCTGTAATTGTTACTCCTAACCCTGCAGTGTTGCCTTCGGGCCCTAAGCAGTGTCTGTAGAGGAATTGCCCTTTCTCTGATACTCTTTCGATTCGTATCTTAGAATCGAAAGTGCTTGCTTTAGAGAGTAAAAGTGAAGTGCAGTGATAACCCCTTGTGTAGTGGAGGGTGCGTCAGATCGGCTCGTTTCGCTCTAGGCCGGGACCTCTGCTTGACTCCCAGGACCCGGGCCCGGGGAGGAGCATGTCGAAAGCCTAAGGAGGGTTACAAGGAACCCCCACCGATCTGGCGTGCCTTCGGCAGTTTCTGATGAAAATCCCCAGACTGCCAAAGTGCCATGTTGCGCGTGCACGAATCCTGAAGATTGCTTCTCGTCCTCCGAAGCGTCCTCCCCCATGCAGGGGTTGGAGCTTTCGGAAGGACTCGCGCCCTCTATAAATAGAAGCTTTATAGAAGAGGACGCTTCACGTCCTCTCTCTCTCTCTCGTTATGCGTTTCAGTGAGAAGTAAGAAGGCGAACGTCGCCTGAACTCGTGTCCGTCTTTCCACCGAGAAATACGTAAGAGAAGTCATAGTAGCAGGAATGCTTTTGAGAGCGGACGCCCGGGACGCTCGGGGATGGACTCCAGGCGCGCGCGGGTGGCGCGCCAGGTGGCGGCGCCATGGACGAAGTGCGCGCAGTGGACGCCAAGTGCGCGCCAGTGGACACCGAGCGCGCTCCAGTGGACGCCGAGCGCGCTCCAGTGGACGCGAGCGTGCACCAGCGCACGCCAGGTGTGTCGCCTGGCTGAACGTTTCTGTTGAACTCTTCAAGCTCTTGTTTTCAGATATGGGCCTAAAGAATGTTTATCTCTACCTCCGGTGATACCTTCTACCTCACCTGCAAAGAATGTGAAGTAGGCAGTGCTTCGGAGGAAGTTTAAAGTGAACAGACAACTTCTTCTTCGAAACCCAGCAAGACATCGGGTTTCGTGAATTCAAGAGGTCTCGTCAATTAATATTGCTTTTCGCATAGGTGGATGGAGTTAAGGAAAGCTCAAGGGAAGATCTCGTTTGCTCTACCGCAACCTTTGCCATTCTGCCAATAAATTTAAGTTTGCCACTACCGCAGTCAAGACTTTGCGATGAAGGCAGTTACGGGTTATGTAAGGCTCGATGTCCTGCACGTCAGGACTCGGCAACGTTCAGTAGTAGGATTCTTGCAAAGGCACTCATCAAAAGGACGCTCTTCAGGAAAGCGCAAGACAGGACTTCCTTTGCCATACTGCCAATAAATTTTAAGCTTTAGCAGGCATTAGTTGTGATACGGGAGAGGAAGCTGGTTTGGAGAGTTTCTTCCTCTTCCCAGGATAATTTTGCAAGCTTTTTAGCCCATCTGAAAGGGTTTGTTTTTCAGATGATAGATTTTGTTAGTTTCTAGTCGGGACTACGCTGCCGAATTGAACATCGTCGTTCTACCAATGCCGTAAGCCCAGTCTCTTAACAGGATTCTTGCCCCTTCCTCGTTTGAGACGGGAATCGGAAAATTAAATGCTTGACTCCCGGATTACGTTTTGTCATTCAGTGACTTTCCCCCATTGACAATATACTTTCGTTTTGTCAAGTAAGTGGGTATCCCTCTCATTGACAAAATCTCTTTGTTCCCGTAAAATGGGTTAGTTTCTCATTGACAAACATCTCATTAACTTGATATTGCGTAAGCGAATAAGCTCTTATTGACAAGATTCGGAAGAGCTCTCATTCGTCATTCGCAGACTCGTACAAGAAATAGACTTGTAGACTACGTCAATGAACGCTATGTCCAGTAACTAAGAAGCTTGAGCTGACTGCTTCGATTCTCTTAAGTTTTGTTCATGAAACTTGCCTGTCAGGATATGTATGTAGCTGTATTTCCGAATTCAGCTATATATATGTCTGCCAGGTAAGTATGAACAAACTTTATTGTGATATAATTTCATATTTTGCCTTGCGTTATTTTACTTCTGGTGGTTGCAAGTCATATACGCTTGCTGTAGTTACCTCTCGGATGGCAACCGAGAGGTCTATTGTCTATTTTAAGGACATTTAATCGTTACTCCCTGCAGCCTTCCAGGAGTTTCCGATTTTATCTTTTACCGTTGTATGGTAGTGTTCTGACGACACAAACGCATCTATATATTTAGCGTTTTCTGTTTCGCTTAAATATACCAGCTTGAGAGTCTTTCTGCTCAAAAAATAACGGACCTATTTCTTCGTAGAATAGGGTAGCTGGCAACCCAGACATAAAGTTAAGAGACGACGTTCGTAAGCTGCTGGCTGCTGCTGTCACGCTGTGTCTGTCCTCCAGTCCAACCGAGCCAGTAACAGATCGCGCTGTCATGCGCTGTAGTTACGTCTCTCTCTCCTGCGGGATTGACTGACTAACTGTATCTCTGTGCTTGGCGTTACGTCTCTCCTGCGGGATTGACTGACTAACTGTATCTCTCCCCTGCAATCACGGACTTTAGCCTAAGATTGAGGGGATTTCTTACGTGAATGAATAAACGTGCATTCGTTTTGCCTTACTATGTTCAACAGAGTTATCTCTTAATCCTTTCGGTGCTCGTTACCGCACGGTATAGAACTACGAGTCTACCGCAACATTGCACTTTTATATGCTCTCCTGCTTAGGCAAAGCGCAGCCTTATTAGGGAAGTAAGCATACTCGGGGGGGGGAATGGATGAGCTTGCTGGGGACCATTTCCTTCCTGAAGAAGTTTGTTTCCCCGAATAGACTGCAATTCAGACCACAGTTTTTTCCTACCGGGAAACTGAAATATTATTCAAGATCTAGGAATGATTCTGAACATCTCTCAGTGCGTTTATCACCTGAGGTGATAGAAAGAAGGTGCCGGACATCTGGATAGGGTTTCAGATGTCCTGGATCTTAATCTGAAAGAAGTAAAAGCGATTCGGTAGTCCCTCCAGTCCTCGTAAACGAGTTTTGGGAACCAGTGGTCCAGATCAACTCTGATATTCCACAGCTCTCTCATATCTTAAGAAGTATCTTCTCTCGGTACCCTGTTCGAGTTTACGAGAAAGCTCTTATTATAACAAACAGGCGTAGAATGTAACGATCCTCTAGAGGTTCGTTACAGGATTGCAAAAGTCCGTACGAATCGTCTAGATCGACGGCAACAGCAACTATTGACTTCCGAGTGAATCTTTCTTTAGAAGTAAGTTGAGAGTTGTGGAGACTTTAGGGACGCCCTTTTTCATTCTTCTCTGTCGATATGTTGAGGACGAAGAGGCTTCTTCTTTTCTGCTCCCTTATTCTCGATCCGGGATCGGTACATTAAACGCCATCCTATGATATTGAACGGGGATGGATATTTAGTCTCTTTTCCCCTTTTTTCAATCGCTTAGGAAATGTAATAAGAGGATTTATGACGTCACAGGGAGCGACAATGACGCTGATCGCCCCATGTTGGCCTTCAGGATCCTGGATTCACAGAGGTCACATACTTCCTAGTTCACTTTCCAAGGACCTTTTCCGAAGAGAGTCGGTTATTACTCTAACTCGAAAGGTACCTATAACTACCTATATACATCTCCGCTCTGAGTCTGACTACGTTCAGGCTATCGAGATGTTGACAGGAATAAGATTACCGTCTTCCATTTCCGTCTGAAGAATGGGATAAGCTGGCAGTCACAACTATTAAAGAATACGCAAATATGTTGTTGACGGCATTTGGGCTCAGAGATTTGCGTCTGTCAAACAAACAAAGCCCTTCACGATCTTGAGTTCTGTGGAATCTCGAAACCTCGCTCATCCATCTACTTTTTTTGTCTCAAACCTGTTTTCTTGGAGTCAGAACACTCGTGCGAGATCAGGGCGACATATAGTAGCCCTGAGTTTCTTGTTGACGAAGTCGGTTGCGTTTAATCACCCCGATGATCGTGTAATGAGACCAGGTTGGACTGTCAGGCATTCTTCCTTCGGGACTTGAATCGCCTTTTTGCTCCTCGCTCCTTTCTCCTGGCACCAGAAGCTCGAGTCAGGAGTTGATCGCTGACGACGTTGGTTTGGCGTTGATACACCCCCAAGGTTTGCTTAGATTGAATCGCCCAGCAAGTCAGACACTCATCCTTCAGCGAAGAATAGTGCCTTATGGTCTTCAGGGTACAGCCTTGCTGTCCTTGATTCGTCTGACTGGTCAACTGGTCGGTCACCTGACTTTAGTCAGACGGACTGACTGTGCATGTCCAGATCGAGCTTTCAATATGGAACTTAGACGTAGTCTGAAGTTCTTGATGTCAAAGCATTCGAACCTCTCCTACCTGTTAACTTCTTGCATGTGATCAGGAAGGCCTTCTTCTAACCACCCTAGATACGACAAAGAGGGTTAGTGAGATTTTAAGCCATCGTCACAAGTTTTGGCTTTAGAGAACACAAGGCGGTGTGCTCTCTAACCCTTCTGTTGTGGCCTAAGAAGAATGGTAACCCGTTTGTTTTGTTGTGGGGCCCCAGGTAGCTTTGGAACAGCAAGGATGGCTACAAGTTAGTGGGCAGGAGCCAGAGAGTCCTGTGCCCTGTCGGGTCTCTCAAGTTTTTTATCTACATAAAACTCAAGAAAGTCGAAGTCATTCGGGCAATCTGCAGTGTTCCGAAAAAGACCAGACTTGCCCATATCGAAGAACAGCCTGGCTTTAGTGTTGAAGGAGTTCTTTCAAAAATGCTCCTTCATTGTGTTTGCACAAAGATTTGAAATCTTTTTATCTGAATGCTCACGAGGTGAGGGCGCGGCCTCGGAAGCATTTCAACAGAGCATGGCACTCAGCAACATCCTGAGTACCATGTTTTAGCGAAGCAACTCTGTGTTCACTTCACACTCCCTGCGAGATGTGAAGATGGCATATGAGATCTGCTGCTCGCTAGGGCCATACGTGTCTGCAGACACAATCGGGGGCAAGAAGTACCACTCATCCTATCCTGTAGAAAATGGTTAGGAAGAGCTCTTAATTTAGTTGTTGAGTCGCCGACAACGGCGACTTCTTAACCTCTTAAGCCTTAGTTAACACGCCTTAACTTTGGCTAGGTTGGTCAGGTGGTGATATATATATTTATATATATATATATATTTATTTTACTTCTTAGCCTCATGGTATGGTCAATATGGTCTAGTCACGTCGTGGTCTCGCCCTGTTGACAGATCATCTGGAGTGCACCAGCTATATAGGTCTCTACCTCGCTGGCAAACTCTAGTAGCACAAGCAGACTTACGTGGCAGTAACCACGAAGCCAGCTATGCTAACAGTGGAACCAAGATGTAAATCATCTGCATGCATTTGTTTCCCAAAATCCTTCTATTCTGTCCCTTCCCACCTCCAAAGGTGGGATTCAGCTATATATATCTGACAGGTAAGTTTCATGACAAAATGATATTGTTATGATACAATAAAGTTTGTTCATACTTACCTGGCAGATATATATAATCAAGTACCCACCCACCTCCCCTCAGGGGACAGTGGGAAATAAAAATTATGAATAGAAAATGGGAATGGTTCCTGATACCCGCCTGCCAGCGGCGGGAATGGGTACTAACCACCTGGCCGACCACTGCGTTGTGTCGGAAGTTTTTAAATTCTGTCGGACTTCAGAAAATACAGCTATATATATATCTGCCAGGTAAGTATGAACAAACTTTATTGTATCATAACAATATCATTTTCCTGTGATAAATCCGCAAACCACTTGTGCCCACAGACGCTGGGGACACTTTATCACAACAAATGGAAAACTTTTCCTCAACCGAGTAAACAACTGTTTTGTAGAAGACGACGACGAAGAGTGCACTTCGATAATTTTTTAAATAAATAGTAAAACATCAATATTTTCATATTTATTGATGATTAATTTGAAAATATTCGTTATTGAAAAAGTACTCGATTCTGACTCAAATTTAAGTAATTATTTTTTGGAATTAGAACGTTCTTTTAAGTCCTGTATTATGACGTCACGACCATCTTGACTTTCGTACCTATTGTAAATAATTGCTTTACTCAACTTTCTTGCAGAACAGTTTTACCAGTTATTCATGCAGATTATCAGCTCTTCATGTAATTGGTATAATCATAATGCGTATTATATATCTTCATTATTTATTTCTTTTTGGATATATGAAGATGTTTTACTGCCGGATTATCGCAGTAGTGTGACGCAATCGTTTTCGGTCGATGTTCGCCTCTGTTTTCGCACCATAAGAAATTATGGGCCGAATTTGCAATGACCAGAAAGTCGTTAAAAGAGGAAAGTTAGCATTGAGGGGCATATGTTTTTGATTGAGAAAAATACAAATTTATTTAATAGCTAGCTTGTAAAAAATACTTGATTACAAAAAACTTGATTGACAACTAAGCAGCATACCTACTATGGGTTTCAGAGACAGTGCAAGCACGTTTTGGGGCAATACCTATTTCTGTAACGAACACTCGTATCAGAACGAGATTTTGCTATAGTACATTACACCCAGTGCCGTAATTTATAAGGGTATCGTGAATCACTAATCGTAATGAATAACGACACTTGTCCTTGTACCAAGAGACAAAAACTCCATTATGCAGAAATGGATACGAACGCGTATAAAGCTCCACCTACCCTCCCCCTCCAACGCCACCCCTTTCCTTCGTTCCTTCGCCTTCCTTTCTCTCTCTCTCTCTCTGTTGCCATTCGGTATGTGTTGACCCTCCAAACTGGGTATAAGACTACACACTCGTTGAAATTGGAGAAATTAGGCTATGTATTGGAAGTATATATATATAAATATTAAAGTAATTTCATCATTATTGCATTACTATGACAACTAGAATTCATGGAAACTGTTTATAATAATGAAACAGCGTATGTGTGAAGCCTCCACTAATGTGGCAACGATGATTTTGCCATTCTTAGCATGCAAACATTAAAGGTTACATTTATTTCTGGCATACGGTTATTAGAGAAATTCAAAATACTAATATAGACTGAAATCTATGAAAAGTGCTAGCAAAAACAAAAAAAGCAAAAAAAAAAATTATGTATATAATTCACTTCTCTGTAGTCGTTCCTCTATGTACTTATCCGTAATCGTTCCTCTATAGTTTTCGGCAGCCAGATGTACGAAAACGTTAGAAAAATTTGATTGTATCTACTTTAGAAATATCTGTAATTTTTTGGGGTAATTTGGTTGCAAAAAAGGGATAATATACATGAATTAAATTAAAATTTTTAAATAACAAAGTAAATTTAAACTAAATAACGAGTAAAGTAAACAATTTAGGGAATAAAACTTTGCAGTTCGTCGTCTGCTGTTCGTAACTGTGTTTGTGGCGCGCAGGCGCTTAGGAACCAGCAACAACGGGTTTAAAGTGCAATGTGGAGTGAACTGAGACCAAAATGTGATAATAACAATCAAATAAGCATGTGGAGTTCAGTTGCGATGACAGTAAGGATAAAAACCGCCGATTACAAGTAAGATGAATTCAGTTCAAACCATAACCCTGGGAATAACAAGTTTCATACTTTCACTAATATAGGCAACAAAATGTGTTTGTTCATGAAACTTACCTGTCAGATATATATATTAGCTGTATTTTCTGAAGTCCGACAGAATTTTAAAACTTCCGACACACGCAGTGGTCGGCCAGGTGGTTAGTACCCATTCCCGCCGCTGGGAGGCGGGTATCAGAACCATTCCCATTTTCTATTCATAATTTTTCTGTCGCTGGTGCTGAAACACCTGTTTTTCAGTACCTCCGTCTTAGGATTTTGGAAACTTCATTGCCTAAGTATCCTAATTGTCTTTTGATTTATTTACTTGGATTTGTGGGATTTGTGGCTAGGCATACGCTATCTTAAATTGATTTGAATTTGATTCATTTTTGCATAAAATATCTGAATCTAGTTAGGCTAGTTTCAGACGGGGTTGTCTGCAAAGATCGGGTGTGGCTACCGAAAGCTTCGGTAGATCCGCACTTGGTATGTACGAGGGGTATGGGTCTTGCTTCTTTGTTGAGATTTGTCATGTAAGGAGTGTGAGACTGTCTATTCCGTAAGGAAGACGTATGATTCGTATGTACGCAATTAATCAGTAACAAAAGTCAGTAGTGACACTTGTAGGGTGAACCTGCTAACCTTCCTGTAGACTTTATTTTGTTTGCCTAACCCTGTAGTTAAATGGCCTACGGGCTATGAATATGTCTACGAGAGGTGCTCGCTCTCCTTCATTGCTGTGAAGTGCTACTTCTGTAATTGTTACTCCTAACCCTGCAGTGTTGCCTTCTTGGCCCTAACAGTGTCCTGTAGAGGAATTGCCCTTTCTCTGATACTCTTTCGATTCGTATCTTAGAATCGAAAGTGCTTGCTTAGAGAGTAAAAGTGAAGTGCGAAGTGCAGTGATACCCCTTGGTGTAGTGGAGGTGCGTCAGATCGGCCTCGTTTCGCCTCTAGGCCGGGACCTCTGCTTGACTCCCAGGACCCGGGAGGAGCATGTCGAAAGCCTTAGGAGGGTTACAAGGAACCCCACCGATCTGGCGTGCCTTCGGCAGTTTCTGATGAAATCCCCAGACTGCCAAAGTGCGTGCACGAATCCTGAAAGATTGCTTCTCGTCCTCCGAAGCGTCCTCCCCATGCAGGGGTTGGAGCTTTCGGAAGACTCGCCGCGCCCTCTAAATAGAAGCTTTATAGAAGACGGCTTCATTCACGTCCTCTCTCTCTCTCTCGTTATGCGTTTTCAGTGAGAAGTAATAAGGCGCAACGTCGCCTGAACTCGTGTCCGTCTTTCCACCGAGAAATACGTAAGAGAAGTCATAGTAGCAGGAAGCTTTTGAGAGCGGACGCCCGGGACGCTCGGATGGACTCCAGGCGCGCGCGGGTGCACGCCAAGTGCGCGCCAGTGGACGCCAAGTGCGCGCCAGTGGACGCCAAGTGCGCGCCAGTGGACGCCGAGCGCGCTCCAGTGGACGCCGAGCGTGCACCAGCGCACGCCAGGTGTGTCGCCTGGCTGAACGTTTCTGTTGAACTCTTCAAGCTCTTGTTTCAGATATGGGCCTAAAGAATGTATCCTACCTCCGGTGATACCTTCTACCTCACCTGCAAAGAATGTGAAGTAGGCAGTGCTTCGGAGGAAGTTTAAAGTGAACAGACAACTTCTTCGAAACCAGCAAGACATCGGGTTTCGTGAATTCAAGAGGTCTCTGTCAATTAATATTGCTTTTCGCATAGGTGGATGGAGTTAAGGAAAGCTCAAGGGAAGATCTCGTTTGCTCTACCGCAACCTTTGCCATTCTGCCAATAAATTTAAGTTGCCACTACCGCAGTCAAGACTTTGCGATAAGGCAGTTACGGGTTATGTAAGGCTCGATGTCCTGCACGTCAGGACTCTCGCAACGTTCAGTGGGATTCTTGCAAAGGCACTCATCAAAAGGACGCTCTTCAGGAAAGCGCAAGACAGGACTTCCTTTGCCATACTGCCAATAATTTTAAGCTTTAGCAGGCATTAGTTGTGATACGGGAGAGGAAGCTGGTTGGAGAGTTTCTTCCTCTTCCCAGGTATAATTTTGCAAGCTTTTTAGCCCATCTGAAAGGGTTTTTCAGATGATAGATTTTGTTAGTTTCTAGTCGGGACTACGCTGCCGAATTGAACATCGTCGTTTCTACCTGCCGTAAGCCCAGTCTCTTAACAGGATTCTTGCCCCTTCCTCGTTTGAGACGGAATCGAAAAAATTAAATGCTTGACTCCCTGGATTACGTTTTGTCAATTCAGTGACTTTCCCCCATTGACAATATACTTTCGTTTTGTCAAGTAAGTGGGTATCCCTCATTTGACAAAATATCTGTTTGTCCCGTAAATGGGTTAGTTCTCATTGACAAACATCATTAACTTGATATTGCGTAAGCGAATAAGCTCTTATTGACAAGATTCGGAAGAGCTCTCATTCGTCATTCGCAGACTCGTACAAGAAATAGACTTGTAGACTACGTCAATGAACGCTTATGTCCAGTAACATAAGAAGCTTGAGCTGACGGCTTCGATTCTCTTAAGTTTTGTTCATGAAACTTGCCTGTCAGATATGTATGTAGCTGTATTTCCGAATTCAGCTATATATATGTCTGCCAGGTAAGTATGAACAAACTTTATTGTGATATAATTTCATATTTTTGCCTTGCGTTATTTACTTCTGGTTGGTTTCAAGTCATATACCGCTTGCTGTAGTTTACCTCTTCGGATGGCAACCGAGAGGTCTATTGTCTATTTTAAGGACATTTAATCGTTACTCCCTGCAGCCTTCCAGGAGTTTCCGATTTATCTTTTACCGTTGTATGTAGTGTTCTGACGACACAAACGCATCTATATATTTAGCGTTTTCTGTTTCGCTTAAATATACCAGCTTGAGAGTCTTTCTGCTCAAAAAATAACGGACCTATTTCTTCGTAGAATAGGGTAGCTGGCAACCCAGACATAAAGTTAAGAGACGACGTTCGTAAGCTGCTGGCTGCTGCTGTCACGCTGTGTCTGTCCTCCAGTCCATTGTCCAACCGAGCCAGTAACAGATCGGGCGCTGTCATGCGCGGTAGGTTACGTCTCTCTCTCCTGCGGGATTGACTGACTACCGTATCTCTGTGCTGGCGGTTACGTCTCTCTGCGGGATTGACTGACTAACTGTATCTCTGCCCTACAATCACGGACTTTAGCCTAAGATTGAGGGGATTTCTTACGTGAATGAATAAACGTTGCATTCGTTTTTGCCTTACTATGTTCAACAGAGTTATCTCTTAATCCTTTCGGTGCTCGTTACCGCACGGTATAGAACTACGAGTCTACCGCAACATTGCACTTTTATATGCTCTCCTGCTTAGGCAAAGCGCAGCCTTATTAGGGAAGTAAGCATACTCGGGAGGGAAAAATGGATGAGCTTGCTGGGGACCATTTCCTTCCTGAAGAAGTTTGTTTCCCCGAATAGACTGCAATTCAGACCACAGTTTTTTCCTACCGGGAAACTGAAATATTATTCAAGATCTAGGAATGATTCTGAACATCTCTCAGTGCGTTTATCACCTGAGGTGATAGAAAGAAGGTGCCGGACATCTGGATAGGGTTTCAGATGTCTTGGATCTTAATCTGAAAGAAGTAAAAGCGATTCGGTAGTCCCTCCAGTCCTCGTAACGAGTTTTGGGAACCAGTGGTCCAGATCAACTCTGATATTCCACAGCTCTCTCATATCTTAAGAAGTATCTTCTCTCGGTCCCTGTTCGAGTTTACGAGAAAGCCTATTATAACAACAGGCGTAGAATGTAACGATCCTCTAGAGGTTCGTTACAGGATTGCAAAAGTCCGTACGAATCGTCTAGATCGACGGCAGCAACTATTTGACTTCCGAAGTGGAATCTTTCTTTAGAAGTAAGTTGAGAGTTGTGGAGACTTTAGGGACGCCCTTTCATTCTTCTCTTCGATATGTTTGAGGACGAAGAGGCTTCTTCTTTTCTGCTCCCTTATTCTCGATCCGGGATCGTACCATTAAACGCCATCCTATGATATTGAACGGAATGGATATTTAGTCTCTTTTCCCCTTTTTTCAATCGCTTAGGAAATGTAATAAGAGGATTTATGACGTCACAGGGAGCGACAATGACGCTGATCGCCCCATGTTGGCCTTCAGGATCCTGGATTCACAGAGGTCACATACTTCCTAGTTCACTTTCCAAGGACCTTTTCCGAGAGAGTCGGTCTACTCTAACTCGAAAGGTACCTATAACTAACCTATATACATGCTCCGCTCTGAGTCTGACTACGTTCAGGCTATCGATGATTTTGACAGGAATAAGATTACCGTCTTCCATTTCCGTCTGAAGAATGGGATAAGCTGGCAGTCACAACTATTAAAGAATACGCAAATATGTTGTTTGACGGCCTTTGGGGCTCAGAGATTTGCGTCTGTCAAACAACAAAGCCCTTCACGATCTTTGAGTTCTGTGGAATCTCGAACCTCGCTCATCATCTACTTTTTGTCTCGCCTGTTTTCTCGGAGTCAGACACTCGTGCGAGATCAGGCGACATATAGTAGCCCTGAGTTTCTTGTTGACGAAGTCGGTTTGCGTTTATACACCCCCGATGATGTGTAACTGAGACCAGGTTGGACTGTCAGGCATTCTTCCTTCGGGACTGAATCGCCTTTTTGCTGCCTCGCTCCTTTCTCCTGGCACCAGAAGCTCGAGTCAGGAGTTGATTCGCTGACGACGTTGGGTTGCGTTGATACACCCCAAGGTTTGCTTAGATTGAATCGCCCAGGCAGTCCAGACACTCATCCTTCAGCGAAGAATAGTGCCTTATGGTCTTCAGGGTACAGCCTTGCTGTCCTTGATTCGTCTGACTGGTCAACTGGTCGGTTCACCTGACTTTAGTACAGACGGACTGACTGTGCATGTCCAGATCGAGCTTTCAATATGGAACTTAGACGTAGTCTGAAGTTCTTGATGTCAAAGCATTCGAACCTCTCCTACCTGTTAACTTCTTGCATGTGATCAGGAAGGCCTTCTTCTAACCACCCTAGATACGACAAAGAGGGTTAGTGAGATTTTAAGCCATCGTCACAAGTTTTGGCTTTAGAGAACACAAGGCGGTGTGCTCTCTAACCCTCCGTTGTGGCCTAAGAATGGTAACCGTTTTGTCCTTGGGCCAGGAGCTTGGAAGCAAGGATGGCACAAGTTTAGTGGGCAGGAGCCAGAGAGAGTCCTGTGCCCTGTCGGGTCTCTCAAGTTTTATCTACATAAAACTCAAGAAAGTCGAAGTCATTCGGGCAATCTGCAGTGTTCCGAAAAAGACCAGACTTGCCCATATCGAAGAACAGCCTGGCTTTAGTGTTAAGGAGTTCTTTCAAAAATGCTCCTTCATTGTGTTTGCACAAAGATTTGAAATCTTTTGATCTGAATGCTCACGAGGTGAGGGCGCGGCCCTCGGAAGCATTTCAACAGAGCATGGCACTCAGCAACATCCTGAGTACCATGTTTTAGCGAAGCAACTCTGTGTTCACTTCACACTCCCTGCGAGATGTGAAGATGGCCATATGAAATCTGCTGCTCGCTAGGGCCATACGTGTCTGCAGACACAATCTTGGGGGCAAGAAGTACCACTCATCCTATCCTGTAGAAAATGGTTAGGAAGAGCTCTTAATTTAGTTGTTGAGTCGCCGACAACGGCGACTTCTTAACTCTTAAGCCTTAGTTAACACACCTTAACTTTGGCTAGGTTGGTCAGGTGGTGATATATATATTTATATATATATATTTATTTTACTTCTTAGCCCTCATGGTATGGTCAATATGGTCTAGTCACGTCGTGGTCTCGGCCCCTGTTGACAGATCATCTGGAGTGCACAGCTATATAGGTCTCTACCTCGCTGGCAACTCTAGTAGCACAAGCAGACTTACGTGGCAGTAACCACGAAGCCAGCTATGCTAACAGGTGGAACCAAGATGTAAATCATCTGCATGGCATTTGTTTCCCAAATCCTTCTATTTCTGTCCCTTCCCACCTCCAAAGGTGGGATTCAGCTATATATATATCTGACAGGTAAGTTTCATGAACAAAATGATATTGTTATGATACAATAAAGTTTGTTCATACTTACCTGGCAGATATATATAATCAAGTACCCACCCCACCTCCCCTCAGGGGACAGTGGAAATAAAAATATATGAAATAGAAAATGGGAATGGTTCCTGATACCCGCCTCCCAGCGGCGGGAATGGGTACTAACCACCTGGCCGACCACTGCGTGTGTCGGAAGTTTTTAAAATTCTGTCGGACTTCAGAAAATACAGCTATATATATATCTGCCAGGTAAGTATGAACAAACTTTATTGTATCATAACAATATCATTTTTATTGTGCTGATTACAACTGCAATCTTGAGTAAGATCAATAAACGTTACATATATACGCTAACATTGTTCAAATGAGTGCTGGGAAGGCTGGGGAAAGATGGTGGCCGTCACTAATCAGAACCTTCCATGCAAACATAGCCGCCATATTGGATTTCAAAACTGCCTTGAAAACGTTTTTATTTTACGAAGAGCTCACATGCTTATTTTTAGTTCGTATGGGGCTTTCATATATCACATTATGTTGACAAAACTTCAGTCTTTTAAATGGTATGCTTAGAGTTGCAATTGTATTCTTGTTTCACCAATTAAATATCGAGTGAATAAGACCCGTCCACCGTGATGAGGGTTGGCCTTCCGTGGTGTTTTACCCTATATGAAAGCCCCATACAAACTAAAATAAGCATGTGACACTCATCGTAAAATATGTTTTCAATGCAGTTTTGAAATCCAATATGGCGGCTATCGTGGGATGTACAGGTTCTGATCAGTGACGACAATCATCTTTCCCAGCCTTCCCAGCAATCATTTGAACAATGTTAGCGCATATATGTAACGTTTATTGATCTTACTCAAGATTGCAGTTGTAATCAGCACAATAAAACAACATTTTGTTGCCTATATTACTGAAAGTATGAAACTTTTTATTCCCGGGGTCATGGTTTGAACTGAATTCATTCTTACCTTGTAATCGGTGGATTTTATCCTTACTGCCATCACAACTGAAACTCCACAGTGCTTATTTGATTGTTATTATACACATTTTGGTCTCAATTCACTCCACATTGCACTTTAAACAAGTTGCTGTTCCTGGTTCCTAAGCGCGCGCCGGCACAAAACACAGTTACGAACAGCAGACGACGAAACTATGCAAAGTTTTATTTCCTAAATTGTTTACTTTACTTGTTATTTAGTTCAAATTTGCTTTGTTATATAACAATTTTAATTTAATTCATGTATATTATCCCTTTGTTCCGACACGGCATACAAACCTTCGGTCCTTTTACAATAGGAAGGTACTAGCGGCAGCTGGATAGGTCGTAAGCTTTCGAACAAGGGGTTCTTTGTAGTTAACTGCTTGTTCGACAGGCGCGCAAGCGCAACTGGGAGGTAAACAACACTTTTGCTTTCGGCCTGCTGGCGTGTAGACGTGTATCATCTCTCTCTGGCCCGCTTCATCGTCGTTGCCTTTCGCATGGTTGTGTTTTTCTTTTTCTATTTATCTAGTGAAACTGAATTGTAAGTACAATCATTTCTTATATTTATTTCCATTTGAATTCAATTGTGAATTAAAGGATCTTGGTTTCTCCACGCCCTCCGATTACCCGAGTGCCGGGTCTGAAGGGCGTAAGTGCAGGAATTCATTTTCCCCAGAAATGATCCTCGTATTGTGTATGCTCGGTGCCGAGGGCGGGAGAGCGCTCGCTCCGAGCTTATATTTTGGTTGGAAAGTGTAGATGAAAATCGTAAGTAAGTGCCCTTTTCATTTATATTTTTTTGACCTGTATGCTCGTTGCCGAGCGAATGCGCTCGGCACGAAAACTTATTCTGTATGGAAGTGGAATCGCAAGTACATATTCTTTTTCATTTTCATATATTTATTTTGATTGTAGCAATACTCATTTTGGATCAGTTTCCGCTCTTACCGGCCGGAAATTGATCCTTTCCCCTTTTTATTTGAATGAAGTGAAATCGCAAGTGCAGTTCTTTTTTTTTCATTTTCATATTTTATTGAGATTGCATTATTTACTTGGATCAATGTTTCCGCTATTCCCGGGAATTGAATCCTTCCCCTTTTCCCCTTTTATTTTGTATGAAGTGAAATCGCAAGCGCAGTATTCTTTTTCATTTTCATAGATATTTTGATTCGCATCCATTCATTATGGATCAAGGTTTCCATTCATAATCGGGAATGGATCCTTTTAACCCTTGTGCTCGGTACCGAGGGCGCAAATGCGCTCGATCCGAGCCCTTATTCATTGTGAAGTGAATCGTATGCAAGATTCTTTTTCATTTATTCCTTTATTATTGATTGCATCAATATTTATTTGGTTTCAAGTTCCGCTCAGTCAGGAATTGATCCTTATGCCCTTGCATTCGGGCCCGAGGGCACGATTGCTCTCGGGCTCTTATTATTATTGTTGGGTACATGGGTGCTGTGCGGGGGTGGGGAACGAGAATCCCCCCACCCCCCCCCCCCCCGCTCAGCTCCCACAGATGGCCCTTCCCCTTCGGGGGGGGAAGGTTATCTGCGTTCTTCTCCTCGCCCGATCCGTCGAGCGGGGGGAGGGCGCTCGGTGCCCGATGTACAATTGTATTCGGGGTCTTCCACTCGTTCGGTGGGGGGCTCACCCCCCCGCGCGAGGGGACTTCCCCCCCACTAATCACTACTACTGTTATTTCCGCAGGTGCTACTGCCACGAGGGTGGACCTTGGTGAGGTATGGGCGTCCTTCCATTTGCAGGGCGTGCTAGTGTCCAGGGACTGCGGTTCTATGTCTGGGCCTACTGCGGTCACCCATGGAGTGGTGACCACGCTCCAGGTGACGACGTCCCTCCTCACCTGGTGTACTCGCCTCACGTGGTAACAGTCTTGCCTACAGCCGCTGTGAAGTGCCGTTCGCCGTACCGAGAGGGGGGCGTGCCGCGCCGCTCGTGGTTGCCGCGCGCCGCGACCACACTTCCGCTGCCCTAGAGCTCGCCCCTGGACCTGCCGCCGGTACCAGGATGTTGCTGGCTGCTGCTTCACTTTCCTGTGGTTTCTGGTACTGCCTGCGGACCTGCGATTCTGTACTGACTGTCCATGCAGTTCTGCGCTGGCTTGTCCCTGCCGTTGCTGCGCTGGCTTGTCCCTGCGTGGCTGCGCTGGCTGTCCCTACCGATGCTGTGCTGGCTGTGCCTGCTGTTCCTGAGCTGCCCATACCTGCTGACGTCGTCCCTGTTCGTGGTGGTACTACCCCAGACTTTGGTCTGTGTACAGGTGCGTACCGGGCCCTGTGGCTTCGGCTACAGCAGCCCCGGCTCCGCCCTGGATAGCAGATCTTACGTCTGTCCTGAGGAAGCTGACGAAGAAGAGGAGGAAGGTGTCGTCGTCGTCGTCTTCATCTTCTTCATCGTCGTCGGCTGCCGCCTCTTCCCCTTCGACTTCTAAGGCTTCACAGCCGAGGAAGAAGAAGGTTGCCTCCTCCCTCCTAAGAAGTCTTCCTCGGGAGCTTCTCGGGACCCGTCTCACCTCGGTGGGACGGGAGGGTTTCCTTCCGCTGGTCCTCCTGCTCCTTCGGGAGTGGGGCCCGTCTCTTCTTCCGCAAGGAAGAAGACTACGGGGACCAGAGGGGTACCGGCTAACACGGTACTGCCTCGCCTGGTGTCAGTGGTTCTGCCACTGCATCAGGGTCCGTCGTCGGCCTCTCGTTTCGCGGGAGGTACCGAGTGTACGGTCGCCTACCAGCGACCGTGCAGCCAGGAAACCAGACCTCTGAGCCCGCTCAGCATCAGGTTCACGGCACGGGGCAGAAGACTGGTGACAGCCGCTCACGCGACTCTCACCAGACCAGCTCTCGCTCTCGCGGCGACCAGCTGGCTACCCGGGGCCGACGTGACGGTCCACGACCGGCCACGGGCTGAGGCTGGGAAGAGGTCCTCCGCGTTCGCCGGTGCCAGCCACGGCTGGAACCAGCGACGTGACGTGCCGTGAGGACAAGCACCGGTTCTCACTGTGACAGTGGAGCCTGCATGTCGCCTGACCGTCGCTCTCACAGAGAGCGATCGGATACGGCAACCCAGCACCAGCCTCTTCTGACACTCGAGATCGGGGCCGCTGTGCTCAGTCCAGCCGTTCTCCACAGCGAGACGGTTCGACCAGGCCTGCAGCTCGATCGCCACCGCGGGTTGACGATCGCCTGCTGGTTCTGCCAGCGAGCGAGGAGGGAGCGTCAGGTCTGCCTCTCCCCTACCTTCAACCTCCTCGGGTACACCGGGAGGAGCGAGGTATTGAGGAGTGATCGTGAGGGGTGCGCCCCTCATGATCCCACCACGACGCCCTACGTGCCAGGCACGGTTCTTGGACCGGCCAGGACGTATGCGCAAGTGGATGGAGAAGACCGAGAGGGCTGTCGCGTGTTCCCCCTTCTTAGGAGGAAGGTTCTCGGAATATGCTGTGACTTCCGAGATCCAGAGGAACTTTGCCGAGGTTATGGCGCTGATTCGTCAGCACAACGACCTCGGGGAAGGATCGCCGCTCCCACCAGCAGAGCCACGTCTCGGCTCGAGTCGTTTTGGGGCCCGAGAGGGAACCCAAATCGACGGTGGGTCTGCCGCGATCGGAGCTTGCCGACTGTGTTGAACCGGGTAGTCTCTCGTCTCCGGACAAGAAGGCTCTCTCAGTTCTGGCCGTCGAACAGCTACTTCACCTCCTCTACTGCGACAGAGGCGTTTCTACGTGTCTTCGGACACCGTATTTGAATACCCCTTCGTCCTCCTGAGAGGTTTCGACCTCGACGAGGACTGGAATGAGTCGGAGGAGGACGGTATCGGCTCTCTCCTGTCAGGTGTCGATCAGCCCCACCCAGACGACGTTCACAGTGGCGGCAGACCCTACCTACAGTATGAGTTCGTAACCCTCCTCGGGAAAACGTTTTCTCCTGACGATACGTTTTCCCAGGCTAGTTCCGCTGGGAAGGCAAGCCAGTATCCAATTCCTCCCCCATTCCCTCTCTCCTTACGGCTACGAGGGAAAGGGGAGGGATCCTACAGAGATTTCTCTGTAAGATCCCACGTTAGGGGCTGCACTACCGGGGGGACCTTCGGGTCCTACCTGACGTAAGCCCCGGTCGTTGAGGAGGGATCCTGCCCCTTTCTCGCTTTCTACACGGGAATCGGGTAGGTAACCACCAGCCGATATCGTTTGACGAATTCGGTGGGGGGTCGCAGAGTGCTTAGAATTCTACGGAATTTCTAGCGCACTCAGAGTGTTCGAGTTTTTTTTACGATCTCCAAACACTTAGGCGAGACCACGGTCCAAAGTGAGCGAGAATCCCCGATAATTGTTACACGATAATCGGAACCTCGCTTATGCTCGAATTCCTGTAATTTCTTTCTAGCATTTGGAAGAAGACTGCTGCTGAAGAAGAGTATCTCACTAGTAGGCGATTAACCTGGAATAGAGAAGAACGGACCGTCGGGAACTTCCAGTTTTGGCTTGAACTATCGTCTTCGGTATTCTGTTCACCATTGAAGCTTTCCTTTGGGGAAGACTTCTCCTTCACTCTCTTGACTAGAGAACGAAGGCGGTCGATCTCCAATCCTTATTCTCATTCCTCGAGAGAAAAAAGAAATTTAGGATGGAGGTCGTGGTTACAGAACCTACAAACTATACTTACGTATATTACCCTCGCGACATGATTCTTTTACAGTTGAATTGTCCAGGGGGTAGGCGCATACCGTAGTTAACTCTACGGTTTTGTGACCGAGACGAATTGTATCTTAATTGAACTGCAACTCGGGGTTGCCTGCAACCTCCCAGCAGTTATCAGTTTCGATTTTAGATACTTGGTATTGTCATGACAACACCAAATCAGCTTTTGTATTTACCGAAATCCGTTTCGTTTAAATATAATTGCTCGAGCGTATTCTTTATGCTCGATGTTCTAGCCGAACACATTCCTTCGTGGAATAATGGATTACCTGGCAACTCAGGATGACGAGTCACCGAGAGCTACTGCGTATTGACTGCTTGATAGCAGCTCAGTATCAGCTAGGTCTCGGAGATGCACGGTCGGTTACGTCTCTCTCTCCCCTGGTTTGATTGACTACCGAACCGTATCTCTGCCCAACAATCATGGACTTAGGTCTCTGATTAACGGGGATTCTCGCAATAATGAAGGACCATCTACTGCTGTGACGCTCGATTTCATCGCCTTCGACATTGCGAGAATTTTCAACAGAGATATCTCTTGGACTCTCTCATCTTTTCTGTTTACCGCACGGTAACAGAAGTCTGTACTAGTCTTCCGCTGCATCGCACCGCGATAATGCGAATGATTTTTGCAGACATCTGAGTTTGTCTTCAAAATATCTCGTATTCGTAGGTGTGCAATTATTCATTGCTCGCCCGGGAATTAACAGATATGTCAGAAGACATCGCCTACTCTCCGACCTGACAGCTCTACTTCCAAATGTTCAGCCCATGAGAAGCAGTTCTTCAGCAGTATTTCCCTGTCTTCATTACTGAAAAGCGCTCCGCTTTTATTGCAACTACGATCCTCACCGGACAGCAATGAATAGCGGTTAGCGTTCTCAGTCTTTGTAGTACAGGTTCAGAATCTTGCGAATCCTTCTCTCGGTTCAGCTGTGAAGACGTAGGTTGCTTTTTCTGTACACCTTCGTCTTCAACGACACATAGTGTTGTTTCTCCTTAGCTGAGAATCAACTATACTATGAGATATCTTGCCATCGGGATCTCGGTCTCTAGAAGGCAATTGACTTTCGCCTGTTGGGCACATGCCTTAAGAGAATCATCACCTCGCCTTCTGGCATCGGTGACGAACAAATTATTTGTTTAGTCTCTTGGCATAACCCTTTTAAGGCGAAGGTCACGTGACTTGCTCGGGTGCTTGGACAACTTGCCTCCTACCGAACGCAGTCAGTCGGCAGCTGTCAGAGCGCCAAGTCAGTTACGAACTTCGCTGTGGACTTAGTTCGGTTGTTCCATAACAGTCTTTTCTTCGTCTAACGGCTTGTCACAGTACCCATACCATCGACACCCACCTTTGAGTGTCGGTGTCCTATCACTACCGAGAAAGAACTTCACTGCATGGGGATAGGAGATTGTGAGACACTTCGCTGCAGACGAATAGACCAGTATGGGTACAGGACATCACCGAAGTCGAGAAGAGGATAGGTCATACGACCATTCCCTTCTTTTCCTCTGAGGTAATTGCATGACTTTTCATGCGAAGTTAACATCCAGGGGATGGGGATTCGTGACGCTCGATTTCGTACCGACTTCGTAGCGAAGACTCAGAACCCTTCGGTTCCTGACGATCGGTTAGAGTCCTTCACAATCCCCTCCCTAATGGACTTCACCGCCTTCGATGCGAAGGAGATGCTGCTTTGTCCTGTGAAAGCGCGACCGTGTTTTCTGAAGAAACTCGACATCCCAGGCTGAGTGTTGAAGACTCTTCGTCAGCACCAAGATGACCTAGAAGTACCCTCCCTCGAGTTACACAAGAACTTCTCCGTGGCGCAGGTACTGAAGGCAGGGGTCTGGTACAACCAGACCACTGGCACTCCTTCTACCTTTTGGATATTGCGGCCCCACAGGTCCTTGGATCGTTTTCCTTGGGACCCGTGGTGGCTGCTCAACACGTTGTGTAGCTAACCCAGACCTAGCAGGCTGAACAGCATCGAGTCCTGGTGTGACTGTAAGAATAGATAAGTGAATGAGAAAGTGACTGGCTTCTCTTCCTATCTTTCTCCCCCTCTACCTGTGGTAGAGGGATACGGTCATCACCTTGCTGGATAAGGACGAGATGCCGGTGAACTACTCGACAGAGCCCCATCCTATCCCTTTCACTAGGGCTGGGAGGCGAATATCCACCACTTCCACCCTCCCCAAAGGGGGGGGGAAGTGGATGCCAACAAGAGACAAACCATAACTTTATGTTGCCTCTTGCAAATAGGAACTTGTTCTTGTTTGCTGGTACGAAGAGGATAGGGGGTCGCTTGCACTGACCCTCTCATAGTACTTGGTCCAGAAGGTCTGACCATTGATCCTGCGGTGCACACCCCGATCAATCGGACAGAGGCTTGGATCCCTCTCGCTCTTACGACCAGGGAGGCATTCCAAGGTTGGGCGAACACCAGTCTGTTCACAAAAGACTCAGATTCCTCCCACCAAGAAGTGAGTCTTCCTATTGTAAAAGGACCGAAGTTTTTGTATGCCGTGTCGGAACAAATGACAATTTGTCCAAAATTGCATTTTTCCTAACTATACAAACCTGAGTCCTTTTACACATAGTCCCACCTCATGCCACCCCTCACATCTGCAGTTTTTTGCTTGGGCCAAAAGCAAAGTGATTTGTTTACTCCCATTTGCGCGCGCGCGCCTGTTCGGACAAGCAGTTAACTACCCGAACCCCGCCCCTTTTTTGTTCGAAAGCTTACGACCTATCCAGCTGCCGCTAGTACCTTCCTATTGTAAAAGGACCTCAGGTTTGTATAGTTAGGAAAAATGCAATTTTGGACAAATTGTCATTTTTTTGTCAACAAATTTTTGAAATTACCCCAAAAAATTACAGATATTTGTTTTCTAAAGTAGATACAATCAAATGTTTCTAACGTTTTCGTACATCTGGCTGCCATAGAGGGACGACTACGGATAAGTGGATTATATACATATTTTTTTTTTTTTTGCTTTTTTATTTTGCTAGCACTTTTCATTGATTCCAGTCTATATTAGTATTTTGAATTTCTTTAATATATAACCGTATGCCAGAAATAAATGTAACCTTTAATGTTTGCATGCTAAGAATGGCAAAATCATCGTCGCCACATTAGTGAAGGCTTCACACATACGCTGATTCATTATTATAAACTGATAAAGGACCTCGGTCTCTAGAGGGCAATTGACTTTCGCCTATTGGGCACATGCCTTAAGAGAATCATCACTTTTTCCCCGTTAAGAGATTCACCATCTCACCGTCCAGCATCAAGTTGACCAAACAAATAGACAATTTTGTATTGGTGTCTTGGCATAACCCTTTAAAAGGCAAAGATCACGTGACTTGCTCGGATGCTTGGACAATTTGCCTCACTACCGAACGCAGTCAGTAGGCAGCTGTCGGTGCGCCCGAGTCAGTTACAGTCTACTCTGTGGACTTAGTAGGTTGTTCCAGAACAATCATTACTTCATCCTAATAGATTGTCCCAGAACAATCATTACTTCATCCTAATAGATTGTCCCAGTACCCATACCATGGACACCCACCATGGAGTGTCGCTGTCCTATCCATTGCCGAGAAGCAGAATCTTCGCTGCAATGGGATAGGAGATCACATTAAGAGATACATAAGCATGTTCGCAGATGTCTTCAATGACAGGAACTTAGACGTCTGAATGTAAAGATCTCCAAGACCTTCTCAGATCCTTCGACACTACTAAGGAGAGACTACAGTCCCCTCCAGCATGGAATCTGGACGTAGTCCTGAAGTTCATCATGAGTGATAGGTTCGAGCCTTTACAGGAAACATCATTTAAGGACCTCACCATAAAAACTCTCTTCTTAGTTAGTCTAGCGACAGCGAAAAGAGTCCGTGAAATCCATGCCTTCAGCAAAGCTGTAGGTTTCAAACAGGGCAATGCTATCTGCTCTCTACAACTGGAATTTCTAGCGAAGAATGAATGCCCTTCTCAGCCCTGGCCCAAATCGTTCGAGATTCCAAACCTGTCGGATCTCACAGGTAAGGAAGTAGAGAGAGTTCTTTGTCCGGTAAGGGCCCTGAGGCATTACCTGGAAAGAACGAAGCAATTACGTGGGAATTCAGAGGGGCTTGGGTGTTCTGTCAGAAAGCCCTCTGCAAATGTCAAAGAATGCGCTATCGTTTTTTTTATAAGGCCTTTAATCAAGGAAGCACATTCAGCATCTAATGAAGCGGATCTCAGGCTACTGAAAAGTGAAGACTCACGAGGTTTAGGGCGTAGCAACCTCTGTAGCTTTAAACAGAATAGATCCCTTCAAAATATCCTGGACGCAACCTTTTGGAGAAGCAAATCATTGTTTGCGTCGCACTATCTGGGGCAAGTGCAAACTGTATATGAAGACTGCTACACGCTGGGACCGTTCGTAGCAGCTCATTCAGTAGTGGGACAAGGGGCTATCCCTGAAATTCCATAACCCAATACCCTTTTTCTTACCTTGGAACTATTGAATTTTATGGTTGTTTGTGGAGACTGGACGCAGTCTCCCACAATCATTGATCCTTAGTCAGGTGGTCAACTTGTTCCTTGGTAGCGCCCGGAACAAGGGTATTGGATGAGGTCCTGTCACATAGAGGTTATGCACCGGTTTGACAGCTCCTTGAGGTCTTCAGCCCCCTGGGTGGTTAGCTGGATCTCTTTAGTTAAGCAGACATAATGAGGCAGGAGATCATTAAAGTCAGCTTCCTTAAACAGGTACGAACCCGTAAGTTTGTTTATCAACTCTTATGTCAATTCCAACGATGTTGGCTGTCTCTGACCCTCCACCAAAGGTGTCAATCAGCTATAGTATATATAACTTCCAGGTAAGTTAGAGGTTTAAAAATGATATTTTCATAATAAAATAAATTTGTTCCGACACGGCATACAAACCTTCGGTCCTTTTACAATAGGAAGGTACTAGCGGCAGCTGGATAGGTCGTAAGCTTTCGAACAAGGGGTTCGGTAGTTAACTGCTTGTCCGACAGGCGCTCGCGCGACTGGGAGGTAAACAAATCACTTTTGCTTTCGGCCTGCTGGCGTGTGGACGTGTATCATCGCTCTCTGCCCGCTTCATCGTCGTTGCTTTTGCATGGTTGTGTTTTTCTTTTTCTATTTATCTAGTGAAACTGAATTGTAAGTACAATCATTTCATATTTATTTCCATTAAATTCAATTGTGAATTAAAGGATCTTGGTTTTCACCACGCCCTCCGATTACCCGAGTGCCGGGACTGAAGGGCGTAAGTGCGGGAATTCATTTTCCCAGAAATGATCCTCGTATTGTGTATGCTCGGTGCCGAGGGCGGGAGAGCGCTCGCTCCGAGCGTATATTTTGGTTGGAAATGTGTAGATGAAAATCGTAAGTAAGGGCTCTTTTCATTATATATTTTTTTGACCTGTATGCTCGTTGCCGAGCGAATGCGCTCGGCACGAAAACTTATTCTGTATGGAAGTGGAATCGCAAGTACAGAATTCTTTTTCATTTTCATATATATTTTGATTGTAGTAATACTCATTTTGGATCAGTTTCCGAGCTTACCCGGAAATTGATCCTTTACCCTTTTTATTTGAATGAAGTGAAATCGCAAGTGCAGTTCTTTTCATTTTCATATTTTATTGAGATTGCATTGTTTACTTGGATCAATGTTTCCGCTATTTCCCGGGAATTGATCCTTCCCCATTTTATTTGTATGAAGTGAAATCGCAAGCGCAGTATTCTTTTTCATTTTCATATATATTTTGATTGCATCAATTCATTATGGATCAAGGTTTTCCATTCATAATCGGGAATGGATCCTTTTACCCCTTGCGCTCGGTACCGAGGGCAGCAAATGCGCTCGATCCGAGCCCTTATTCATTGTGAAGTGAATCGTATGCCAAAGATTCTTTTCATTTTATTCCTTTTATTATTGATTGCATCAATATTTATTTGGTTCACGTTCCGCTCAGTCAGGGAATTGATCCTTATGCCCTTGCATCGGGCCGAGGGCACGATTGCTCTTGGGCTCTTATTATTATTGTTGGGTACATGGGTGCTGTGCGGGGGTGGGGAACGACCCCCCCCCCCCCCCCCCCGCACGCCCCCCCCCCTCTGCTCCCACAGATGGCCCTTCCCCTTGGGGGGGGGAGGTTTATCTGCGTTCTTCTCCTCGCCCGATCCGTCGAGCGCGGGGGAGGGCGCTCGGTGCCCGATGTACATTTGTATTCGGGGTCTTCCACTCGTTCGGAGAGGGCTCACCCCCCGCGCGAGGGGGACTTCCCCCCCACTAATCGCTACTACTGTTATTTCCGCAGGTGCTACTGCCACGAGGGTGGACCTTGGTGAGGTATGGGCGTCCTTCCATTTGCAGGGCGTGCTAGTGTCCAGGGGCTGCGGTTCTATGTCTGGGCCTACTGCGGTCACCCATGGAGTGGTGACCACGCTCCAGTGACGACGTCCCTCCTCACCTGGTGTTACTCGCCTCACGTGGTAACAGTCCTTCCTACAGCCGCTGTGAAGTGCCGTTCGCCGTACCGAGAGGGGGGCGTGCGCCGCCGCTCGTGGTTGCCGCGCTGCCGCGACCACACTTCCGCTGCCCTAGAGCTCGCCCCTGGACCTGCCGCCGGTACCAGGATGTTGCTGGCTGCTGCTCCACTTCCTGTGTTTCCGGTGCTGCCTGCCGTACCTGCCGATTCTGGGCTGACTGTCCATGCAGTTGCTGCGCTGGCTGTCCCTGCCGTTGCTGCGCTGGCTGTCCCTGCCGTTGCTGCGCTGGCTGTCCCTACCGATGCCTGCTGTTCCTGAGATGCCCATACCTGCTGACGTCGTCCCTGTTCGTGGTGGTACTACCCCAGACTTTGGTCTGTCTGTACAGGTGCGTCCGGGCCCTGTGGCTTCGGCTACATGCAGCCCCCGGCTCCGCCCTGGATAGCAGATCTTACGTCTGTCCTGAGGAAGCTGACGAAGAAGAGGAGGAAGGGGTGTCGTCGTCGTCGTCTTCATCTTCTTCATCGTCGTCGGCTGCCGCCTCTTCCCCTTCGACTTCTAAGGCTTCACAGCTGATGAAGAAGAAGGTTGCCTCCTCCCTCCTAAGAAGTCTCCCTCGGGAGCTTCTCGGGACCCGTCTCACCTCGGTGGGACGGGAGGGTTCCTTCCGCTGGTCCTCCTGCTCTTCGGGAGCGGGGCCCGTCTCTTCTTTCCGCAAGGAAGAAGACTACGGGGACCAGAGGGGTACCGGCTAACACCGGTACTTCCTCGCCAGGTTTCAGAGGATTTGCCACTGCATCAGGGCCAGTCTCGGCCTCCTTTCGTTCAGCGGGAGGTACGAGTGTACGGTCGCCTACCAGCGACCGTGCAGCCAGGAACCAGACCTCTGAGTCCGCTCAGCATCAGGTTCCCGGCACGGAGCGGAAGACTGGTGACAGCCGCTCACGCGACTCTCACCAGACCAGCTCTCGCTCTCCCGCGCCGACCAGCTGGCTACCCGGGGACGTGACGGTCCACGAGCCGGCCACGGGCTGAGGCTGGGAAGAGGTCCTCCCGTTCGCCGGTGCCAGCCACGGCTGGAACCAGCGACGTGACGTGCCGTGAGGACAAGCACCGGTCTCACTGTGACAGTGGAGCCTGCAGGTCGCCTGACCGTCGCTCTCACAGAGAGCGATCGGGTACGGCAACCAGCACCAGCTCTTCTGAACACTCGAGATCGGGGCCGCTGTGCTCAGTCCAGCCGTTCTCCACAGCGAGACGGTTCGACCAGGCCTGCAGCTCGATCGCCACCCCCCCGCGGGTTGTTGACGATCGCCTGCAGCCCTCCAAGCCTGCTGGTTCTGCCAGCGAGCGAGGAGGGAGCGTCAGGTCTGCCTCTCCCCTACCTTCACCTCCTCGGGTTACACCGGGGGGAGCGAGGTATTGAGGAGTGATCGTGAGGGGTGCGCCCCTCATGATCCCACCACGACGCCCTACGTGCCAGGCACGGTTCTTGGACCGGCCAGGACGTATGCGCAAGTGGATGGAGAAGACCGAGAGGGCTGTCGCTGTTCCCCCTTCTTAGGAGGAAGGTTCTCGGAATATGCTCTTGTTCGAAGGGCTTAACGGTCCTACTCTGCAAGATGCTGTGACTTCCGAGATCCAGAGGAACTTTGCCGAGGTTATGGCGCTGATTCGTCAGCACAACGACCTCGGGGAAGGATCGCCGCTCCCACCAGCAGAGCCACGTCTCGGCTCGAGTCGTTTTGGGGCCCGAGAGGGAACCCAAATCGACGGTGGGTCTGCCGCGATCGGAGCTTGCCGACTGTGTTGAACCAGGTAGTCTCTCGTCTCCGGACAAGAAGGCGCTCTCAGTTCTGGCCGCTCGAACAAGCTACTTCACCTCCTCTACTGCGACAGAGGCGTTTCTACGTGTCTTCGGACACCGTATTTGAATACCCCTTAGGTCCTCCTGAGGTTTCGACCTCGACGAGGACTGGAATGAGTCGGAGGACGGTATCGGCTCTCTCCTGTCAGGTGTCGATCAGCCCCACCCAGACGACGTTCACAGTGGCGGCAGACCCTTACCTACAGTATGAGTTCGTAACCCTCCTCGGGGAAAACAAAACGTTTTCTCCTGACGATACGTTTTCCACCCGGCTCTGAGAGGCCATCGCCGTAAGGCGATGGCTGCTCCTTTTTCTTCTCCAACTGCTAGTTCCGCTGGGAAGGCGAGCCAGTATCCAATTCCTCCCCCATTCCCTCTCTCCTTACGGCTACGAGGGAAAGGGGAGGGATCCTACAGATATTTCTCTGTAAGATCCCACGTTAGGGGCTGCGCTACCGGGGGGACCTTCGGGTCCTACCTGACGTAGGCCCGGTCGTTGAGGAGGGATCCTGCCCCTTTCTCGATTTCTACGGGAATCGGGAGGACCACCAGCCGATATCGTTTGACGAATTCGGTGGGGGTTTCGCAGAGTGCTTAGAATTCTACGGAATTTCTAGCGCACTCAGAGTTTTCGAGTTTTTTTACGATCTCCAAACACTTAGGCGAGACCACGGTCCAAAGTGAGCGAGAATCCCCGATAATTGTTACACGATAATCGGGAACCTCGCTTATGCTCGAATTCCTGTAATTTCTAGCATTTGGAAGAAGACTGCTGCTGAAAGAAGAGTATCTCACAGTAGGCGATTAAACCTGGAATAGAGAAGAACGGACGGGAACTTCCAGTTTGGCTTGAACTATCGTCTTCGGTATTCTGTTCACCATTGAAGCTTTCCTTTGGGAAAGACTTCTCCTTCACTCTCTTGACTAGAGAACGAAGGCGGTCGATCTCCAATCCTTATTCTCATTCCTCGAGAGGAAAAGAATTTAGGATGGAGGTCGTGGTACAGAACCTACAAATATACTACGTATATTACCCTCGCGACATGATTCTTTTAACAGTTGAATTGTCCGGGGGGTAGGCGCTACCGTAGTTAACTCTACGGTTTGTGACGAGACGAATTGTATCTTATTGAAGCTGCAACTCGGGGTTGCCTGCAACCCCCTCCCAGCAGTTTATCAGTTTCGATTTTAGATACTTGGTATTGTCATGACAACACCAAATCAGCTTTTGTATTTACCGAAATCCGTTTCGTTTAAATATAATTGCTCGAGCGTATTCTTTATGCTCGATGGTTTCTAGCCGAACGCATTCCTTCGTGGAATAATGGATTACCTGGCAACTCAGGATGACGAGTCACCGAGAGCTACTGCGTATTGAACTGCCTGATAGCGGCTCAGTATCAGATAGGTCTCGGAGATGCACGGTCGGTTACGTCTCTCTCTCCCCTGGTTTGATTGACTACCGAACCGTATCTCTGCCCAACAATCATGGACTTAGGTCTCTGATTAACGGGGATTCTCGCAATAATGAAGGACCATCTACTGCTGTGACGCTCGATTTCATCGCTTTCGACATTGCGAGAATTTTCAACAGAGATATCTCTTGGTCTCTTTCATCTTTCTGTTTACCGCACGGTAACAGAAGTCTGTGCTAGTCTCCCTCTGCATCGCACCGCGATAATGCGAATGATTTTTGCAGACATCTGAGTTTGTCTTCAAAATATCTCGTATTCGTAGGTGTGCAATTATTCATTGCTCGCCCCGAATTAACAGATATGTCAGAAGACATCGCCTACTCTCCGACCTGACAGCTCTACTTCCAAATGTTCAGCCCATGAGAAGCAGTTCTTCAGGCAGTATTTCCCTGTCTTCATTACTGAAAAGCGCTCCGCTTTATTGCAACTACGATCCTCACCGGACAGCAATGAATAGCGGTTAGCGTTCTCAGTCTTTGTAGCACAGGTTCAGAATCTTGAGAATCCTTCTCTCGGTTCAGCTGTGAAGACGTAGGTTGCATTTTCTGTACACCTTCGTCTTCAACGACACATAGTGTTGTTTCTCCTTAGCCGAGAATCAACTATACTATGAGATATCTTGCCATCAGGGACCTCGGTCTCTAGAAGGCAATTGACTTTCGCCTGTTGGGCACATGCCTTAAGAGAGTCATCACCTTGCCTTCTGGCATCGGTGACGAACAAATTATTTGTTTAATCTCTTGGCATAACCCTTTTAAGGCGAAGGTCACGTGACTTGCTCGGGTGCTTGGACAACTTGCCTCCTGCCGAACGCAGTCAGTCGGCAGCTGTCAGAGCGCCCAAGTCTGTTACGAACTTCGCTGTGGACTTAGTTCGGTTGTTCCATAACAGTCTTTTCTTCGTCCTAACGGCTTGTCACAGTACCCATACCATCGACACCCACCATTGAGTGTCGGTGTCCTATCCACTACCGAGAAGAACAACTTCGCTGCAGACGGATAGACCAGTATGGGTACAGGACATCACCAGAAGTCGAGAAGAAGAAGAGGGATAGGTCATACGACCATTCCCTTCTTTTTCCTCTGAGGTAATTGCATGACTTTTCCTGCGAAGTCAAGCATCCAGGGGATGGGGATTCGTGACGCTCGATTTCGTACCGAATTCGTAGCGAAGACTGAACCCTTCGGTTCCTGACGATCGGTTAGAGTCCTTCACAATCCCCTCCCTAATGGACTTCACCGCCTTCGATGCGAAGGAGATGCTGCTTTGTCCTGTGAAAGCGCGACCGCGCTTTCTGAAGAAACTCGACATCCCAGGCTGAGTGTTGAAGACTCTTCGTCAGCACCAAGATGACCTAGAAGTACACTCCCTCGAGTTACACAAGAACTTCTCCGTGGCGCAGGTACTGAAGGCAGGGGTCTGGTACAACCAGACCACTGGCACCTTCTTCTACCTTTTGGATATTGCCCACAGGTCCTTGGATCGTTTTCCTTGGACCCGTGGTGGCTGCTCAACACGTTGTGTAGCTAACCCAGACCCTAGCAGGCTGAACAGCATCGAGTCCTGGTGTGACTGTAAGAATAGATATGTGAATGAGAGAGTGACTGGCTTCTCTTCATATCTTTTTCTCCCCCTCTCTACCTGTGGGTAGAGGGATACGGTCATCACCTTGCTGGATAAGGACGAGATGGCCGGTGAGCTACTCGACAGAGCCCCATCCTATCCCTTCACTAGGGATGGGAGCGAATATCCACCACTTCCTCCTACAAGGGGGGGGAAGTGGATGCCAACAAGAGACAAACCATAACTTTATGTTGCCTCTTGCAAATAGGAACTTGTTCTTGTTTGCTGGTACGAAGAGATACGCTTGCCTCTCTCTTAGTACTCGGTCCAGAGGTCTGACCATTGATCCTGCGGTGCACACCCCGATCAATCGGACAGAGGCTTGGATCCCTCCCTCGCTCTTACGATCAGGGAGGCATTCCAAGGTTGGGCGAACACCAGTCTGTTCACAAAAGACTCAGATTCCTCCCACCAAGAAGTGAGTCTTCCTATTGTAAAAGGACCGAAGGTTTGTATGCCGTGTCGGAACAAATGACAATTTGTCCTTAAAAATTGCATTTTTCCTAACTATACAAACCTGAGGTCCTTTTACACATAGTCCCAACCTCATGCCACACCCCTCACTCTGCAGTTTTTGCTTGGGCCAAAAGCAAAAGTGATTTTTTTACCTCCCAGTCGCGGCGCGCGCGCCTGTCGGGACAAGCAGTTAACTACCGAACCCCTTGTTCGAAAGCTTACGACCTATCCAGCTGCCGCTAGTACCTTCCTATTGTAAAAGGACCTCAGGTTTGTATAGTTAGGAAAAATGCAATTTTGGACAAATTGTCATTTTTGAACATACTTACCTGGTACTTAGTTATAGGCGGTCCCCGGGTTACGACGGTTCGGCTTACGACGTTCCGAGGTTACGATGCTTTTTCTTAAATACTATTCAATGGAAAAATCCGTCCTGGGTTACGACGCTTGTTCCGAGGTTACGACGCTGACGCTTCCGACGCTCCGAGTTAACAACGCTTTTAAAAAACGCATACTATGATAAAAATCCTTTATAGTTTAGCACAGTATATAATAAAAAATAAGTTTCTGGTTAGATTACAACAAAAATTTTGAGGTTATGATGATTTTCGACTTGTTATGTCGTATTGTTTTCGATGTTTTTTAGTGACGCCTCCTATGCGGAACTAGTTTCCGTGCGAATGAATACATACTAGCTTGTGGTGCGCAAAGTTTACGTATAACAGTCCATAAGCGCAAATAATGAAAAAATCATTGCTTGTTTCCAGTAATAATTATAAAACGAAGTTTCTGGTTAGATTACAACGCAAATTCCAAGTATGCAAAGAGAGACATTATCTAGTAATTTATCAGAGAGAGAGAGAGAGGCGTCTTCCGATGCTCCGAGTTAAGGACAGAGAAGTGTTCGTTTCGTTAAACGGCCTCTGACTCATGCCAATAAATGTTTTGTTGATACTAATATATAAGCCTATTTAAATAAAGATACGTTTACTTTTATTAGTCTATATGATACGTAAATAGTAATCAAATGTTCTTGTAGCCCTCAAGATTTGGCAAAATCGAAGTATCGAAAGAGAGACATTATCCAGTACACTGGAACCTTGACATACGAATTTAATTTGTTCCGTTACCATCGTCGTATATCAAAACAGTTGTATCCCAAAGAATTTTTTCCCATTTAAAATAATGTAATATGTATTAATCCGTTCTAGCGCTATGAAACCACACCTAAACACAGCTAAATTACATATAATATACACAATTTCCTACCAAATAAATGAGTAATAACACACATAATGATAAAATAACATAGCAATGTGATAAATGATAATAAATGTTAATAAAATCAATTAAAAAAAAGAAAGGAATTTTACTTACCACAACGAAAGATGACGTGAGTCCAGCAGGGGGAGGAGGAGGTAAGGAAGGGTGGCAGGGAACGGTTTGTTCTCTTTTTATTTACGTATGTACACTAATAACTACGTAATAAACACAAATGAAATAACATTGCTAAGCTAATTTTTTTTTTTTTTTTTTTTTTAATCAGTTCGTAGTTTAGAAATAATGGTGATGCCTTTGGAAGGTTTTTATAGCTTCCTTCTGCTTGATGATAGTGGATATTGTAGAAGGATTTCGACCATACTCGTTTGCCAAATCGACGATACAACGCCACGTTCATGCTTGGCTATAATTTCATGTTTTGCTTCCATCGAAATCATTTTCTTGGGTTTTTTCTTATCACCTGCTTTGTCTTTAGCTTTGAGACTCATGGTTAATAATAAAATAGACAAAATAACACGAAAAATAGGCGCAAATACAATGAACTAAACGACGTGTTAACATGCAGCACCAACAAACAAACAGACTGAACGCCATTTGTCGGTCGCCTATACGTACAACTAACACTCATCGCAAAATCGTATCTCAAATATTTCGTTGTATATCAAAGCTTATATTTTCGCAAATTTTCTGTTGTATCTCAAAACATTCGTATATTAGGGCAATCGTATGTCAAGGTTCCAGTGTAATTTGATCAGAGAGAGAGAGAGACGCCTTAGCAACAATGGTCTCGGGGATTGACGTAACGTTTATTTTCTGAACAGATAGGACAGAGAAGTGTTCGTTTCATTAAACGGCCTCTGACTCATGGCAGGAAATGTTTTGTTTGATCAACTAATATATAATCCTATTTAAAGAAATACGTTTACTTTAATTAGTCTATATGATACGTAAATAGTAATCAGCTGTTCTTGTAGCCCTCAAGATTTGGCAAAATCACTCCAGGTTGTACATAAAACTTCAAGAATGTAGTGTCACCAGAGGATTACAATAGTTTTTACCTTCAAGAACCAGCATTCTTTTATGAAAATAACTCCAGGTTGTACATAATACTACAGGAAACAACATGTAGTGACACCAAAGGATTACAAGTAAGGTTTTTATAACTTTTTATTAGTTTGACATATTTCCAAGCGTCGTTCCGGCTTACAACGATTTTCGGCTTACGACGCGTCTCAAGAACGGAATCCCCATCGTAACCCGGGGACTGCCTGTATATAATTTAATTCCCACCCTCCTCCCCTCTAGAGACTAGGGGGCATGGAAGATCTGAGGAATAGTTGGAACGGTTCTATGCATCTGGGTAGAGGGCGCACAGGTGGTGCATCTGACTACCCAATTGGCGATTGCCGCGAGTTTTGAAATTCTGCCGTGACGTCAGGGACGTTAGCTATATACATAACTACCAGGTAATTATGTAAAAAAAATTTATTTTATTATGAAAATATCATTTTGTTCATGAAGTTTACCTGTCAGATATATATATAGCTGTATTCTCCGAAGTCCGACAGAATTTCAAAACTTACGACACATGTAGTGGGAGTCAGGTGGTTATTACCCATTCCCGCCGCTGGGAGGCGGGTATCAGGAACCATTCCCATTTTCTATTCAGATTTTCTATTCCCACTGTCTCCTGAGGGGAGGTGGGTGGGCACTTTTGATTATATATATCTGCCAGGTAAGTATGAACAAACTTTATTGTATCATAGCAATATCATTTTGTTCATGAAGCTCACCTGTCAGATATATATATAGCTGAATCCCACCTTTGGAGGTGGGGAGAGACAGAATAGGATTTTAGGAAACATATACATGCAGATGATTGACATATTGGTTCCTTACCTGTTAGCTTAGCTGACTTCGTGATTACTGTCACCCAAGTCTGCTTCTGCTTTACCAGAGTCTCCAGCAAGGTAGTGACCTATGTAGCTGGTGAGTTCTAGATGATCTGTCAACGGGGGCGTGACCACAATGCGACTAGACCATTTGACCATACAATGAGGGCAACGAAGCAAAAAAAAACCACCTGGCCTAGCCTACCAAAGGTTAAATCCCACATAACTAGGCTAAAGGAAGGGAGGTCCGCCTTAGGCGGTCGACCCTACAACCATAAACAACACAATAATTAAAAGCTCACCTAATCAATCTATAGGATAGGATGAGTGCTACTTCCTGCCCCCAAAATAGTGTCTGCGGCAACGTATGGCCCAAGCGAATAGCAGTTCTCGTATGCTGTCTTCACCTCCCGCAGGTAGTGTGAATGTCAAAGTCTTGTCCTTAAAACATGGCATTAGCTGGCCGGCCCCCTTAAAGAAGGATAGAACCTGTCTTTATTTTTTTATTTTATTTATTTTTTTTTTTTTTTTTTTAAATCTTAGCCATATTGAACAGGCAAGCAATTCGTTTGTTGTTGTAGGTAAACTAATATGATGAAAATTGAGGATTATAACATCCTATTATTAATTGGTAGCCCAGTCAAGTCTGCACAGCAAATATTCATTGTTACTTTGGTTTCTTAGATCAGGTTAGGTTCAGATAAGGTTTTGTTTAAGCCAAGTCACTATCCCCTAGGTAAAATTAGTTTTGATTAAATAGTAGACATTGCCAGCCGAATAGAAACTTGGACCCACCAAACTGCATCCTATGCTTTGGTCAAGAATGCAGAATGATGGGACACCACCCCCATATTTACTATATATTTTACTGCTGTGCAACCATACAATTTTAAAAATGTGCATTTATTATTTTATGGGTTCTGGATTATGATTTTCCGATACATTCTTTCCTCATGGTCAAGAATGTAGGATTACAGATCAAGGCCTAAAATTGGTATCATTATTTTCCTAATGATATATCAGCTGAATGACATTAAACAGTGACATTGGTGGTTTCCCAGGAACTTTTTTACTGGATCCGTTCTTCTCTAGTGGTTCCTAGAGGTGGTATCTAACCTTTTCACATTGGTTATTAAAAGAGGGAAAACGGGAAAATAACATTAAAAAAAAATTTATTTGACAACATCCATTTTGTGTTGGTAGCCTGAATATTATTTAAGTGCAGCTTTTTCATAAGATTTGTTATATGCTTGTAATAATCAGTTAAGACGTTCACTATCCAAATAAGAAAATTGAAAACCACAAATAATTATAGCTGGAATTAGGCACGATGATTCAGTGACAGCCATGGTGCTGTTGCTAAGTAATTTCAAATTGGTTTGGGCTGCTCTCATTTTCAGATATTTCTCTTTAATTTTTTCTTCCTTTGCAGGTGATTGAATTAGACTTAACATCGCTTCCAGATGTAGAGGAAGTTCTTGGAATCCTCACAAATGAAAAAGTTCCCCTAAGTTACTGGGTAGATTTATCTGTAAGTATTTTTTCTCCACACTTATGGGCACAGTCCTTTTTACTATGAGCTTTTGGGAGAACTTATATAATGCTTGCTTCATTGTAACCACTGAAAAGATGGATAGTATATCTATACATGAATTTAAAGCTGTATGTGCATAGTTAAATTAATAGAATGAAGCATTAATGAATCGTCTTAATTTGTTGCAGATTGAATATTACAAACAAAAAAATGAAGAGGCCTTCGTACGTATACTTGAAGCCAGCAGGGTTGATGCCACCCTCACTGGGGATTCAGAAAAAGGACCAGGTAATTTTTCTCTCTCTCTCTCTCTCTCTTCTCTCTCTGCTTCTCTCGTCTCTCTCTCTCTCTCTCTCTCTTCTTTAATCTCTCTCTCTCTCTCTCTCTCTCTCTCTTTCTCTATCAATATCTAGTAGGGAAGACGCTGCCATGTAACCAAATACGTATTTGAAATATGCTATGTGCCTCACTCAGTTATTTGAGTTTTCCTACAGACTTTTAAAGTCAGATATTTGAGTTTTCTTACAGACTTTAAATTCAGGTGTTTGAAACTCATTCCATGGTGCTTAATCTCATTTCCACAGATTCTGAAGTCCTATGTAACATTTTACGGGTCAGATAGATCATATGCTTTACTCTGTTTTGTGGTACATATTCAGTAGGTAACCTTTGCATTCTAGGCTTGCCAAACGGACTGTTCCTTTTATTATTATTGGTATTGTGGCTTGAGATTAAATAGATATCAATTTGTTTAGGATGTCAGGGCATTCAGGTATTTGTAGAAATAATCTGTGAGATGGTAATGTTGACTTACTGAAGCATTCCCACCTTCTAAAGATATATACATAGATCTATGTCATCTCTATATTTCTATTTTTCTCAACACTTTGGATTTTTGCTCAAAGATCTCTGTCATCTCTATATTTCAGTTTTTCTTAACATTTTGCACTTTTGCACAAAAACATTGTATCAGATTTTTACACTACAATGGGATGTATTTATATTCTTCCTTGAATGCTGTATATTGTATGGTTTGTTAATTTTTTTTTGTAGATGCGGTCATATGATACTCTGGCAGCCTACTATGTACAGAAGGCTTATAAAGAAAAAGAGCCTCAAGCCAAGAAAGATCTTTTCCAAAAGGCAACGTACTTGTACACAACAGCTGACAAGATCATTATGTACGACCAGGTAAGTAGAATTTGCCTTGCCTTTATCATTTGACATGTATGAAGTTCTTAGAAGTAAATGTGCAGTTGCTGCAGATTTTTGATTCAAGTCGTCATCTTGCTTAAGTAAAATAGTTGTGTACTGGAAAAATACTGCATATGTATATGTATTATGGCTGCTTCTTCTAGTAGTCCCTCGTTGGCAGAGTGGATTTCGCGCTCGGCTGCCAATCCGGTGGTCCGAAGTTCGATTCTCGGCTTGGCCAATGTGGAACCAGAGGAATTTATTTCTAATGATAGAAATTCATTTCTCGATATAATGTGGTTCGGATCCCAAAATAAGCTGTAGGTCCTGTTGCTAGGTAACCAATTGGTTCCTAGCTACATAAAAAAATATCCAATCCTTTGGGCCAGCCCTAGGAGAGCTGTTAATCAGCTCAGTGGTCTGGTAAAACTAAGTCATACTTAACTTTTTTCTTCTTCTAGTTATGGACTGTTGTAAATAGTTTTCATTTTGCAGAACCATCTGTTGGGTCGTGCCTATTTCTGCCTTCTCGAAGGGGATAAAATGGAACAAGCTGATGCACAGTTCAATTTTGTGCTCAACCAGTCTCCAAATAACATCCCCTCTCTCCTGGGGAAAGCTTGTATTGCTTATAATAAGAAGGTAAGGGAACTGAACACTTGGTCAAGTCATTTGAAATTGTCATTTTAATCAGGGCTTCAAATTGAGCCAATTTTGTTTTCATCAGAACACATCAGCCTTATTTAGGAAGCTTTGTTAAAGGATTTTTTTACCATATTGTCATGATTGCACGAAGAGAAAGTTTCTGTGCATGTTCTTTCTCATTAACGTGTCTGATTTATATTGCTGCTTAAGATGTTGTACAGTTTCTAAGGTACGTAAAGTATTTCAGATGATGCATTTTCCCTTAACAGGATTATCGAGGAGCATTGGCATTTTACAAAAAGGCTCTGAGAACTAACCCTAATTGTCCAGCAGCAGTCCGTCTTGGGATGGGTCACTGTTTTATGAAGTTGGGAAACCAGGACAAAGCCAGACTTGCCTTTGAACGAGCTTTAGAACTGGACGGGATGTGTGTTGGAGCACTTGTTGGTCTGGCTGTACTAGAGCTTAATGAGAAAAAACCTGATCACATTCGTCGTGGTGTTCAGATGTTATCAAAAGCGTATAATATTGATTCAACAAATCCAATGGTCCTCAATCACTTGGGAAATCACTTCTTCTTTAAATCGGTACGTCTTGAAAGCTTCAAACCATTGCGTTTATTTTTACCACAGTATTGTTTTGTATTGATAACTGATAGAATAACAGTCACTTGTTTTCAGTCATCACAAACAAATTGTATTTTCAGGACTGGGCCAAAGTTCAGCATCTCTGCCTACATGCCTTCCATAACACAGAAAATGAATCAATGAGAGCCGAGTCTTGCTACCAGATGGCTCGTGCACATCACGTTCAGGAAGACTATTCTCAGGCCTTTCAGTATTATTACCAGGCAACACAGTATGCACCACCAAACTTTGTCCTCCCTCATTATGGGTTGGGTCAAATGTATATAAACAGAGGTGATCAAGAAAATGTAAGTACTGTACAGAACCACATTTGTGTACTTATAAAGATATTATTTGAGATGAATCTTACCTACTGTTAAATTTAGCTATATCTCCTGCCGATTAGGCAAGTTGGTATTCAAACAAAAAAATCTAATGGCTGCCCGGATGACTGTTTAGCTTACCTGTTCTCCACCAGGTGTGTTTGGAATGTTTTAGCTCTTGTCAGAATTCTCCTTGCCGCCACGCCGGCTAGGCGATTGTTGGTATTCTGTGAAGTTTGGCCATTTTATACCTGGTTACGTTATTGTAATTTAATTTTCTTAGGATATCTTCCACCGGAAGCAAATCCAATAACATCTGGCAATGTAGGAATGTTTTTGGTGTAACCAGGATGTTGAATTGGAAGTTGATCAGCATTCCTTTGTACTGACAAGGGTACATGAGTGTGATCTTGGAACTACTAGATGTGAAGAATGTAGGGAATTGTTTTGAGAAATTTATGCTTGAATATGTCAGATATAGGAAAGACTGGAAACTGATAGATTGCGAAAGCAATTAGTTAGGTCAGGACTTGAACTTGTCAGGCGATCCCTACTCAGACTAGGTATTTTAGTAGGCTAGTACAGTGGTACCTCGACATACGAAAGGCTCAACTTACGAAAAACTCGAGATAAACATTCATAATGTGAGCAGCAGTTGCAACTTCATTTAGTGTTAAGTCAATTTGTCGCTCCAGAATAGGATTGATGTGTCACAG
>NC_061098.1:9223442-9247165 GCF_015104395.2 Macrobrachium nipponense
CTGTGACACATCAATCCTATTCTGGAGCGACAAATTGACTTAACACTAAATGAAGTTGCAACTGCTGCTCACATTATGAATGTTTATCTCGAGTTTTTCGTAAGTTGAGCCTTTCGTATGTCGAGGTACCACTGTACTAGCCTACTAAAATACCTAGTCTGAGTAGGGATCGCCTGACAAGTTCAAGTCCTGACCTAACTAATTGCTTCGCAATCTATCAGTTTCCAGTCTTTCCTATATCTGACATATCCAAGCATAAATTTCTCAAAACAATTCCCTACATTCTTCACATCTAGTAGTTCCAAGATCACACTCATGTACCCTTGTCAGTACAAAGGAATGCTGATCAACTTCCAATTCACCATCCTGGTTACACCAAAAACACTTCTACATAGCCAGATGTTATTGGATTTGCTTCCGGTGGAAGATATCCTAGGAAAATTAAATTACAATAACGTAACCAGGTGTAAAATGGCCAAACTTCACAGAATACCAACAATCGCCTAGCCGGCGTGGCGGCAAGGAGAATTCTGACAAGAGCTAAAACATTCCAAACATGTTATTGTTAGTATACAATAAGGTTTTGTACATACTTACCTGGCAGATATATACTTAGCTAAATAAACGTCTCTGACGTCACGACAGAATTCAAAACTCGCGCACACGCGACAGGTAGGTCAGGTGATCTACCTTACCCGCCGCTGGGTGGCGGCTGTAAGAACCAATCTCCCTTTCCAGCCAGAATTTTTCCTTCCAACCTGTCTCCTGAGGGGAGGCTGGGCGGGCCATCAATCGTATATATCTGCCATGTAAGTATGTACAAAACCTTATGTATACTAAAACAAAACATTTTTGTACATGAACTTTCCTGTCAGATATATACTTAGCTGATTGACACCCTTGGTGGAGGGAAAGAGACAGCAATATAAATATGGAAAAAAGGGGAAAACAACACTAGTTGTAGGATGTAAATACAACCTTGGTTCTTACCTGTTTAGGCAGAAGACTTCGTAGTTACTGTCTATGAGTCTGCGTTGCCTTAAGAGCTTCAGCGAGGGCGTGACCTACAGCTGACAGACTCTTTGGGTCTATCAAAGGGATTTGGTTATCCGCTTACTTGAGAATACCGAATAGCAGGATCTGTCAACGGGGATTCGCCCACTTATATGACAGAACCTAACCACTATCATTGCAAGGAGCTCAAACATAAACCCGATCACCTAACCAATCTAATCATTGTTAGACTACGAAATGAAAAAAACATGCCTACCCGCATGTCTTTCAAACTACCAAAAACTTACAACCTAACAAGGGGAAAAATATATACTACTAAGGATATGTCTCAGCTCCCCTGCCACACCGAATCCGCCGATACGTACGGGGCCTAACCCAAAGCAGTTTTCATACGTAATTTTGACGTCTCTCAGATAGTGGTTTGCAAAGACTGAGTTTGCAACGCCAGAATGTTGCATTCATAATATTACTCAGGGATATTTTTTGTTGTTTAAAAGTCAATGACGTGGCAATAGCTTTCCTTACCTCATGAGCTTTGACCTTAACAGACTTTGAATTGACTTTTCATCACATATCGCATGCGCTTCTTTCACCAGGCTTCTGATAAAGAAAGAAAGCGCATTCTTCGAAAGAGTCCATACCTTGGATCTCTTTACAGAGCACCAAAGGTTGACATCATTGCCCTTAAGTTTTTCTTTCTCTGTAGATAGAATTTTAAACTTCGCACTGGGCAAAGCGACCTCTCTGCTTCTCGCCTACTAATGCAGACAAGCCTTGTACTGCAAAGCTCCTAGGCCAAGGATTTGAGGGGTTCTCGTTCTGGCTAAGAACGAAGGAAAGGAACGAACAGATAGCTGCATCTCCTCTGAATCCCACATTTCCTTCTAGTGCATGGAGTTCACTAACCCTCTTTGCGGAAGCCAATGCCATGAGAAAAATTGTCTTCTTCGTGAGGTCTCTAAACGAGGCAGACTGAGGCGGTTCGAACTTATTGGACCTCAGGTAACGTAGCACTACATCCAGATTCCAACTCGGAACCCCTGGAGAAACCTTCTGGATGTTTCAAACGATCTTATTAGATCATGAAGGTCCTTATCTTCTGAAATGTTTAAGTTTCTGTGCCTAAACACTGCAAGAATAGCATGCTACGATAGCCTTTAATGGTTGATACCGCCAATCCACTTTCTTCCCTAAGGAAAAGTAAGAAGTCTGCTATTTGGGTCACAGAGGTACTGGAAGAGGAAAAGTGATGGTTCCTACACCATCGCCGAAAGACGTCCCACTTCGATTGGTAGACCTCTAAGGGTAGAAGGCCTTCTTGCTGCTGCGATAGCCGTTGCAACTCTTGCAGAAAAGCCTCTTGTTCTGACCAAACTTTTGACAGTCTGAAGCCAGTCAGATCTAGAGCGGGGAGGTTTTTGTGATACCTCTCGAAGTGGGGTTGTCTGAGCAGATCGTATCCTCTGTGGTAATGTTCTCGGAAGATCTACTAACCATTCCAGTACCTCTGTGAACCATACCTGTGCGGGCCGAGAACGGGCTACCAGCGTCATCCTTGCTGCCTCCGATTCTGCAAATTTCTTTAGAGTCTCTCCCAGTATCTTGAATGGAGGAAAAGCATACATGTCTAGACCCTTCCAATCTAGTAGAAACGCGTCTATCGACACTGCCCTCGGGTCCGATATCGGAGAGCAGTAGTTGGCTATCCTCGCATTCTTGGCTGTGGCGAAGAGGTCTATATGAGGCTTGCCCCAAAGCTTCCACTGGTCCTGGCAACATCCTCGTGAAGAGTCCACTCTGCAGGCAGGACTTGATCTTTCCTGCTTAGGAGGTCTGCTCTGACGTTCTTTTCTCCCTGTACGAACCTGGTAAGGAGACAAATCTTCCTTTGCTCTGCCCAAAGCAGAAGTTCTTTTGCTGTCTCGTACAGGGAGAAAGAGTGAGTCCCCCCCTGCTTCCTGATGTAAGCCAGGGCCGTGGTGTTGTCCGAGTTGATCTGTACTGCTGAAGCTAGGACGTGGGGCTCGAAAGCTTTCAAAGCTAGCCAAACCGCCATCAGCTCCTTCTTGTTGATGTGCCAGGTCACCTGTTCCTTCTTCCAGGTGCCTGACACTTCTCTTGAGCCGAGCGTTGCTCCCCAACCTGTTTCCGAGGCGTCGGAATACAACACATGTTGGGGTTCGGAATGTGAAGGGACATCCCTTCTGCAAACCTGAGAGGGTTGGCCCCCCAGAGAGGTCCTTCTTGATTTCCCTTGAGATCTCGAAGGAGAACTCTAGGTTTTGCGGAACGACACCTCCAGTTTCGATGTAGAAAGAACTGGAGAGGTCTGAGGTGCAACCTTCCTAGAGAAAGGAATTGCTCCAACGAGGAGAGTGTCCCAACAAACTCATCCACTCCCTCGCTGTGCATACTTCTTTCTCTAGGAAGGCTTTGACTTTCTCTGACCCTCGAGCTATCCGTTCTGGAGACGGAAAAGCCCGAAAATCCAGAGAAGCCATCCGAATCCCCAGATAGATACGATCTTGACTGAGGATCAACTGAGACTTTTGAAAGAATTCACCAAAGTCCCAGAGAACTTGCCATGAAAAGGGTCTTTTGTAGGTCCTCCAAACATCTTTTCTGCGACTTGGCTCTGATTAGCCAGTCGTCCAAGTAAAGGACACTCTGACTCCCTCCAAATGTAGCCATCTTGCTACATTTTTCATTAGGCCTGTGAAGACCTGAGGGGCTGTTGAAAGGCCGAAGCACAAAGCCCTGAACTGGAATATCCTTCCTCCCATCATGAACCTGAGGTATTTCCTTGAAGAAGGATGGATAGGCACATGGAAGTAAGCGTCCTGAAGATCTAGGGACACATCCAGTCCCCTGGCCGAAGGGCCGCAACACTGAGGATGTCGTCTCCATGGCGAACTTCCTCTTTTCTACAAAGAAATTCAGGGCGCTTACATCCAGAACCGGTCTCCATCCTCCTGAGGCTTTTGGAACTAGAAAAAGGCGGTTGTAAAAGCCCGCTGAGCAAGGGTCGCTCACTAGCTCTATAGCCTCTTTCTCGAACATTTGTTCCACTGCTTGTTGAAATTAAAGCAAGGCTCATGATGGGATCCCTGTACATGGCCACCAAACTCCCTCGGAGTCGTTGTCAACGGTGGTCTTTCCGTAAAGGGAATCAGATATCCTTTCCGGATAATCGAGAGGGACCAGTTGTCCGCTCCCTCTTTGCCCAGGCTTCCGAGAATCTTAGAAGTCTGGCACCTACTGGTGTTTGGAGGACTACTTCCCTACTTTCTTAGCTCTGACAGAGCGTGAGAAGGATCTACCTCTCTTGAAAGGTCTATTACCTCTCGAGGTAGAGGCTCTAGAAGGAGGGCCCCCTCGAAAGGGCTCCTGTCTAGCTGAAGTCTCCTTCTTCGTCTTCGTCTGGAAGGAGGTCCTAGGCTTCCGTGCCGACTGCGCAAGCCATGTCCTGAGTCGCCTTCGCAGAGATAGATCCTGAGATGTCCTGTATTATCTTCTTCGGAAATAGCAGAGGCGAGAGCTGCGAATACAGAAGAGAGGCTCTTTGGGCATGCGAAACAGACTTAGTCAGAAAAGAGCAGAAGACTGATCTCTTCTTAAGGATCCCTGCTCCAAACAGGGAGGCTATTTCGCTCGATCCATCTCTAACTGCTTTATCAATGCACGTTAGAACACTGTTGAGATCTTCTGGCGAAATAGCATCCGGGTTCTGAGTCTTCTTAGCCAAGACCCCAAAGACCAGTCAAGGAAGTTGAAGACTTCCAAGACTCTAAACATTCCCTTCAGCAGGTGGTCAAGCTCGTTCATAGCCCAGGTAGTCTTAGCAGACAAAAGAGCCGAGCGTCGTGCTGCATCTACCAGAGAAGAGAAGTCCGCATCCGCCGATGAAGGAAGACCCAGGCCTAGGGGTTCTCCCAGACTCGTACCAAAATCCCAGTCTGCCCGTAAGCTTGGAAGGAGGGAAAGAAAACACAGTCCTTCCCTTTCTCTTCCTTAGAAAGCAGCCAATCACCAAAACCTCTCAAAGCCTTCTTCATTGAGATGGTTGGCTTCATCCTCACACAAGAGGAAACTTTCGTCTTCTTCGAAGTCGAGAATAAAGAGAGAGGAGACGGAGGAGCGACGGGAGTAAGGGAGTCTCCAACTCTTGAAGAAGGAGATCTGTAAGGATTTCTTATAGGACGAAACTGACGAGTCCTTCACCAAATCCTCTTCTGAAGGTTCAACTTCATCCACTGAAGAACCCTCCGCTCGTTCTTTACGAGGGCAGTTAGCTTCTCTAAAGAAGTGCGCCTGTCCAGAGAGTGTCTAGTAGCAGACTGGCGCTATCAAGGGGAAGCCAAAGTTTTCTGGAGAGAGCTCCTCTCGAATGAGTCCTTCCTACTCTGATGAGTGCGTGCTCTTTGATCCTTAATCCTACTCCTAGAATTCCGGGCTTCCAAAGGGAGCGCCTGCTAGGAGAGGAGAGCCTACTATGCTCAAGGCGCTTCTCAGGATCCATGCGCCTGTTCAAAGGAGAGCGGCTGCCATGCTCCACAAACTTCGATCCAGACTTGTGTGTCTCTTCAAAAGGTAGTCTCCCAGCAAGAGACATATCTTTCAGGCTCTACACGCCTGTCCTGAACAGAGCGGCTAAAAGGAGAGCCGCTGCCATCAGGAGAAAAGCGCCTATCCTCCGCACCACGCTTGGAGCGGGAGAGCGTCTTACTTGGGGTGAGTAGCGCCTACTAGGCTCAGGCGCCTAACAAAAGGCGAGATCCTCTCTTGACGAATCCATCAAAGAGTAGGCTCTCTTATCCGGAGAATGAAGGATCTTCGGAATGAGCGAGAAGACGAGGCTGTAGCCTGTCTTTAGACGAACGCCTACTAGGCGCTAGATCCCTTCCTACTGGAGAGATGTAGTCACCAGGAGAAAGCTTCTTGGGCGATTGACGCCTGGAAGACGACAAGCGCCTGCCGAGGGAAGAGCGCCTCCTTCCATCCGCTGATACAGGAGAGAGAACCGACTCTGACTGAGACGGTAACACAGGCGAAGGAATCCTAGACTTCTTGACAGGGAGGGAGAGACGTCTTTCCGATGCGTTCCTCCTGCCAAGGAGCCCGCCAGCGCCGAAATCTGCGCTTGCATCGTCCAGCAAGAAGTTCGAGGCTGGAGATCTTGCAAAATCCCCTCCACCGGAGAAGAGGCTCGAAGCCTACTATGATGGCGGAAGAATCCCTGCTCCCTCCTGGTTTTATTCTTGATCTCTACTTCCGGCTCTTCTGGAAAAACTTCCGGGCTGGAAGGAAAGGCGCCAGGAGCCTTCCAGGCTCTCTTCAGCGGTCGCGAAGAATCCGAGGCGCTCCATCCTCTTCTAGGCGAAGGTGAGGAAGAAGAAGAGGAAGCATTGGCGCAATACCTCCTTCTTCGCGCGAACAAGGGCAGCCTGGGTACGAGCATCAGGATCACTACCGAGGGACGCCTGATCGGTGGGAGTTCTCCCTAACCCTTCTGCGGCTGTTGACTTTCCTCCCTCCACTGGGACTGGGATGTCTGGAAGAGGTCTAGGCCTGGAAGCATTAAGGAGCCGATCAGACGCACCCTCCACTGCACTGGGGTCACTGCACAATTCACCTTCACTACTCTTACCTTGCAACGAACGAATCTTCTTTTCCATGCTAAGGATCGTGGCTCTCATGGTTGCCACTTCCGTAGTCCGTATCCTTAGGTTCGATGCAGGGCGCAGGAGCTGAAACTGGAGAAGTTCTAATGCTACAACAGGATTTTCTTCTACCTCGCTAATACGAGACTTACTAGAAACTCCTAGACGAAGCCTTTCTCACCCTGTCTTTCTCTAACTTCCTCAAGTAGGAAGAAAGAGCCTTCCATTCACCCTCATCCAACTTCTCACACTCATTACACGGGTTACAAAAGAACATTCTTTCCCTCTACATTTAAAGCAACTGTGTGAGGATCTACCGTAGCTTTCGGTAGTCTCACCTTGCATTCATCCAGAGCACACCCTAAACATAGAAGATTTCTTAACCTCTAACTCAGACATCTCGAAATCAAAGAAAAATCCAAATCAATATCCAAAAACAATCCACAAATGCGTATGCCAAGCCAACAAGATCAGGTACTTCACCGAAAGTCAGTCCAAATAAATCCACGGCAACGAGAATTGAATAAAGCTGTCAGGAGGTAACAACCACAGGTGTAGTCGTCACCGGCGACAGAAAAATTCTGACTGGAAAGGGAGATTGGTTCTTACAGCCGCCACCCAGCGGCGGGTAAGGTAGATCACCTGACCTACCTGTCGCGTGTGCCGCGAGTTTTGAATTCTGTCGTGACGTCAGAGACGTATAGCTAAGTATATATCTGACAGGAAAGTTCATGTACAAAAACACCTGGTGGAGAACTGGTAAGCTAAACAGTCATCCGGGCAGCCATTAGATTTTTTTGTTTGAATGCCAAACTTGCCTAATCGGCAAGGAGATATAGCTAAATTTAAACAGTAGGTAAGATTCATCTCAAATAATATATTTATAAGTACACAAATGTGGTTCTGTACAGTACTTACATTTTCTTGATCTCCTCTGTTTATATACATGTTGAACCCACCCACCCATAATGAGGGAGGACAAAGTTTGGTGGTGCATACTGTGTTGCCTGGTAATAGTACTGAAAGTCATGGAATAGTCTTCCTGAACGTGATGTGCACGAGCCATCTGGTAGCAAGACTCGGCTCTCATTGATTCATTTTCTGTGTTATGGAAGGCATGTAGGCAGAGATGCTGAACTTTGGCCCAGTCCTGAAAATACAATTTGTTTGTGATGACTGAAAACAAGTGACTGTTATTCTATCAGTTACCAATACAAAACAATACTGTGATAAAAATAAACGCAATGGTTTGAAGCTTTTAAGACGTACCGATTTAAAGAAGAAGTGATTTCCCAAGTGATTGAGGACCATTGGATTTGTTGAATCAATATTATATGCTTTTGATAACATCTGAACACCACGACGAATGTGATCAGGTTTTTTCTCATTAAGCTCTAGTACAGCCAGACCAACAAGTGCTCCAACACACATCCCGTCCAGTTCCAAAGCTCGTTCAAAGGCAAGTCTGGCTTTGTCCTGGTTTCCCAACTTCATAAAACAGTGACCCATCCCAAGACGGACTGCTGCTGGACAATTAGGGTTAGTTCTCAGAGCCTTTTTGTAAAATGCCAATGCTCCTCGATAATCCTGTCAAGGGAAAATGCATCATCTGAAATACTTTACGTACCTTAGAAACTGTACAACATCTTAAGCAGCAATATAAATCAGACAGGTTAATGAGAAGAACATGCACAGAAACTTTCTCTTCGTGCAATCATGACAATATGGTAAAAAAAATTCCTTTAACAAAGCTTCCTAAATAAGGCTGATGTGTTCTGATGAAAAAAAAATTGGCTCAATTTGAAGCCCTGATTAAAATGACAATTTCAAGTGACATGACCAAGTGTTCAGTTCCCTTACCTTCTTATTATAAGCAATACAAGCTTTCCCCAGGAGAGAGGGGATGTTATTTGGAGACTGGTTGAGCACAAAATTGAACTGTGCATCAGCTTGTTCCATTTTATCCCCTTCAAGAAGACAGAAATAGGCACGACCCAACAGATGGTTCTGCAACATGAAAACTATTTACAACAGTCCATAACTAGAAGAAGAAAAAAGTTAAGTATGACTTAGTTTTACCAGACCACTGAGCTGATTAACAGCTCTCCTAGGGCTGGCCCAAAGGATTGGATATTTTTTTATGTAGAACCAATTGGTTTCCTAGCAACAGGACCTACAGCTTATTGTGGGATCCGAACCACATTATATCGAGAAATGAATTTCTATCATTAGAAATAAATTCCTCTGGTTCCACATTGACCAAGCCGAGAATCGAACTTCGGACCACCGGATTGGCAGCCGAGCGCGAAATCCACTCTGCCAACGAGGGACTACTAGAAGAAGCAGCCATAATACATATACATATGCAGTATTTTTCCAGTACACAACTATTTTACTTAAGCAAGATGACGACTTGAATCAAATATCTGCAGCAACTGCTCATTTACTTCTAAGAACTTCATACATGTCAAATGATAAAGGCAAGGCAAATTCTACTTACCTGGTCGTACATAATGATCTTGTCAGCTGTTGTGTACAAGTACGTTGCCTTTTGGAAAAGATCTTTCTTGGCTTGAGGCTCTTTTTCTTTATAAGCCTTCTGTACATAGTAGGCTGCCAGAGTATCATATGACCGCATCTACAAAAAAGAAAAAAAAAATTAACAAACCACACAATATACAGCATTCAAGGAAGAATATAAATACATCCCATTGTAGTGTAAAAATCTGATACAATGTTTTTGTGCAAAAGTGCAAAATGTTAAGAAAACCTGAAATATAGAGATGACAGAGATCTTTGAGCAAAAATCCAAAGTGTTGAGAAAAATAGAAATATAGAGATGACATAGATCTATGTACCGTATATACTCGCATATTATGCGACTTTTGAAACATAATTTTGAAGCTAATTTTAAAGGGGTCGCATCATACACGCGGTATAAAATTAGCGTACCGTCTATGCTTTCCCAAATCGGCAGATCGCGGTAGTTACTACCGGAGAAAAACAGTAGATCTTTTAAAAAGTTATGCTTTACTTGTACTTCACTATATCCAATAATATTGTATGCATTCTCATATTACTATTGTATTTTAAAATACAAAAGAGCGATCGTGCGCCATTTGCATTATTTTGGTTTATACAACATGTTTAATTGTTCTAGACTAAACATCTAATATTTCCAAATCAGTTGATTAAGGCACAACACCGAAGGATTTTTTACTTTTTGTTTTACTCAGTAAAAGAAACATTTGTTACTTGAACTATTATTTTCATTTTAGGATACGCAGGTAAGTGAAAATTTATTAAAGTAAAAAAAAAATGCATAAAATTAATACATAAACTAAAATCCTCCAAAGTCTCTCTCTGTGTCCGTATCATCAAATACTGCTCTGAATTCTTTGCCATCAAGGCAGTCATCATATTCGTCATCTTCCAGATCTTTGATCATTTCATCTTCATCTCCTGAATCTTCGTATAGGACATCGTCAATTCATATGGAAGGTATAGTCTTGTCACCGTGGCGAGCTCTCTGGCGTGGCTTTTAAAGATCTGCCCTACGCTAATTTTACAAAAAACAACAACTGCCCGTGTGTGACAGACCTTTGAATGTCCTTGAGACAAACCCCGAGGCTATAATTATAAGATTATAAGGGGTTTTCATTCCCAGGTACTTTAATCTCCTTCCTATTCGGCCCTGCTCTCTCTCTCTCTCTCTCTCTCGTTCTCTCTCATCTCTCTCTCTCTCTCTTCTCTCTCCTCTCTCTCTCTCTCACTCTCTCTCCCCTAAATCTTACAGCTGTCCGAGCGAGAACTTTTTTTATGGGACAACATAGGTCCGCATTTCGCATTTTCCATACCTATTTATTTTTTATACGATTGCCCTTTCTCGGCTGTGAAGTTGATGTCTATCCATGGCTGTGAGATGACCAGGAATAACTTGTAGGTCGGTGTCAAAGTCACTCCACACTTCAGTCAGGCCAAAACTTTTCCATATCGCATTCAAGCAATATTCAGTCATTGTTTCCTATCTATTATTTTCTCAGAGAGAGAAGAGAGAGAAGAGAGAGGTTTTGAGAGAGAGGAGAGAGAGAGAGAGAGAGAGAGGACGAGAGAGAGAGAGAGAAGAAAGGAGAAGAGGAGAGAGAGAGAGAGAGAGATTCTGTCTGTATACGATTGTTTATTTCTCACTCGTCAAACTTACTGTTATGCTTTATTTCATATTTCCTTGCTCACCAATTTCTATTTCTATACCTGACAGATATTAAGAAATCAAGATATGTGTAGAAGGGAGAACTGCCTCCAGACTGTACAGTCAGTATGGATTTAAACGCACGTGGAACTGGTTGAAATATGCGCAACAGCACCAAAATGAGATGCCATGGTGATAGAAAATCTGACTCCGTTTCTTGTTATTGCATAAAAAAACTTTATCAATCGTGAACCTACGTAATTTATTTAGAATTCTGCGCAACGGAAAAGATAATATTTGATATCTGTAATGGGAGAAATGGTTTTATCTCTGTTGTTGTTATAAATTTGGCAGATATGCGATCAAACACGTGGGTGGACCAAAACAGCCCAGCCAGAGAGCTCCGTGGAAAATCCCAAGATTAACCAGAGAGAGAGAGAGAATACACTAATAAAAACAAAAACTACGTACTGTATGCAAAGCACACACATCATCGTTAGCTTCCCGTGTATTACGTGTAAACGTTCATTCTAAGAAATTCACAGAGTAGTATAACACCTGATTGGCTGATTGGTAGCCATGGAGATCTGTTATCCAATGACTGCCCTCTGCTTCTGTTCTATTTATAGACATATGCCGTGGATGACACTAAGTTTGAACGTTACCATGTTCGTGATTTTCTGACTGCTGACGGCAAAAATTACTCGATAATTTTCTTTATATAATTATTTCTTCGTGAAAACAATAATGTAATATGATCATTTTAACTTTAATGTACACGGGTATGAAAAATACCAGTGTGTCGTAGCGATGCGTCATCAAATATAGTGGTAGAAAATTACCACATGGTTGTTTGTAACGATACGTAATCACAAAGTACAAATCCTTTTCCCGGACCATCCTCAAAATTTTACGACTCTTCAACTGCAAGATCGATAGGTGAAATATATAGTCATACTTACTGTTGAAACTCACAAGTTGAACTGCAAAACATTATTAGATTTTGATTGTTATGTACATATATTTTTTACGTTTTACGGAATGTTTGTTTTGAAAATAAATAATAGCTATTAGTGAACATATGATATTAATTGTCCCACTATTTTATCATAGGTGATCTTAATTATCTCACATTCATGTAACAGTATTATATTAATATTTATGTAAATAAACTGTAATTAGCAAATAACAATAATGAAAAACATAAAGAAAAAAAATTTTTTTGCTGCAGTAGTGATGTTTGTTTGATTATGCATCTGACCTCACATTTCCGAGATTGAAAAATTCCAAAAACCGAAACATCGGAATGTGTGTACTGCACATCTTTTTAAACACGCACACAATGTCTACACATTTACTGATACCCGTTGGTGAAAGATTCGAATTACAGTATTTATTTCTGAGAGAGAGAGATGAGAGAGAGAGAGAGAGAGAGAGTTAGATGAGAGAGAGAGAGAGAGAGAGAGAGAGAGAGAGAGAGAGAGAGAGAGAATGATTTAGGACTCCAAGGCGTGTTATTTTTACAATTATTTTATTATCTTGGTATTCTTTTTTAATCTTGAGATCTTCTATTAAATTCTCAAGATTAGTAAGAAAATTACCGTAACTTCACTAGCAGCAGCACACATCTGAACGACTCGGCCATTAGCACGCTAAACCACCAACCTTATGAACTGACCTCGGAAAAGGAACTCGCATGATACATGAGATACATGACAAAACCACTGTTTTATGGTGAAAAGGTTTTGGGTCGCATGATATGCGAGATCGCACGTTACTTGAGTATATACGGTGTATATCTTTAGAAGGCGGGAATGCTTCAGTAAGTCAACATTACCATCTCACAGATTATTTCTACAAATACCTGAATGCCCTGACATCCTAAACAAATTGATATCTATTTAATCTCAAGCCACAATACCAATAATAATAAAAAGAACAGTCCGTTTGGCAAGCCTAGAATGCAAAGGTTACCTACTGAATATGTACCACAAAACAGAGTAAAGCATATGATCTATCTGACCCGTAAAATGTTACAAAAGACTTCAGAATCTGTGGAAATGAGATTAAGCACCATGGAATGAGTTTCAAACACCTGAATTTAAAGTCTGTAAGAAAACTCAAATATCTGACTTTAAAGTCTGTAGGAAAACTCAAATAACTGAGTGTGGCACATAGCATATTTCAAAGTTCGTATTTGGTTACATGGCAGCGTCTTCCCTATAGATATTAAAGAAAAATGAGAGAGAGAGAGAGAGAGAGAGAGAGAGAGAGAGAGAGAGAGAGAGAGAGAGAGAGAGAGAGAGAGAGAGAGAGAAATTACCTGGTCCTTTTCTGAATCCCCAGTGAGGGTGGCATCAACCCTGCTGGCTTCAAGTATACGTACGAAGGCCTCTTCATTTTTTTGTTTGTAATATTCAATCTGCAACAAATTAAGACGATTCATTAATGCTTCATTCTATTAATTTAACTATGCACATACAGCTTTAAATTCATGTATAGATATACTATGCATCTTTCAGTGGTTACAATGAAGCAAGCATTATATAAGTTCTCCCAAAAGCTCATAGTAAAAAGGACTGTGCCCATAAGTGTGGAGAAAAAATACTTACAGATAAATCTACCCAGTAACTTAGGGGAACTTTTTCATTTGTGAGGATTCCAAGAACTTCCTCTACATCTGGAAGCGATGTTAAGTCTAATTCAATCACCTGCAAAGGAAGAAAAAATTAGAGAGAAATATCTGAAAATGAGAGCAGCCCAAACCAATTTGAAATTACTTAGCAACAGCACCATGGCTGTCACTGAATCATCGTGCCATAATTCCAGTTATAATTATTTGTGGTTTTCAATTTCTTATTTGGATAGTGAACGTCTTACTGATTAATTACAAGCATATAACAAATCTTATGAAAAAGCTGCACTTAAATAATATTCAGGCTACCAACACAAAATGGATGTTGTCAAATAAATTTTTTTTAATGTTATTTTCCCGTTTTCCCTTTTTTAATAACCAATGTGAAAAGGTTAGATACCACCTCTAGGAACCACTAGAGAAGAACGGATCCAGTAAAAAAGTTCCTGGGAAACCACCAATGTCACTGTTTAATGTCATTCAGCTGATATATCATTAGGAAAATAATGATACCAATTTTAGGCCTTGATCTGTAATCCTACATTCTTGACCATGAGGAAAGAATGTATCGGAAAATCATAATCCAGAACCCATAAAATAATAAATGCACATTTTTAAAATTGTATGGTTGCACAGCAGAAAAATATATAGTAAATATGGGGGTGGTGTCCCATCATTCTGCATTCTTGACCAAAGCATAGGATGCAGTTTGGTGGGTCCAAGTTTTCTATTCGGCTGGCAATGTCTACTATTTAATCAAAACTAATTTTACCTAGGGGATAGTGACTTGGCTTAAACAAAACCTTATCTGAACCTAACCTGATCTAAGAAACCAAAGTAACAGTGAATATTTGCTGCGGACTTGACTGGGCTACCAATTAATAATAGGATGTTATAATCCTCAATTTTCATCATATTAGTTTACCTACAACAACAAACGAATTGCTTGCCTGTTCAATATGGCTAAGATTTAAAAAAAAAAAAATAAAAAAAAAATAAAAAATAAAAAAATAAAAAATAAAATAAAAAAATAAAGACAGGTTCTATCCTTCTTTAAGGGGGCCAGCCAGCTAATGCCATGTTTTAAGGACAGGACTTTGACATTCATACCACTTAATAAGGTGACTTGGGACATCTCCAAACCGCATATGATTTTGCCTCTGACCTTCGGTTTTGTGATGCCAGGGCAATTTATCCCAAAAATAACCATTTTTCAAATTCTATCTCGTCTCTTGATATTTAATATTAAGACCTGGGATTACTATCATATATAAACCTGATGTAGACCTCAAATCAAATGAGGAGTTTTTTTTCTAAAAGTAATTTTTTTGCTAGATTGTTCTATAATGCTTTCTGAGTTATATACCAAATTCCAATGTTATAGCTTTAAAACTAAGTGAGAAGATAGATTTTGAAGGTCAATAAGTACGTATATAGTTTTGAGATACAGGCGTTAAAAATTTTCCTTCGTATTTTTATAAAAACAATGTTAATAAATAATGATTATTATGAATGTATATTTCTTTTTTGTGTATTAATAAAACAAAACTATGTTATTTATCATAATTTAATCATAAATGACAATCCCTTTGCTCATATATCGTAGCCTGTGGGACTGTGTCAGGCAAGACGGGGCACTCCTTCCTACACAACTCTATCTCTCTCCTTCACTAACTCGGCTTATTACAGCGAATTTTCTTCTTCTGTATGTTAGCGAGATGTTTTCCTTGTATTTTCCTCTTTGGAATGATGAAATTCTTGCCAAAACAAAGATAAACAAATGTACATAGAAGCAAGAGAATGTCAGAGGTGAAACTCGAAGATGTACGTACTCTCTTTTTACAAAGACAATGTTAAAAATGATATTGTTATGATACAATAAAGTTTTGTACATACTTACCCAGCAGATATATACTTAGCTATAGTCTCCGACGTCCCGACAGAATTTCAAATTTCGCGGCACACGCTACAGGTAGGTCAGGTGATCTAGCCTCCCGCCGCTGGGTGGCGGGACTAGGAACCATTCCCGTTTCCTAATCAGATTTTCTCTTCCACCTGTCTCTTGAGGGGAGGCTAGGCGGGCCATTAATCGTATATATCTGCCAGGTAAGTATGTAAATCTGTTTATCTGCCGGGTAAGTATGTACAAAACTTTATTGTATCATAACAATATCATTCTTGTACATGCAACTTCCCCGGCAGATATATACAAACGGCATTGTGGTTCTTAAAACCAACATGCTTACTCAGATCGTAAAGAATCTGTTGTTTCTCCTGATGGTAAGAGGGTGACATATCCAAGCTATGAGTAAGTATGTTGGTTTTAAGAACCACAATGCCGTTTGTTCTTTGAGCCCGACATTTCTGGCAAAGAACGAGAACCCGTCCAACCCTTGGCCTAAGACTTTTGAGATTAAGGGTATGGCCGAAATCGTTGGTCGGGAGCCAGAGAGAGTCCTGTGCCCTGTCAGGGCTCTCAAATTCTACTTGCAGAGGACGAAGGATTGTAGAGGGCCTTCGGGTAACTTGTGGTGTTCGGTCAAGAGGCCAGATCTGCCAATGTCTAAGAACGCTCTAGCGTTCTTCTTGAGGGACACCATCAAAGAGGCGCATTCTTCTTGTAGTGACAGTGATATGAGGCTGTTTAAAGTGAACGCCCACGAAGTGAGGGCTATCTCTACCTCGGTAGCCTTTCATAAGAACATGGCACTCAGTGACATTTTGAGTGCCACTTTTTGGCGTAGCAACTCGGTGTTCGCTTCACACCACCTGCGGGAGGTGAAGACAGCATACGAGAACTGCTATTTGCTTGGGCCATACGTTGCCGCAGACACTATTTTGGGGGCAGGAAGTAGCACTCATCCTATCCTATAGATTGGTTAGGTGAGCTTTTAATTATTGTGGGATTTAACCTTTGGTAGGCTAGGCCAGGTGGTATTTTTTTTTTGCTTCGTTGCCCTCATTGTATGGTCAAATGGTCTAGTCGCATTGTGGTCACGCCCCCGTTGACAGATCATCTAGAACTCACTAGCTACATAGGTCACTACCTTGCTGGAGACTCTGGTAAAGCAGAAGCAGACTTGGGTGACAGTAATCACGAAGTCAGCTAAGCTAACAGGTAAGGAACCAAGATGTCAATCATCTGCATGTATATGTTTCCTAAAATCCTATTCTGTCTCTCCCCACCTCCAAAGGTGGGATTCAGCTATATATATATCTGACAGGTGAGCTTCATGAACAAAATGATATTGTTATGATACAATAAAGTTTGTTCATACTTACCTGGCAGATATATATATCAAAAGTGCCCACCCACCCTCCCCTCAGGAGACAGTGGGAATAGAAAAATCTGAATAGAAAATGGGAATGGTTCCTGATACCCGCCTCCCAGCGGCGGGAATGGGTACTAACCACCTGACTCCACTACATGTGTCGTAAGTTTGAAATTCTGTCGGACTTCGGAGAATACAGCTATATATATATCTGACAGGTACACTTCATGAACAAAATGATATTTTCATAATAAAATAAATATTTTTTACATAATTACCTGGTAGTTATGTATATAGCTAACGTCCCTGACGTCACGGCAGAATTTCAAAACTCGCGGCAATTGCCGATTGGGTAGTCAGATGCACCACCTGTGCGCCCTCTACCCAGATGCAAAGAACCATTCCAACTATTCCTCAGATCTTCCATGCCCCCTAGTCTCTAGAGGGGAGGAGGTGGAATTAAATTATATACAGGCAGTCCCCGGGTTACGATGGGGGTTCCGTTCTTGAGGACGCGTCCGTAAGCCAAAAAATCGTTGTAAGCCGGAACGGAGCGACGCCTTTTGGAAATATGTCAAACTAATAAAAAGTTATAAAAATGACAATTTGTCCAAAATTGCATTTTTCCTAACTATACAAACCTGAGGTCCTTTTACAATAGGAAGGTACTAGCGGCAGCTGGATAGGTCGTAAGCTTTCGAACAAGGGGTGTCGGTAGTTAACTGCTTGTCCGACAGGCGCTGGTCCAACGCGCGCGGAACTGGGAGGTAAAACAAATCACTTTTGCTTTTGGCCCAAGCAAAAACTGCAGAGTGAGGGGTGGCATGAGGTGGGACTATTGTGTAAAAGGACCTCAGGTTTGTATAGTTAGGAAAAATGCAATTTGGACAAATTGTCATTTGTTCCGACACGGCATACAAACCTTCGGTCCTTTTACAATAGGAAGACTCACTTCTTGGTGGGAGGAATCTGAGTCTTTTGTGAACAGACTGGTGTTCGCCCAACCTTGGAATGCCTCCCTGGTCGTAAGAGCGAGGGAGGGATCCAAGCCTCTGTCCGATTGATCGGGGTGTGCACCGCAGGATCAATGGTCAGACCTCTGGACCAAGTACTAAGAGAGAGGCAAGCGTATCTCTTCGTACCAGCAAACAAGAACAAGTTCCTATTTGCAAGAGGCAACATAAAGTTATGGTTTGTCTCTTGTTGGCATCCACTTCCCCCCCCTTGTAGGAGGAAGTGGTGGATATTCGCTCCCATCCCTAGTGAAAGGGATAGGATGGGGCAAAATGGCCGGCCCTCTGTCGAGTAGCTTCACCGGCAATCTCGTCCTTATCCAGCAAGGGTGATGACCGTATTCCCATCTACCCACAGGTAGGAGGGCCGGGGAGAAAAATTAGATAGGAACAGAAGAAGCAGTCACTCTCTCATTCACTTATCTATTCTTACAGTCACACCAGGACTCGATGCTGTTCAGCCTGCTAGGGTCTGGATTAGCTACACAACGTGTTGAGCAGCCACCACGGGTCCCAAGGAAAAACGATCCAAGGACCTGTGGGCAATATCCAAAATGGTAAAAGGTAAAGGAGGTGCCAGTGGTCTGGTTGTACCAGACCCCTGCCTTCAGTACCTGCGCCACGGAGAAGTTCTTGTGTAACTCGAGGGAGTGTACTTCTAGGTCATCTTGGTGCTGACGAAGAGTCTTCAACACTCAGCCTGGGATGTCGAGTTTCTTCAGGAAAGCGCGGTCGCGCTTTCACAGGACAAAGCAGCTTCTCCTTCGCATCGAAGGCGGTGAAGTCCATTAGGGAGGGGATTGTGAAGGACTCTAACCGATCGTCAGGAACCAAGGGTTCTGAGTCTTCGCTACGAAGTCGGTATCGAGCGTCACGAATCCCCATCCCCTGGATGCTTGACTTCGCAGGAAAAGTCATGCAATTACCTCAGAGGAAAAGAAGGGAATGGTCGTATGACCTATCCCTCTTCTCGACTTCGGTGATGTCCTGTACCCCCATACTGTCTATTCGTCTGCAGCGAAGCGTCTCACATTCTCCTATCCCCATGCAGTGAAGTTCTTCTCGGTAGTGGATAGGACACCGACACTCAATGGTGGGTGTCGATGGTATGGGTACTGTGACAAGCCGTTAGGACGAAGAGACTGTTATGGAACAACCGAACTAAGTCCACAGCGGAAGTTCGTAACAGACTTGGGCGCTGTACAGCTGCCGACTGGACTGCGTTCGGTAGGAGGCAAGTTGTCCAAGCACCAGAGCAAGTCACGTGACCTTCGCCTTAAAAGGGTTATGCCAAGAGACTAAACAAATAATTTGTTCGTCACCGATGCCAGAAGGCGAGGTGATGATCTCTTAAGGCATGTGCCCAACAGGCGAAAGTCAATTGCCTTCTAGAGACCGAGGTCCTGATGGCAAGATATCTCATAGTATAGTTGATTCTCAGCTAAGGAGAAACAACACTATGTGTCGTTGAAGACGAAGGTGTACAGAAAAAGCAACCTACGTCTTCACGGCCGAACCGAGAGAAGGATTCTCAAGATTCTGAACCTGTGCTACAAAGACTGAGAACGCTAACCGCTATTCATTGCTGTCCGGAGAGGATCGTAGTTGCAATAAAAGCGGAGCGCTTTTCAGTAATGAAGACAGGGAAATACTGCCTGAAGAACTGCTTCTCATGGGCTGAACATTTGGAAGTAGAGCTGTCAGGTCGGAGAGTAGGCGATGTCTTCTGACATCATCTGTTAATTCGGGGGCGAGCAATGAATAATTGCACACCTACGAATACGAGATATTTTGAAGACAAACTCAGATGTCTGCAAAAATCATTCGCATTATCGCTGTGCGATGCAGCGGAAGACTAGTACAGACTTCTGTTACCGTGCGGTAAACAGAAAGATGAGAGAGTCCAAGAGATATCTCTGTTGAAAATTCTCGCAATGTCGAAGGCGATGAAATCGAGCGTCACAGCAGTAGATGGTCCTTCATTATTGCGAGAATCCCCGTTAATCAGAGACCTAAGTCCATGATTGTTGGGCAGAGATACGGTTCGGTAGTCAATCAAACCAGGGGAGAGAGAGACGTAACGACTGTGCATCTCCGAGATCTAGCTGATACTGAGCTGCTATCAGGGCAGTTTCAATACGCAGTAGCTCTCGGTGACTTCGTCATCCTGAGTTGCCAGGTAATCCATTATTCCACGAAGGAATGCGTTCGGCTAGAACCATCGAGCATAAAGAATACGCTCGAGCAATTATATTTAACCGAAACGGATTCGGTAAATACAAAAGCTGATTTGGTGTTGTCGTGACAATACCAAGTATCTAAAATCGAAACTGATAACTGCTGGGAGGTTGCAGGCAACCCCGAGTTGCAGTTCAATTAAGATACAATTCGTCTCGGTCACAAACCTAGATTAACTACGGTATGCGCCTACCCCCCGGACAATTCAACTGTTAAAAGAATCATGTCGCGAGGGTAATATACGTAGTATATTTGTAGGTTCTGTACCACGACCTCCATCCTAAATTCTTTTCCTCTCGAGGAATGAGAATAAGGATTGGAGATCGACCGCCTTCGTTCTCTAGTCAAAGAGAAGTGAAGAAAGTCTTCCCAAAGGAAAGCCTTCAATGGTGACAGAATAACCGAAGACGATAGTTCAAGCCAAACTGGAATGTTCCCGTCCGTTCTTCTCTATTCCAGGTTAATCGCCTACCGTGAGATACTCTTCTTTCAGCAGCAGTCTTCTTCCAAATGCTAGAAATTACAGGAATTCGAGCATAAGCGAGGTTCCCGATTATCGTGTAACAATTATCGGGGATTCTCGCTCACTTTGGACCGTGGTCTCGCCTAAGTGTTTGGAGATCATAAAAAACTCGAACACTCTGAGTGCGCTAGAAATTCCGTAGAATTCTAAGCACTCTCTGCGAAACCCCCCACCGAATTCGTCAAACGCAATATCGGCTGGTGGTCCTCTCGATTCCCGTAGAAATCGAGAAAGGGGCAGGATCCCTCCTCAACGACCGGGGCTTACGTCAGGTAGGACCCGAAGGTCCCCCCGGTAGCGCAGCCTCTAACGTGGGATCTTACAGAGAAATCTCTGTAGGATCCCTCCCCTTTCCCTCGTAGCCGTAAGGAGAGAGGGAATGGGGGAGGAATTGGATACTGGCTCGCCTTCCCAGCAGTTGGAGAAGAAAAGGAGCAGCCATCGCCTTACGGCGATGGCCTCTCAGAGCCTGGGAAAACGTATCGTCAGGAGAAAACGTTTTCCCGAGGAGGGTTACGAACTCATACTGTAGGTAAGGGTCTGCCGCCACTGTGAACGTCGTCTGGGTGGGGCTGATCGACACCTGACAGGAGAGAGCCGATACCGTCCTCCGACTCATTCAGTCCTCGTCGAGGTCGATACCTCTCAGGCGGACCGAAGGGGTATTCAAATACGGTGTCCGAAGACACGTAGAAACGCCTCTGTCGCAGTAGAGGAGGTGAAGTAGCTTGTTCGACCGGCCAGAACTGAGAGAGCCTTCTTGTCCGGAGACGAGAGACTACCTGGTTCAACACAGTCGGCAAGCTCCGATCGCGGCAGACCCACCGTCGATTTGGGTTCCCTCTCGGGCCCCAAAACGACTCGAGCCGAGACGTGGCTCTGCTGGGGGTGCGGCGGCGATCCTTCCCGAGGTCGTTGTGCTGACGAATCAGCGCCCTAACCTCGGCAAAGTTCCTCTGGATCTCGGAAGTCACAGCATCTTGCAGAGTGGGACCGTTAAGCCCTTGCGAACAAGAGCATATTCGAGAACCTTCCTCCTAAGAAGGGGGAACAGCGACAGCCCTCTCGGTCTTCTCCATCCACTTGCGCATACGTCCTGGCCGGTCCAAGAACCGTGCCTGGCACGTAGGGCGTCATGGTGGGATCATGAGGGGCGCACCCCTCACGATCACTCCTCAATACCTCGCTCCTCCCGGTGTAACCCGAGGAGGTTGAAGGTACGGGAGAGGCAGACCTGACGCTCCCTCCTCGCGTCGGCTCCGGCAGAACCAGCAAGGCCTTGGAGGGCTGCAGGCGATCGTCAACCCGCGGTGGCGATCGAGCTGCAGGCCTGGTCGAACCGTCTCGCTGTGGAGAACGGCTTGGATCTGAGCACAGCGGCCCGATCTCGAGTGTCAGAAGAGCTGGTGCTGGTGGCCGTACCCGATCGCTCTCTGTGAGAGCGACGGTCAGGCGACCTGCAGGCTCCACTGTCACAGTGAGACCGGTGCTTGTCCTCACGGCACGTCACGTCGCTGGTTCAGCCGTGGCTGGCACCGGCGAACGGGAGGACCTCAGCCTCAGGCAGCCCGTGGCCGGTCGTGGACCGTCACGTCCCTGGGTAGCCAGCTGGTCGCCGCGGAGAGACGAGAGCTAGTCTGGTGAGAGTCGCTGAGCGGCTGTCACCAGTCTTCCGCCCCGTGCCGTGAACCTGACGCTGAGCGAGCTCAGAGGTCTGGTTCCTGGCTGCAGGTCGCTGGTAGGCGACCGTACACTCGGTACCTCCCGCGAACGAGAAGGCCGAGACGGACCCTGATGCAGTGGCAGAACCACTGACACCAGGCGAGGAAGTACGGCCCCGGTGTTAGCCGGTACCCCCCTCTGGTCCCCGTAGTCTTCTTCCTTGCGGAAGAAGAGACGGGCCCTGCTCCCGAAGGAGCAGGAGGACCAGCGGAAGGAACCTCCGTCCCACACCGAGGTGAGACGGGTCCCGAGAAGCTCCCGAGGGAGACTTCTTAGGAGGGAGGAGGCAACCTTCTTCTTCCTCGGCTGTGAAGCCTTAGAAGTCGAAGGGGAAGAGGCGGCAGCCGACGACGATGAAGAAGATGAAGACGACGACGACGACACCGGACACCTTCCTCTCTTCTTCGTCAGCTTCCTCAGGACAGACGTAAGATCTGCCATCCAGGGCGGAGCCGGGGCTGCTGTAGCCGAAGCTACAGGGCCCGGACGCACCTGTACAGACAGACCATAGTCTGGGGTAGTACCTACCACGAACAGGGACGACGTCAGCAGGTATGGGCATCTCAGGAACAGCAGCACAGCCCAGCACAGCAATCGGTAGGGACAGCCAGCGCAGCAACGGCAGGGACAGCCAGCGCAGCAACGGCAGGGACAGCCAGCGCAGCAACTGCATGGACAGTCAGCCCGGAGAATCGGCAGGTACGGCAGGCAGCAACCGGAAACCACAGGAAGTGGCGAGCAGCAGCAAGCAAATCCTGGTACCGAGGCGGCAGGTTCCCAGGGGCGAGCTCTAGGGCAGCAGAAGTGTGGTCGCGGCAGCGCGGCAACCACGAGCGGCGGCGGCCCACGCCCCCCCTCTCGGTACGGCGAACGGCACTTCACAGCGGCTGTAGGCAAGACTGTTACCCACGTGAGGCGAGTACACCAGGTGAGGAGGGACGTCGTCACCTGGAGCGTGGGTCACCCACTACCTCCTGGGTGACCGCAGTAGGCCCAGACATAGAACCGCAGCCCCTGGACACTAGCACGCCCTGCAAATGGCAAAGGACGCCCATACCTCACCAAGATCCACCCTCGTGGCAGTAGCACCTGCGGAAATAACAGTAGTAGTGATTAGTGGGGGGAAGTCCCCTCGCGCGTGGGGGGGGTGAGCCCCACACCGAACGAGTGGAAGACCCCGAATACAATTGTATATCGGGCACAGAGCGCCCTCCCCCGCGCTCAACGGATCGGGCAGGAGGAAGAACGCAGATAACCTCCCCCCCCCCCAGGGGAAGGGCCATCTGTGGGAGCTGAGTGGGTTCTCGTTCCCCACCCCTGCACAGCACCCATGTAACCAACAATAATAATAGAGCCCAGCCCGAGAGCAATCGTGCCCTCGGCCCGAATGCAAGGGCATAAGGATCAATTCCCTGACTGAGCGGAACTTGAACCAAATAAATATTGATGCAATCAAT
>NC_061098.1:9247665-9292811 GCF_015104395.2 Macrobrachium nipponense
TGTGTCACAGTAGAAGTACAATTCAGTTTTTTGCCCGATCACTACCTCAAGTATACAGAATTGTGTTTGAAAACAGTAAAGCCAGTAATCCGCTACTAGTAGTGGGTAGTCTTTTTCCTGAACCGAAAAAAGGGCAATTCTATAGGCTTTTTATGTTTAAATCCCGGGTTTTAATATTTTGGGGAGCGTGAAGGTACAAATTTTGTATAGGAGCGTACCTTTATATTGTAAAGGTATTTATTTTAAGTGACTGTCATTTTATAGGGCTTTTGGACCCAGGCACAGAGGTACCTCATACCGCTTGCGTTTCATGCTGGCTGAATCGAAGCAGTTTTCTCCCACAAGGCTGCTCTTTGCTGCATATGTATGAGAGCTCCCTGAATGGAATCCCAACTTCTGGTGGTAGTAAAATCCACCAAGGATTCCAGATCAGGTGAGAATGTTTTCAGTTTTATATAAGAAACCTTTAGCCTGAATGGCTGAGCAGAATTTTGTCTAGCTGTACTACCCACCATCCTCTTCTTAATGTGGGAATCAGCTAAATTTAAAATTAGGTAAGATTCATCTCAAATATTATAAATTTTCATAATAAAATTTATTATTTGGATACTTACCTACAGTTAAAGTAAACCCACCCAGCCTCCCCACAACTTAGTGGGCTGTCAAGGAGAGTTCTGATAAGAGCTAAAACATTCGAAACACACCTGGTGTAGAACAGGTAAACAAGACAGTCATCTGGGCTGCCATTCGATTTTTTGTTTGAATGCCGACTTTCCTAATTGGCAGGAGATATAGCTAAATTTAACAGTAGGTGTATCCAAATAGTAAATTTTATGAAAATTTATATTTGTCTGCATTTGTGCCAAGCTTTTATGTATTTCTGCTTGTGTGTGAGGTTTCATGTAAAGCTTTTTCAGCAGTCCTTTGAATTTTATCAGCTGTTTTCTTTATTGGTTCGTCTAATCATTCCAATATCCTCTATTCCATACTCAGTTTCTTTGTTTAAAGTATTTGGTGCTGCCATGTTTGTTCTAGCACCTTTTTTTTCAGCTAATTTCTCCATTCTTACCTTTTTTATAATTCATCTCCACATCTTTTCCACCTCTGATTAGCCACTATTTAGTATATTGTTGGGGATATATTTTAAACTCCTTTGATTGAAGGTCTCAATCATTTCTTCCTAGATCATCATCATTATTAAACCCTTAAAAGCAGCAATTGCAGTTTTGCCGGTAAAAGGGCAAAAATCCACACTCATGTCCTTGTTCAAAATTCGCACCCTGCCATGTAAATATTTTAGAAACCAAGGTGGCCCAATTATGTCATTAGAATATTGCCATGATATTGGTGGACAGATTTGATTAACCACAAAATAGTAACCTGTCAAAGCATTTATTTCTGTTAGGTCTCGGAACGACATAATATCCAATGCATGTGGTGGTGATTATTTATTGCAGATTATTTTTAATATATATAAATCTCTGTCCACAGGCAGCACAGTGTTTTGAGAAAGTGTTAAAAGCGCAACCTGGAAACTATGAAACCATGAAGATTTTAGGATCTTTGTATGCAAGTTCAACTTCACAAAGTAAAAGGGATTTAGCAAAACAACATCTTAAAAAGGTAATATTTTTTGTGTTTGATAGTTAAAATTCAGTTACTACTTTGATTGACTTCTAACTTGTAAGCTGTAAAAACAGAAATTAGTTGTAATTTAATTTTAAAGGTAAGAAACATTGAAAATACTTTTAAATGATTATTGTTCTTTCAAGAGGTGCATTTAATGGGAGTAGGCGAGTGGTTTTTATATGCACTATAGTGTCTGTGTTGGATAATTATTATGTATGACAACCTTCAGCGGTGGGAGGGGAGTGTCCCCATTCAAAGTCAAAGTTGGTGTCATTTAGACATGTGTCAGGCTTGAGCCTCATTGTAAATATATTGACAGTTCTTTAATGTCATTGGAGTGTGTGAAATTAAGAATTTAAGAATTAGAAAGACCTGTAAATTTGATTTTTAATCATTTGTTAAACAGGTAACAGAGCAGATGAGTGACGATGTTGAGGCTTGGATCGAGCTTGCCCAGATTCTTGAAGGTAGTGACCTCCAAGGGTCATTAGCTGCATATCACAAAGCCACAAAGCTCCTAGAGGATGTTATTCAAATGGAAATTCCCCCAGAAATTTTGAATAATATTGCTGCCCTCCACTTTAGGTAGCTATTATGATATTGTTATTCAGTTTGGTTTTTCTTAAAAAGAAAACTTGTATGATAATTTTGATGAGTTATTGTGACAGCTAATGTAGTCCTGTACATTGTCATTCTGTTGTATTAATTTACCATTATCATGTTATCTCAAGAGTCAGTTTTCATTAAAGGCCATTGACTTCAATGTAAATTTTCCTTCTAGATTAGGAAATTATGAAGAAGCGCAGAAACATTTCAAGATGGCTTGGGACAGATGTGAAGCTGAAAAGCAACAGGAACAACCACAATATTATTCTTCCATATCTGTAACAATTAAATATAATACTGGAAGACTTTACGAAATGTTTTGTCAATTTGATAAAGCTGAGAAGTTATACAAAGAAATTCTTCAAGATCATCCAAACTATGTTGATTGTAAGTTAGTCTTTACCTTTATGAACATAAATTTTGAAAGCTGTTATGTTTTTACAATCCCAATAAAATGTTATTGGATGTAAGTAACTATCTATTTGAGACATTTTATTTGAAATTCAAAGTGCTTGACAGGTTTTCCAACGAAAAACTTAGTTTCATATTATGTTGTACTGTTCAGCACCCATTACTACAGTGCATGAGTTATTCATTGTCCCTTAAGTGAGTGCATTATATCTTCTAATTAGTATGTTGAAGGTTTAGATTTATAGATATCCTCTTAGAAATAAAATAAGACATAATAAAACAAAGTAAAATTTCTTTTTTGCAAAGCATTAATGTTTATACTTAGTAACTGGTTTTGAGGTTACTTAAAACTTAATTTTTATTTCAGGTTATTTAAGGCTTGGTTGCATGGCAAGAGACAGAGGTCAGATTTATGATGCTTCTGATTGGTACAAGGAAGCTTTGCGTATGAACAACGAACACCCTGATGCCTGGTCGCTGATGGGAAACTTGCATTTAGCGAAGAATGAATGGGGTCCAGGCCAAAAGAAGTTTGAACGAATTTTAAAGGTATAGTATGGTTTTTAATGTAAAGCACATTGAAATCATTATTGTTTCAATGTGTATTTGCAAGAAGTAGTTAAGTATATTTGTTTTGAGGATTGTTTCAAAAGTAATTTGAAAATTTTGTGTTAAGCATACATGAAATAGTTGTAAATGCAAACAGGTACAGGAAAAATTATTCCAGTAAATGTTCAATATGTTAGTGAAATTTATCCCATGTTCCTTATGGAATGTCAAATTGTAATCATTCTAAGTAAAGTATATCTTCGTTTGACCAGACCACTAAGCTGGTTAACAGCTCTCCTAGGGCTAGCCCAAAGGATTAGATATTTTTACGTGGCTAGAAGCTTATCCAAATACTTTGCCAGATGCCATATAGTGCATATTTATGAAGTGGCAGATGTTTTCACTTGAATGGTCTTTTGTCAGTACAGGTCAAAAGTACTTATAATTGAGGTGTTTTTGTAAAACAAACTTTTTATAATATAATTTAAAAAAAATTTTTCTCAACAGAATCCAAGTACAACCAATGATTCCTACTCCTTGATTGCCCTTGGCAATGTTTGGTTAACGACACTCCATCAGCCCAATCGTGACAAGGAGAAGGAACGGAAGCATCAGGACAGAGCTTTGGCGATGTACAAGAATGTGTTGAGATCAGACCCCAGGAGTATATGGGCAGCAAATGGCATTGGTATTGTAATTCTTCCTAAAGTTACAGAGTATTTATATATTAACTATATTTTCTATTACCTTTTGTGGAGTATAGATTTTTTTTATAATTTTTCTTTTAGATTAATCAGCTAAACTTTAAAGTATAGCATTATTTTCTAGTATAAAAATGTTTCCCACAAAACATTGGGCACTTTTTTCAATGATCTGGAATACTAAAGCTTACCCTACTTTAAATGAGAAAGCATCTGTCATTGAGTAGACTGTGTTAGTCATGTTCAGATATGTTGGTACATTAACTGCTTTTCATCTTTCTCATTCAGAGCCTTAAATAAATATTTTTTTGCCTCAGGTGCTGTGTTGGCTCACAAAGGCTACATCAATGAAGCTCGAGACATATTTGCTCAAGTTCGAGAGGCCACTGCAGACTTTAGCGATGTCTGGATGAATATTGCTCACATATATGTGGAGCAGAAACAGTACATTAACGCAATTCAGATGGTAAGTGCTTAATAACTTAAGAACTTGCTTTATTGAATTGTTGATTTTCAGAGACTGAAGTTATTCGTTATTGGTATTGAATGGTTTAAGACAAGCCAATCACATTTCTGAACTCAGGTTTGCATTCTCTCTCTCTCTCTCTCTCTCTCTCTCTCTCTCTCTCTCTCTCTCTCTCTCTCTCTCTCTCTCTCTCTCTCTCTCTCTTTTTCTGTTTAACTTCTCATTTTTGTTGTGGGTACATAATTATTAAAAGGCTGTTCCATGACAACACTTGGGAGTCACATACTGTACTTACATAGGGCTTGCCCTAGAATTTGTTCGTGAATTAGAGAGAAAAATTGCAGCCAGTTAAATTAGATTAACTGGACAGTCAGGCAGGAAAAACCAAAGGGAATGAGTGATTAAAAGGCATGAAGCTTATAACAGGATGTAGATGGATGCTGCAGAGAACTTTTTGTTCACTACAATATCCTGCTTAAGGCCCATTGTAATTTCAACCCTTCCACAATGATCAAGATTCATTTTTATATGATAGTTTGGTTGCTTAGTTATAGAATTTCAGATTTGTTGATGGTCGTTTTGTGCATCATTGTATTTATAGGTTGTGATTTTGTACATGAGCATTAGTTGAGCTTATAATTTTCTAATTTCTTGCTTATTATTTTCACAGTATGAGAATTGCCAAAAGAAATTCTTCAAGTACCCTCATGTTGAAGTGCTGGGTTACCTTGCCAGGGCTTATTACAAGGCAATGAAGTTAAAAGAAGCAAAATATACATTATTAAAGGTAAATATGGACCCACCTCTCTCAAATTTTCTTTCAAGTCACATCATGTATGATTGAGACAATATTTTGCCTAATCAATTGTAATGAGTTTTCCTTTTCATTTTAGTGTTACTGGAATTCATTTTGATCATGAATGGAGAAGATAAAGTACTTGTTGCTTTGTAAGTGGAATGACAACTTGAAAATGTAAAACCACATTTTCCCTTGTATTTTTACCAAAATAATCTGCATTACAGGCAAGGCATGTTGCTCCTCATGACACTGTAATTCTGTACAACTTGGCTCTTGTACTTCAGAAGCTTGCATCTCAGGTTTTGAGAGATGAAAAATCAAATTTGAAGACTGTCTTAGCTGCTGTACATGAGCTAACTTTAGCCCAGAAGTAAGTCTCAGTCATATTTACTTTTGAAATATGTATAGGATTGTGTTATTAATCTTTCTGCAACATTCCAGAAAGTACTTGGTATCGTGAGCAATCACTTACAGATCAAAGCCGCATTCTGTTTTTTTTTTATTATTTATTATTTTTTATTCAGAAGACTTTTTTTAAACTGTCTGATGCATTAATGGAGTAATTAAGGAAAAGTACTCTCCTTAATAAGTTAATCATTCTCTTAAATTAAGAGCTGAGTATTGAAGGCTGCAGTGACGGGGACATATAAAGACCCTAAATGGAGACACTTTATGTGTAAATTGGTTTTCATTGAAAGACTTACAGAAATTTTGATACTTGAATCCGAGTTCACCCATATTATCAGTGATAACTGTAAAAATTTATGACGTTCAGATTTCCAACTTGTCACTGTGCATACTTCTTATTTTATTTATACATGAATTTAAGTTATTTTTATGGCAATTTATGAAAATTTTAAGGAAATTAGATTAACTTTGAAGTGTAGGTCTGATAAACCAAGGAAAAAGATAGAGCAGTGTTGTTTCTTGGTATGTTATAAGATGATTTTGATGTTAACTCTTGGGTTTTTATTATGGTTGGGAAAAAAATAGTACTTTTTTTGCACAGTACAGCAAGTTGATGATGCCAGTCTGTGGTTTTTATTCCAGCCAGACATCTTAATTTGTGGATAATTCTAGGTACTTCCAACATCTGAGTGTAAATGGTGATCGATTGAAGTATGATCTTGGAGCAGCTGCTGCGGAAGCCAGCCAGTGCCGTGATCTTCTCTCCCAAGCTCAGTATCATGTTGCACGTGCCCGTCGACAAGATGATGAAGAGAAGGCTCTGCGTCGTAAACAAGAAGAGGAAAGAAATGCCCTTAAACAGAAGGTTATAGAGGAGAGGCTGAAGCTTGAGGAATCAAGACGTCAGAGATTGGAAGAAAAGGTAAATCATACTGTCTATGTTGAAATAATTATTGATTTCCTTTGTATCTCCCTGTATACATCAATCTTTTGCTAACAGACACCTGTGGATCCTTGCTAAGACACCTGTGGATCCATGGGTCTCCAGCTGTTAACTTTCTTCCTTTTCATGTGTTTTAGGCTTTATACAGCTGACTGGATTCCCAGGTCTGTGATGTTTTTCCTGGATTGTGTGAAATTTATTCAAATAATTTTATTCATTTATTCGTCCATTCATATCCGTATTTCGTCAGTGCGATTTGAAAATTTTTTTATTAGTATAATCTCCACCTGTTATGGTGTTTTTGTTGCCTTCATTGAATGGTAGTTAGTGCAAGGTTAATTGTAACTTCCTTTTGGTTTTTTGAGAGGGGAAACACTTCCCTCACCATGCTACAGGGAATTTTTATAGTTATCTGATTAATTACATTGTGCTCTTGTATTTTTGATTAGTATTTGGTGTCATAAGGTAATTAGGCAATGGAGGTGACCTCTTTAGATCATTTTCTGAAGATCATTCAAGTATCAACTGGATTATTACAGATCACTACTCCCTTTCTAGTTTGTTTGGCATGTTTTGTGCTTTTCCCCAGAGCCTTCTGCTGATCTGCAGTTTATCTGTATTTTGAACTTGGTTATCATAAATTTATATGGTCCTGAGAGATGTATTTGTTGCTTATTGTTTGCCAGGGCCAGATAAGTTACCTCGCTCTCACCTGTTGAACCAGCTGATAGTAGGCACCATCTCGATGGAGCCTTTACCTTATCTTGAGGCCTTACAGGTTTGCCAAAAGAGCTACAGCAGGTGTTTGTTTGTTACAGCTTTGTAATATTTGACTTCAGTTTGCCACGTTTAGGCTATAAATTGATTATTCATCAGTAAGAATTGGGTAGCTTGCCTCATCAGATATTATTGGATGGTTACAGTGCTAGTCACCATGTCTTTGCAACAGAAGAGGCTTTCAGCAGCCAACCCAATCTGGTTACCCAATGAGTGGGCATCAAAGGACTCCAGGCACTCCAACTAGAAGGTCCTGTCCTTCCAGCAGTGTGAGGACACCTCTTTTCAGGAAGCAGCCTCTCTCTTAGCCAGGGCAAAGAGATCATTCTAATATAGTATCTAGTCTTCAGGCAGGAAGAAAAGCAAATAAAGTTAGTTCTCTCCCATGATTCTTGTTCTGCTAGTAGAGCTTGTTCCCAGAATTTTTGAAGAGTTTAAAAGCAGGTAGGAGGCAAGACCCCCACTCATTTGCAGCCTGTATACTACACTTCTTTAAGAGTGACAAGGTTGTGGCTCCCATTATCAACTTCAATGCACTAGACTGAACCTTTTTCAATATGGAGTTAATAGCTTTGGTCTGGCTCTCCTTTTAGAAAGGCAAATTCCTAGTTTCTTTAGATCCCAAGGATTCCTACATTCTTTTTCCAGTATATTCAGCTTTTCCAGAAAAAATCTCTAATAATTTGGTAAGTTTGGTCTAGCCATTATCCTCCAGTTTTTAACAAAAGTCTGTTGCCAGTAGGAGCATGATACATAGGGAAAAAATAAGACTTATATTTCTTGCATCTAATAGTCTAAACTACTTGAAAAGTGAGGTACTCAACTTGTGGAGACTCAGGATGTATAGATATTTGTGCAGAGCCACTGCCCCTTTTGTCTATTGAACTTACAACTTAGTATCTGTGACTGAAGGTCTGTTAGTTATGAAAAATACAAATTGATTAAAAATGTGTCATTTTGTGTTTGCATGGAAAAATTAAGTTTGTTAATTAATCATGATTAAGGTTTAAAGAATAGTAGCACCATATTGAAGTTTTAGTTGATCAATATTCTGAAATTAAAAATTAAAAAAAAAATTCTTATAACTTTTTGAATTGTTCCTTGTCATATGAATTTAATTATTTTTCAATTCTCATTATTCATGAAAGCATATGCAAGATGTTCATGAGAGACATTCTTCTTATTTGAAAATTTGTTTAGTCAAGGTGCAAGTTTGTATTGGAAAAACAAATTTTTACATTTACATTTTCCTGGAAAACAGTTGAAATAGAAATTGCAAGGATTTAAGATGTTATGATGTGGAGATGAATAGACTTTCATATTACATGGTTAGATTTTTGGTTTAGCTTCATGATTTTCCCTGTTGTTAATACGTTATGGTAATTTATATTAATTTAATTATCATTCTTACATAATTGTTATTTTTACTGTTGATGTATACTTAAATACCAAGATAAAAAAAAGTGCTCTAACAATGGCAATTTTTGTTTTAGATAAAAGAACGTGAGATATACAAGGAAAAGATGAAGAACGCTGTCATTATTCAAGAAGTTGCTGAAGTGTCCAAGAAAGGTGGACGTGGCCGGAAAAGAGACTATGATATTCTCTCAGATGGGTCTGGTCCTGGAAGTGGAGATGAGGGAGGTGCTCCTAAGTCCAAGAAATCTCGAGGACGCAAGAAGAAGGAGCCTGGGTGAGTTTTTACTTCTTAGAATTCTGTACTGGAAGGAACTTTAGTCGTTTTTTGCAACTTGGGGGTTTCAGTACTGAACCACTGTCTTGGGTGCCATTTTGGATGTAAGAAATTAATTTTTGTCATGTTGACACATTATAAAAGTGCTTAGCAGGATATTAATAATTGAAGGTTAAAGACTGCAGATAGTCGTTTTATATATACTGTACATGTACAATGTCTCTCTCATGTAGGTGTTATAGCCATAGTTTAGTGTGACCTTTGCAGGATACTGTTGACCATTATAGGTTATCTACATTTTGCCTTTCATGTTTCCCACCCCAGATGGTCTTATCTTGTCAGCAAGTCAAATTAACTTAATTTTACCTTTCTCCAGTTTCCACCTCTCATTCACAGCAAATCCTTTGGGCAAGAGTCACTAGTGTCTGTAAATGTAACTCTTAGGTCACGTTCAACTTCTTTATAGTTACACGATAATAATCGGCATGTTTATTAAGAGAGATTATGTCATGTATCAAAATAAATGCTTTATATGCTTTAATAATGGGAATTGTTCTTTAACAGTGAGAGAAAGAAAGGAAGGAAGAAGAGAGAGGCTGGAAGTGATGATGAAGATGGTACTGGCAGAGGCAGGCAGAAAAAGAAGGGAAGAAAGAAGAGTGACGAAGGCTTAACTGCCAAACAGAAAGGACGCATTGTCTCCAAGGCTACCATTTCCGATTCATCTGATGACTCAGATGATGCAAGGCTCAAAATTGCCAGTGGATCAGATAGTGAAGGAGGAGGAACAAACAAGAGAAGACGAGTTATGTCAGACTCTGGGTCGTCAAGGTCACGTTCACGCTCAAAGTCTGGTTCCCGCTCAAAGTCTGGTTCCCGCTCTCGATCACGTTCTGGCTCAGGATCGAGGTCTCGAAGCCGTAGCGGTTCTAGGCGAAGTCGTAGTGGTTCTAGGCAAAGTCGTAGCAGTTCGAGACGAAGTCGTAGCGGTTCTAGGCGAAGTCGTAGCGGTTCGAGACGAAGTCGTAGTGGTTCGAGACGAAGTCGTAGTGGTTCGAGACGAAGTCGTAGTGGTTCGAGACGAAGTCGTAGCGGTTCGAGACGAAGTCGTAGTGGTTCAAGACGAAGTCGTAGTGGTTCAAGACGAAGTCGTAGCGGTTCAAGACGAAGTGGATCAGGCTCGAGGTCAAGATCAAGATCAGGCAGTAGATCACCAGCTAGATCAAAGTCAGGGTCAAGATCAAGGTCTAGTTCACGATCTCGTTCTCGTTCAAGGTCTGGTTCCAGGTCAAGATCGGGTTCGCGTTCCCCAGCTAGGTCAGGATCTGGTTCGCCACGCTCTAGATCTGGATCCAGGTCTCCTGCTCGTTCAAAATCTGGGAACGATAGCGATTAATTTTTGTGGTTTGGGTTACTCAAAAGATGTACAGAACCGAATGTTCTCGTTACATCTTAGGCAAGAGTACAACTCTTAGAAAAAAGATACCCTTATAGAGGTGAAATTTATGTATCCTATACAGATACTATACCTGCAGTTTTTTATAGTTACGTACTTGTAGTCCTTGTATGAGATGCCATAGGTAGTTCATTTAAAAAACAAAAGTGATCTGAATGTTACTTGCTATTCTTGTGGACAGAGATAAAAATCCTGTTTGTTTTAATCTTACCTTATTGGAGTTTACTGTCCAGATCAGTTTTAATAGTAAATTTACTTGAAACTTAAGTGTGAGATTTACTAAAAAAAAAAAAATTGTTTGTGTTTAATCATTGATCCATTCTCTCGGTGAAACTATATGCTTCATCTCGGAAAAAGATATGGGAAAGTTATGTTTGCATCGGTTTTTAAAATGAGGAAGGACCTACAAGGTTCATGCAAAGAAAAAATTAAATTCCTCCTACTTCCACTGTCCATTTATAAACCTGCCATTTGGTTACGAAATATCAAGTAGTACTTGTACTTGTAAAGGAAATTATTTTTCTGATTTGCTGTTGAAGCAAGATTAAGCAGGGTACATAAGTTCATCAGTTTTGGAAAAAAAATGAGCAATCCATCAGATGACAAAGTTTGTTATGCCATAACTGAAATATAAATTGGAAGCGGTTTTCAGCGGTCATATTTTAAAATTATGTAATCCAATATTGTATCTTTGAATTCAGCATGCTAATTCTTGGTTTCTGTGGTTATTTTAAATTTTAAGATAAGAGGTTAACATGGCTCTAGATGGAGATCGTTAAGTGTAAGCTGTACACTTAAAAATTCTTTGTCGTTACTTGGCATTTTTTTTAATGTATAGAATTTTCATCGTTACTCAGCATTTTTTTTAATATTGTATAGAATTGATTTGTGATTGTAAAGATTGTTATTAAACTTTTAGCACAGGTCAAGTAAACAATTATTATAAGACTAATCTTGATAGTCACAAGCATATATATATATTTTTTTTTACACAAACTTTGTCATAATTCTCCATAATACAAGGAATATAGAACTTATTTATTTCCAGTTTAATGAAAACCATTTTGTTTAAAATTTGATTAAATAAATAAATTTACTTTTTTGTATCTTGTGTTCTTAATCACTTTTATGAAATCTTTAACAGAATTTAAGACTAATTTATGAGGTTTTAAGACTTGTAAATTTTAGCTTATTTCTGTATGATGCAAAGGAAATAATGGTTACTAGAGGAGATGCACGTCACATTTTGAATAATTCCAAGAGCAAGTCCAAAACTAAAGGTTGGCCATTTATTTCTCATACAGTAAAAGTTTGAGGGTTGTGTTTCTAACAACCATCACTTTTTACATAAAATTTTTTTTAGAACGCCAGACAAGATTAAATATTTTTTAGAATGCCAGACAAGATTAAATTTTTTTTAGAACGCCAGACAAGATTAAATTTTTTTTAGAACGCCAAACAAGATTAAATATTTTTTAGAATGCCAGACAAGATTAAATATTGTACCCTCTGTTTCACAAAAAATATCAAACAAAACGTAGTAAAATTTGAAGATTATGACTACTTTGGGAAATGTTCAGTATTGACTGCCAACCATGTGAAATCATCAACAATCTCCCTATCCTTAGAGTATGACGAGACCACATATCATCAGGAACTGCTGGTTCTGATGATGAGAGGTGCTGTGGAGATGACTAACGAGGTTTGTAGGTGACCTGGGAAGTGGACAGTGAAGATGTTCCTTATTATCTAACACCAGAGGAGTCGGGATGTGCAGAAATCACTCACATCTCTCTACTTTCAAACTGCAAATATACTACAGAGCTGTTCAAGAAAATGTTACAGATTTATGTACTTCTACGAGTTGGGGCATTTTCAAACCATGCGAGACTTGCTTGAAGGAACTGGTTTGACTCACCTGAATTTTCTAAATGAGATACCTAAAGAGGTTCACCTTTGTATTAAGTGTTGAGAAGCGATGTAAGGTTGGTGTGGACCTTGACAGCTCTGAATCCAGGGCAGTCTTTCCTCCCAAGGTTACAAAAGCCTTGCAAGGCTGGGAGAGGCCTGAAGCATCCATATTCACACTTCAGGCACTGCAACCTAAATAAAAAATCTGTTACTTTGGGATCTGTGGGGAAAAAGTCCCAGCAGTCTGCTTTTCAGCTTTCACAGCTTCAAAGACTCTCTGATGTCATTAAAAGACCTTCAGCTAGCTTCTTAACAATGTGTCCTAGCCACCACTTGCAGCAAACGTGTGCTTGAGAGATAAACAAAAGTCGGGCCTTTGTTGTGATCTGGGTCACTTTTTTTATTTCTTGAACTCAAATGAATAGGAGCCTCACATCTTTGTACTCCTTAGTTAATGGCCACACTACTGAAGCATAGCTAAAGAAGAATAAGTTACCTTTGCTTGGAAGCTTAACGGCACACATTTCCATGTCACATGGGATGAATATTTTCAAAGCTTTTATAACACTTAACATAGATGAGATACTCATTCACTTGAAAAATTACCTGATGTGGTATCAAGAGAAATTCAATGAGAGTACTACAGGATATTTCAAATACAATCTTACTTGCTGTTAGACACATGAGGAAATACAGAGTCTAGGTAACAACCTATATGAAAATCTTGCATATATGAATATGTAGGTAATATATTGTACTGTTCAGGAAAGTAAAGTAAAATTATAAAACAGATGTGGCAGGAAAATAAAACGTAAGGACAGAAGAACGATAGATATTTAAGTATAAAAACTAATTGACACAATATACAAAGCTAAACCTAACGAGAACAGGGCCAAGACAACAGCAACGCTCCAGTTAATGTGGACCAAGACTTAATGACATGGGTGTAGCATAAGTCAACTTTGACAAGCTCATCTTCAATTATCCACAATCACAAGCTGTCTTACAATAAGACAGAGGGAAGTGGAAAAAAAGTAAGGTAGAAACGATGGACAAAAGGATGAATTCTTACATTAGCTTTCTCATCATGGTACCTGCTTTTAGGGTCACAAACCTAACATAACTTATTAATCCTCTGGGCAAAAAAATATATTTAACAAAATTGAAGTTGCGCTATTACAAAGATAATATCTGAATACAGTTTCTTACCTGAAGAACTTTATTACATAATGGAATAAAATAAGGATTTTAATCTTAAAGATGCCCAGCACTGGAATCCAGTCAGTCATTCAGCAAGTTTACATTTACCATAGTAGGGACAATCCTACATAAAAACTAACATATTAACCCCTAGTAAATACAGGGGCAAAGGTCAAAGAATTCCTTACATACTTTAATTTAATACTATAGCTTTTATTATAAATTCTTCACTCCTGGTCAAAACTAAACTATTTGAAAAGAAAGCCAAGGTGTAAATGCACAATCTCTTTCCTTTTCCGAAGTGCAGAAGTTCTTTTGTCATTACTGCCCTCCCTCCTACTTAGAACCATGTTTTTTCCATGAATAACCCGATTGAAGCAGATTATTTTTCCCTTATCTGAACTCTGCATATTGAAGTTCCTCCTGCCATCCATCCTAAATCTTCTTTTCTTGTGCATCACTTCTTTCACTACACTTTGACCATCCTCTCATGCCTCTGATTCTTTCCCTTCTCACCATATCAGTTCTCACACTTTTCTTGTTTCCCCTCCCTTCTCCATCACACGCTTCCCTTCCATCAGTGCATGTATTCTTCATAGCAAATTCTATAAATTTTTGCCTTGGTCTTAAATCATGCATAGTTGCTGGCATATAAATCTCTCCATATCATTCCTTCTCTTGAAAGTAATCCAACTCCTAATACCAATACGAGGGAAAAGAAAAAAAAAAAAAAAAAAAGGTTTCTCAACTTCATCCTTCCAGATCTCATCACCTGTAGAATTACATTAACCAAGTTAAAAACTGCACAAAGCCTTAATACAGTCATTACAAACCCTTGTTATTGTAAACATGTCATAACCAATACATTCTAGAAACTTACTAAGTTTGTCATGCATAAGGAAAAGAAACTATTCTAATTATTTCGACTTTATTCTTTATAATATTCCTCATTATATACATTTAGTCAATTTTCCTTATCCTTATAACATCATATTTTGGTGTATAAAAGTTTACATAAACATCAACAGCTGCCAAATCAAACAGTACAAACTGCCCACAATCTTGGAACTGAAATCTTGATGTATTCCAGCAGAACATAAGTATATCAGTTATTTGGTGTGATCATTGCAAATTTCTAGATCAAATTCATTTAGGAAGCATGACAAGGCACATTTCTGATGTATTTCAGTTAGACTATTATCATTTACTGACTGGAATCTAAACAGCAATTTACTTACTCTCATCACCAGAAAATGAAATTCTTCAATAGTTTATATAATTTGAGCTGAAGGATCATTGGGACTAACTTACACACTAAATGGGAAAAAACTGAAATTGTACAACTTGAATGAACATGTTAAAACATCATATCAATCTCTATCAAAATATCACATCACATGCACAATCAGTAAACTTTTAACGTAATTATAAAACCAAAGTACCAAATATGAAGATGACTTTGTGCTTTCAACAAAATACAAAATGGGCTATCAACAAAATACAAACAATAAATAATCTACAAACTCACCATCCATACTACATTATATTCAAGTATTATTAGTGCCATTTCAGGTGATTATGCAGAGCAAAAATTGTTGTATAAAAAATGTCAATAACATTATTATACTATAAAAGCATGTATTTGTACACAAATAGAAATGAGATTATATACACTTTCTGGGAAGTTTTTGGTATCAATCTTAGCCAGAAAACAAACGCAGGAAAGAACCACGAGACTTGCTTCTTGTGATGCAGCATAAAAATAGCTGAAAGCAGAACCACATCGAGGTTGATGCAAGGTAGAGAAAGGGCACAGAGAAGTGGGATGTGGTAAAAGTAATATGGTATTCCACATTAATTATTAATGAAATAAAAATTTCTTGTACATTAGATTTTAAAATAACTACATAACAGCAAAGTTAAATGTCTCCCAGCATTTACCAGTTGAAATTCCTATATTTTAAAAAAAATTGCGGGGAGATTAAGGCATGCAAAAATACTAGAAAAATTTAGTGTAGTTTCTTCATATAGAAAAAAAAAATTATGAAGAAATTAAAATAAACTAATCAGAAACAAGAACCCATTTCCCTTGCAATATTACTTCATCCCATTAGTATATTGAGGCATGATTAAATGTCGATATAACTGCTGAATTTCGTGGAAAGACACTATTTAAATAGAGTTAAACCAGCCATACATAAAACGGTAAGAAAAAATATTCTACCATACTTGCTTATTGTTAGTATTATACAAATTCTTTTTTCCTTCCTTTTTTCGCAAACAGCTTCGATAAAATTTTATTGATTTCCTTCACACACAAAAGCTAACACACTTAATCATATTAATGATTTCATACAGCAAAACGAGACATACTAACCTCAACAGTCACGCACCACTTGGGATTACAAACACATCACAGAATCCAAGTACGATGTATGGAGATTGAATAGTATAAAAAAGGTTTCATCCAGAACATGAACCTATGTTATCAAATCATCTACTGAAGGTTCATAAAATTCCAGCAAGTGACTTTAACTTATAGAAATGTATATGTACATTCCCCAAATACCCAATTAATTAGTAAATTTGTGAATCATAGCAATAAGTTCCTTGTTATACTTGGTCACAACAGTACCAAGAAGGGAAAAGAAAAGAACTACAGTTAATTCTCTTTTAACCATCACAGAATACTGTGCTTGATGCTAAACATATTCCCAGTAAAACTCTAGGCAATAAACAGGACCTGTGGATAAAAATAGAAAAAATAGAGTAAAAAAACCCAGTCTGTTAGTACTAGAGACAAGGGCATTTGTGAACAAAATCTGTTAATTATTGTTGTCACTAATCCACTCACTAGCATATATCGAACAGCTATGCAGTCATCTAACAGTAAACCCTGCAAACCAAGAAATCAAAATGACACAAAGAACACGACACATACTACCAGATCACAATACGCACTTAACTCTACATTCCTTGAGGCTATCTCACTGCAGACATAGTCATCTGTGGCTGTAATAAAAATTTTATATACATTTCACATTTCATACTACAAACTTCCCTTTCAACCCAAGGCCAGTAATAAATGCAAATATGTCTTTTGATACAAACTTAAGACATCATAAATAGCAATCAGATCCACGAATTTATTCAAACCATGCAAACAAGACAGAAGAATAAACTTTCAAGTAAAAAACAGTTCAAGAAAGCATACTATCACATGAAATCACATATATATATATATACGTCTGGTATACCAAGCTGTAGTAAAATTATGAGCAGTTTCCTTCCCAAGTAACAACTCTAACCTATATCAGTTAACAATAAAGTAGAATGGTGTAGTCAAAAGTTGGCGACAACAGTGTGTGTGTTATGTGAGTATATGCCCATACATACGTTATTCCTCACCACCTGTAAAGAAGATACAACATACATTCTTCATTCACTTTCAAAACATACCCAAACAATAGGTTATATTAAAGCTTAAATGTGACACTTTTGACCTCATCTATTACACCACATACCACAGGTATACATGTTTAAGATGACCTTACACATTATTTACAGTCAGGTGTAAAAATTTCTACACTATCTACATCGCCCTGTGCCTCCACTTCAGCCTTCTTTGCTCTCATGGCTTCCTTCATGGCTTTGCGTCTCTCTTCCATTAGCTTCTTCCGAGCTTCATCGCGCGCTTTTCCTTCTCCTGAAGCTTTAGTAGATTTAGCAGCTCTGATGGGTCTGGGGGCGGGTTTCCTACGCGCACAGCCTGTGCTAACGTTCTTATCTAAACCATCAACGGTATCTGTGTCAGGTATCTATAAAAGAAAAGTATATTACTGTGGTAAGTTTGAGTATAACAGCACAGAGGATAATGCAGTGCAATTCACTTTACATTACGTGACTTCTGGTAACCAATCTTCATAGGTTCTTTACTATTTTCAGGCTGTCCCAAAGTTTAGTTTTTAATTCGTTCAATATCCATATACAGTTGAAAGCTTGCTAACCTACTGCCAGTGGGTGAGATCCAGTCCAAATATGGCGATGGATAAGTTGTAAATTCACCTAACCTTGCCAGAACAATGAATGGGACACTGTAGGCAGAAAGCCCCTACTGAGTTGATTAGCACTCACCTCTTTCCATCCATTAGCTTTCAGGGCTTTGATTTCTTTGAAGAGGTGTCTTATATCTTCCACCTGAATGTAAACCATGTCCCAAAATCCTGCAAGATCTTCACTTGTTGTAGGAAATTCCTCGCCTTCAGATCCAGCCTGAGATATAAAAAAATAAACATAGAATTGCTCTCAAATTACATAACAGATGAACATAATATAATCTATCTTTCAAGTCGGTCTATCATAGTATTCCCAATGTGCACATTACTTTAACTGTAATAAAAATATATGAAATATATGGAAACTTCAGTTAAACTTGTGAGCCTACAACAGATGTTTAATATTAATCAAACAAGATACCTTTGCCATACGGCTGATGCAGTATATCTGCAATATTGAAGCTCAACCCTACATAAACAGAAATCTTTTTTCTTTACTAATTTCCAATCATTTCCACCTTGTTTCCGTTTTATTCAAAATACTACTGACAACATCAATGAGTGGATAAGGTCCTTTCACAACTTAATTCAAACAGGATTTTTGAGCCAGGAAATGCATCAGATAAGCCACAATTAAATAACTAACTAAAATGTTTAAACAACATAGATAATGTGATCTGATAAAGGAATACTATTTACACTACTAACAATTCCTATTGTACACAATGTGCTTATCCATACAACAACATATATCAGTTAAAGACAACTGGAACTGCAAGCTAGCATGCAATTAAATGAGCAACAATGAGGAAGTTTTAAAAACTGATTAATGTCAAATGTCATACACAGAAAAAACAAAAAACTGTGCTTTGTTAGCAGATAAAAAAAACTTACAATATTTTTATGACAAAGGCCTTGGAATTGCTGAATCTTTTGAGAAATGAGTAGGCGAGCCTTGCCAGTTGCTGCTAGTACCTTCCCTCGTACTTCTTCGCTCATCTCAGATCTGTAAGTTTCCAGGTCGGGTTCAATGCCTGTTACATCAGCTTCTATGCCAGCCACAACATCTTCAACTATCTGAAAATGGGAAATTAATATAAAGATATGATTCTCTATTACTGTGGTTTGTCTCACTTCACCAACCAAAATGCATAAAGACCTTCATTTGTAGTGTACAGTATAATGGTTAGCTTAAAAATCTTAAATTCTGCAATGCACCTACTTATTTCAATTGATGTTCTGGCAAAATGATAACCTATTTGTATTTAGTTCTATGGTCAAATCATATGTAAACTGCGAATACTATAATAGTTTACCTATATTGCTTATAGTATGTAAATTTTCCTCTCCTTGCTATAAAAGAAAGTTATAAAATTAGGAAAAAAAAATACCAAGAATCAAAACCCACAAAATATTAACAAAGTCCAAAGATTAAAATACGTGATACACTATAGTGCTCCTAAATATACAGATGACATCCTGCTTTCAAGGGCACTAAAATATGAGGACCATAAAAATCAATACTCACCTTTAAGAAATAGTGCCCATCCTTTTCCCCTTTGGATGTTTTCTTTATATCACCATTAACTGTAATGCTCTCCGTTACACCATTCACTTTTGTACTAGTTCTTACATCATTTGATTCATTTGGAGCGAGAACAATTTCTCCCTTCTCCTCTACACCACCATTTATATAGGCTGCTTTAACAATGGGAACTTCCATTTCGTTGATATTTCCATTTCCGTTCACAATTTTCTTAACAATGACCTGAGGCCCACTTCGCTCACGTACACCATTTTCTAGTTTGTTTTTATTGACAATGTTTTGTGGTTTTGGGAGCAGAACAGGAGGAGGAGTCTGTGGTTTCTCTATAGTGTCCGTTAAAGTTATAGGAATGACTCTTCCAGATCTCTTTGGTGAATCGATTTCTACTGAACCATCCAAAGGACCATCTGATCTCAACCTCACATTGCGCTTGACCTGAAGCTGGGTTCTAAACTCTGGACGTAAATGCCTAAAAACACTAGGAAAACCTTCAGGTGCCTTTTCCTCTGGTTCAAAATGGTTATCTATAAGAGATGCTGGACTCCTGAAACCAGCAGATTGTCGATCTCTCTGCTCCTTTTCCAACTCTAAAAGTGAGCGACGGCTTCGGAATCCTGCAGCTAAGGCACTGGGGCCATATAATCTCTCTATCCTGGACTGGATGAAAGACTTTTCGGGTGTATCTCCATTGGTGCGAGAAGAACAGTGTACGCTTACACTATTTTCACATACACCATCACAAACTACACTCTGCTCAAACGAATAACTATAACTAGACGATTTCACTGTACTGGAGTCACTTGTGTTGATTTCCACAAAACGGACCGGTTGGCCCCCTAATGTGGTTTCCTCCTGGCGGCCGTTCATGTTTTCTCTGGACCCTGCTTTGGTAAGATATCCTCTATCAACACTAATACTACGACCTTGAGAAGGCTTTCTTCCCAACTTTCTTGATGAGCCCTGTCGACCACGCTCTGAAGGGGTGGGAGGAAACTCTGCTTTAAAACGCGCTAGTTCTTCCTTAAGCTCTCTAATTTTTGCAGCAGTTGCTTGTGGGGAGGCCTGAAATGCAAAATGGTGATGAAAATAACACTGGTTAATGATATTCAATGCACCATTTTCTTTGTTATTCCTTCCCTCTATAATCATAGCAGCAAATTTGCTTAAAGAGAGCAATACAAATAAGAACGGAGTACCATTACTTAGCATCCCATGTAAACAACCTGCAGTATATTTTGCAATCTACACATTTGAGTATAAGGACTATTTTCCAAGAATCATACAATTGATTAAGTGGAAGTAACATCACATGAAAATGGTACTAATGACCTTATAAATCAATAAAAATGACAAATTTTTAATCAATTTGTAGTACTGATTTTGACAATTTTGTTGCCAATGATAAACAACTTTTATTCATCACTTCTAATTCCTAAAACATTAGTCTGACATCACCTCGAGACCGAAATGAATGAATTAATATCGAATCCACACAATATTTCGGCAATGTAATATATACTGAAAATTTCAACTTAATACAAATGAAAAGACCTTGTACAACTTACTTTTGTTCTAGGATCAAAAACCTTCCACTCTGGTCGCATAGGACTAGAGTCCCTACTGCGGCTAAAAGCTAGGCGAGCTGGGCTAGCATCCCTAGAACGAAAGCCATCTCGCAACGATGAATCATACCTGAAGTTAAAAAAACTGTCAGATATTGTATAGTATGTATTCAATTTCTGTAAGATAAAGATACGAGTTTGTAACTGCAAAATACAACTTTAAAGTTCATAAGAATATTCAAGGAAAAAAAACAGCACTGATATTTACAAAATTTCCTAATTAGTACTTTTATAATATTTCCTAAGTCTTAACTTCATTACGCACCTGGCTAATTAGCAAGACAATAAAATCCATCTTTTAAAACTACGGTATGGGCTTTGCTCTTACTGTAGAAGACTCCTGAACTTACTTTAATCATATCTATATGTATACATTAGTAATAAAGTTTGTATATGGTAGACTTTTCCATATTTAAAATGACTATAAACAACATATTACCTGTTTAGTCTGCTGTAACCGTTTACTGCACAAGATATTCCTAGATAAGATGGGGTTTTGTAGCCACCATCTGTCGTTCCTCCAGGGTCTTTGAGAGAACCCGGGTCAGTAAATGGTTGTGGTTTTAGAATAGGTCGCAATGGTGTAGTTGTTCCTATACTCGCACCAGGCTGAAAAGCATTCAAACAAGGAAAAAGTGTTATCATCAATATCATCATACTATTTGAAATGATTAACCCATGAGCCCAGCATTGTAGTGTAGCTCAGGAGCTAAAATGGAAGTACAAAAATCAATAGCAAGTGGGCCAAGGACAAACCACTGGAAAATTGTAACAGCCTGATGAACCAAAGATTTGAACCATAAATTTGACCACTGCTGATTTTTTAAACTTGGAGCCAAGTTATGACTACATACATTCTACTGTATTCTTACTTCCTTTAATACTAGTCTGATTTGCCCAAATAGCTGGCTAATGTGAAGACTACAACAGGAATCGTTATTGCCAAATATCAAAATACTCTTTTACAAAAGACAAACCTGAATCCACCATTTGCACTGTCAGAATAACTGTACAAAGAAATTATAAAAATTAATTCAACTACCTTGATAGGACTGCATGTATGAAAAGATACAGTTATGAGATTCCAATACTTCCAAATTATACATCTCATAAAATCTTATCCGGCCACATCAAGGTGCCATGATTTATTTAAATACCCATAATCTGGTAGCTTACTGGAGTACTATATGATTGATTTATTTAAATACCCATAATCTGGTAGCTTACTAGAGTACTATATGATATAAGACAAAATTTCACAACTGAATATACATTTTTTCTCCTGTTCTCTCCCACTGGTCTTCAATTCCACTTAAATGTCCACCCAAAAATTTACTTCTCTATCAAAACACAGTTTCTCTTTAATGCAATTCAAATGATGAATAAAGACTACATTAATATAATATAACCTTTAAAGAAAAATAGAGTAAATGATGAGAAACCAATTCCTTTTATATTTTAACCCATATAAAATGACCTCCAAAAAGTTTTCCATCAATTGAAACTAATAGGCAAACACTGTAGTATTTTGAGAGGCTAAGAGTTTATCATGAGGAATGAGAACTCCCATTTCTTGGGAAGATTGTGAACAACCTATATATAACTGCTACAATAATTTAAGTAAATGGAAGGACTGAATCACCTCAACAAAACTCTAATTCAGGGTTCTGTCATATTAACTTCTATGAAGGACCAACTATTTTTTCAGGTACGATTAAAAAAAAATATATACAAATAGTATAAGAACTATGATAGGAACAACAAAGATATACAAAAACAATATTGCCAATTTCTGATACTTACCGAAGTTGCACAAGATAAATTGTTCTCTAAACTGAGACTACGTAAGCTCTGTCGAGACCCATCTACAGCTTCTGTGAAACAAAGAGAAACATAGTGTCAACATTCAGCAGACAATGGAAAAATAAGTCATTACTGGCAATTAAGGAGTAATGGTATTAAAAGAAGGCATCTGATTAAGTGGAATTTATTCCCTTAAAATTCCTGACAATGGAATTCTGTGGAATTTATTCCCTTACAATTCCTGATAATGGAATTCTGTGAAGTTAATATCTAGACACAAAAAATAATGTATGCCTTAAAAGAAATTCCTTTAAATTAGGTCTACGTAGTATTTAAAATGAAAAATAATGTACCTGTACTGTTAAGATGAATCCCATTTGCCTAAAGGCCATAAAAAAGATGATAAAATGTAATAAAAAACCAAAACAATGTTAATACAAAACTAATTAGGTATATTCTTATACGTATTTCTTTAAACACACTACTCATATGAAAGCTATCTTAAGATCCACGAACTAGTCTTCTACTTAAAAACTGTACCTTCACCCAAAATAATACTGTATAAATTAGCATACTTTTATCAACTGTGAACCATATCTATTAAGCTTTCACACAGCACCTCAAGCGCTTTTCTAAGAGAAAGCGGAAATTTCTACAAATCTTTAATATATAACTACTACACATAAATAGTCAATGTTATTACGTATATGTAATATCTACTAAAACTCACCTACACTATGGCTGCTATTCTAAAGTTTAAAAAAATATCTCTTTAGTTCTTGGAACATATATATTTGCCAACAAATCCCACCAACCAATGGCAATCTTCTGCAAGCCAAATTTGCACATGAGAATACAACTCCAATTCAATATGCTATTCCATACCTTAAGCATCTCTCAGCATCTGAATCCTATGCAGCAAGAAAAGGCTACATATCACTAGGAAAAGCTGTGCCTATCTAGTTTCTAGTATAAAATTACCAATGCTCTCCAGCAGCAAACAACAATGTGTGGACACACACTACCTGAGAGGATCTTCCCACAAAATTGGAGATAGGCCTTCAAGAGCCAGCCGACAGCTGACATAGTTAGAAGTTTCACTGATTCTTGACAACAGGAAATCAAAAATAGTACAGCAGTGTACAGTCAAGTTCTGCTGTAAACCTACACTTTAATAAAAAATTTCAAGAAATCCAGGTTCTTTTCACTGGAGAGTATGTAATTTTGATAGTACGTATACCAGAGAAGAAAACAAAAAAATTCATATATGGATACCTGCTTCAGTCACAACCTATACTTTAAAATAAAAATTTAATTGAACCCCTACAAATAATGGATTATCATTCACAACTATTAGAAATCCATTGACATCCCTCGAACTCTCTTGTAGACAACTTTTCCAATAAACATTGCAAATTTTAGTGGATCACAAAGAACAAATGTAAATAACACCAAAAGCAGCTTATGTACTTCCCTGACCGAAAACAATACTATGCATAAATGGGTTCCAGTTCTTCAACAACCCCGGCTATGAGGTTCTAGAGTTTAGAGAAGTGAAAATGGAATTTTCAAATCATCCTTCCAATTATTTCCAATATAAACCTATTTCTAAGGGAACTACTGCAAAATGAAAGGAAATTACATAAATTTACAGAACAAATGTGCAAAATTTAGGTCATATGACCTAGTAGTAGGCCTGGTGAGGCCATTTAGTGCTATCATAGCAATTATTATTATTAAAAAAATAATCGATGCATAAAATTTACAACCAAATTACTGTCATTGAAAATTATTTAAGTATTCCTAATAATCCCAAATCTTTTCCTTCTGCTTATGAAACTGGGAGCAGTGTACCAGAATGTGCTTAACTGACACAACAAGCATATGCTGATGCACTATCACCATCTATAATATACTTGTGTGAGGTGGGTATGGAATCTCCTCAAATAATTGTAAAAAAGTTAGTGATTCAATAAAAAATTATTTTTTCAACGAGCAATTTGTTATATAGGCTTCCAGTCTTTGCTTCACTCATGACACTTTAGAAGCAAAGAATAAAAGCAGATAAACAAAATGCAAAAGAAACAAGGACTTATTCATCACATTATTAAAAAAAATAAAATAAAATAAAAAATAAAAATAAAATAAAAAATAAAAACTAAACTGGGCTGAAAAAACAAGAAAGAAGACAAATACAATCTATGATTGTAATTATGTTTGCCTGGAATACCACTTAAGATGCATTGTCTTTACACTCAGCATTCTAAAAGAAAAAAAAAAGAAAATAAAGCAAGGCAAAATTACTATCAGATCAAACCAATCCTCAGAACAAGAGAGCCATCTCTACCATACAGCACCAATAGAACCAAAAGACTAAAATAATAAAAGTGAACTGCCGTAGTCATCTTTGGAAACATTTAGTTCAGTGTACCATACTTAGTGCGAAATCAGTTTAAAATTTCTATCATAACGAAGTTCAAAATTATGCTTGGGATATGCTTATAATCTAACTGAGGCTTTTGCTTATATAGTAACACATTGAAGACAGGCCCCAACAACGTCAAAATGGATAGCTATGTCTAAAATCTTAAAACCTTATCTTACTATTTGTGTCCCAAGGAACAAATTTCTTGTCAAGCTTACAATAGAGACAGTTTTCAGTGGAAGTGGAGAGAAAACAGACAACAAACAAACGTAAACAGCTACAGCAAGAAAGAAAATTTATCTCTACTTTCTTGCTCAGAGAGAAACCCAACAAAAACAGTACAAAGCATGGCTAGTCAAGCTCAAGATCACTCGATATTTCTTAACAGGCTCAAAACCAAATGGCAAAATGTGTTCTTGTAAACACAAGAGAATCCATGAATGGATAATCGTACTAAATACTGCCAAATCGTCTTACATGCAAGGTCACTAGCAAAACTCCCAAGGCTTCTTTTCATACCAAGGAAATCTGGTGAGAATCACCAAATTCTGTTACTCAAAACAGAATTGCAAATTCTTCTAGCAACCCCATTCAATAGGTAAAAGTTGGAAGATTGTTAACATCTGAATATGGTATAATTTTCAATGTTTTTTTGGTTTTCATGGGCTTCTATTCCGTGTGTCTATGCGTATGTTTGTGTGTATTTACGTATGTATACATATTATACTGTAATAATGTAAACTGGTTATTAAGCAAATAAGTTGAATGACATATCTGACCAACTTAAATAACTACACAGAGCACTTGAACTGTCATGTTAGTACCATTATAGTCATAAATTTGCGCTTTCGAGCATATTAATGTTATTAATTTCATGGTGGTGCTTTCACAGTGGGCGTTGTCTCTCTGGATAATGGGGTTGTTGTTTATCCTTCAACAATAAAAGTAATCATATAGCGTTTCTAAGCGTAAACTGACCCGGTCCCTTTTCTTAACGCCCTACACTTAAGCTTAATTACCCGTCATCCAATTAAATCCTTCTGTCTCAAAGAATAATTTCTTATAAGGAGCCAGAGTAATTAACACCTCTTTAAAATGTATCTACTGTGGACTGTGACTACTAGAGAAGTTTACCCTTTTTAAAAAAAAAGGAAAATGTGAAGTAACAGGCTTTATAGCTAACACGGTACTAAACGGCAATTTAGACACTCTAGGTAGCGTCTCATATAAAAATGAATACGATTTCATATCAACGAAACTTAATACAATCTTATTCGAGTTATTTCACACAAGCCACCTTCAACATACATCATTTTTTCATGATTTTGTGTGTGCCAAGGACGCCGAATAGACTGAATGGCACATTGGAGCATATAATAACCGCTCTTCATTGTTATGAAAGGTGCTCGCCATGCGACTGCGCATGCTCGAACAAGAAGACAGAAGCAGAGCGCAAAGCGTGTCTACTAGACTGGCTGGCTGACTGCGCGTCCTTCACTCTCGCTTATTTTTTCCAAATAAAAACGCTCGCCAGTTCATACGCTTGTTAGTGTGAGTATGCGTATACACGACCACGAAGATCTTCTTCACCGGTTCTTTGTGTCATGTTTATTGGTTACGATTAACAAAGGCCCGCGTCTCTTCGCAAATATAATAGGGCTATGAATTCTTACATGAAAAAATTACCTAAATGAAGTCATGAGTGTTATCATCGAATTTACACTGCCTTCTGTTGTTGTAATTAATACTAATATTACCATTACCGGATTATTATTGCGTTCTAAAGAATGAAATGAAAAAAATCTGAGATTCAACGGGGTCAGGCTCACCTTTAAGGATGCCATATTATTATAAACTTTGCCCATGATGACAACTTTGATACGGCACTGATCACTCAAAGTCTCTCTCTCTCTCTCTCTCTCTCCCACGCCCAGCAAAAGTCTTACTGCCAAACCAGAGAGAGAGAGAGAGAGAGAGAGCTGGATAAGCCACAACAGCTGCTGGCCAGAAGTACCACGGAAGGCGGCGTTATCGCAACGATAACATCGCCTCATGAAAGAAACACTACTAAAACTCCAGCTCCGCAGAACGGGGCGATTATCATTAGGGGGCCCGGATACGGGAGCAGCAAAGACGACAAAAACAAAAACACAGCAAATGATATACTACTTTATTTGGCTTTTGGCATCTGGATGTGAAGAGATAGTACCACGTGGCCCCTACGTTCGTACGATATTCTATAATGAAGAAGTTTGCAATAAGCTACTTACTTATATTTTGGCAGGGATGACATGACGTCATAGAAATGTACCGAAGCAAATCTTTAAAAAAAATCTGCTCTAATGTATTTGAGAGAAGAGAGAGAGAGAGAGAGAGAGAGAGAGAGAGAGAGAGAGAGAGAGAGAGACGTAACCAGCGATGACTTAGTTCAGTGGTTTCGCTCCATAACCTGCTCGGTAAGACTTGAAGGCTTAACTTGCTTTTCAATTGTTTGCATAAGGACGTTATATATATATATATGTATAGCCTCGCACCCACTGAATAATGAATGATATGACCTCTTTTTCTTCTTTCGTCAGTGATTTTAAAATCACACTGGGGAAGATTTTAGCGACAGATAAAAAAAGTACAAAGGCAATTCCTGGAGCAGAAGAAGAACCACACTATTCACCAATTTTGCTATATATATATATATATATATATATATATATATATATATATATATATATATATATATATATATATAAACGAACAGTGAGGCCAATATCCCAGATTCTACTTTGCCCAAGACGTTGCCAGAAAATTGCTTATGAACTATTGGATAATTCCTGTGTTTATTCAGCTGGAGAAAGCTTCCTGTATAAAGCAATATACGTACATCCTACTGCGGGCATTATTTTTTCAATAGGTTCGCTTTTGGAGAGAAACAAAATGTAAAAAGTGTTTTTTTATAAATACTTGTAAGCAATGAACACAGTCATGAGTTGAGATGAAGAACATCTGGTGTCACTTTACTGATTGGTTTTTTGTTGACAAAAATGAAATAAGAATTATAAGTATCTATTATATAATAATATAAACAAACAAATATATGAATACATTTATATAAATGTAAAAAGTATAAAAATATATATATAAATACAAATATACATGGATAAAAATATATATGGATAAAAATAAAAATAGAAATATATACGATATAAATAAAAAAAAAACAACTCGAGACAGTAGTTTTCCTCGTTACTAAAAAAAAAATTGAAAAAAAACCAAGAACATTCACGGCCTCATAAAAGAACAAAGACCCTTCTTAATTATCGCTTGTGGTTTCCATCTCACGGTTATGAATTCGCTAATTACGTTAACGAGGAGGGGGCTGTCTGTAACAAGAGATGGACAAATTACCAAGGTCAAGACATATATATATATATATATATATATATATATATATATATATATATATATATATATGATAATATATATATATATATATATATATATATATATATATATATATAATATATTAATATATATATATATATATATATATATATATATATATATATATATATATATATATATAGTCGTACTTGACTGATTTATTAACTACTTTTCTACACAATTTCAGTTTATTTAATTTGTAAATGTCATTCAGCCTGTACACTGCTGATTTGCCTTTCACGGTTTGTATCACTAGATTCTTTGTACACTACTCTTAAATACTTTTTTTTTTACGAGATTTATTTTGAGTTCCATCGTCGTAGATACATGATACATTCTAGTGTGTAGGCTTTTATACATCTTGCGTATTTGGCCGATTAAACTATGATCATCATCAGCACACACACACACACACAAAAAAGTTCCCTCTTTGATCTAAAACCTAAATCTTCTCTCGGAGTATTATATACGACTAATGTCCACCAAGTCTCCTGGAAAGACGTAATAATGTAACAAAAAACGCACGAATTGGCATCCATCATTCGTGTAAAGATCATGATCAATGGGTTCAGAACACAGAAGTCAACACTGACACTTATCTGAAAGTTTCTCCGGTAGTGTGCGAACGTTAAACGACGAGTCACTTCACCATCTCATACAGTTAAAAAGCAGAATCTGAATAATCTGATGATGGATGTAGTACTTTCGACATCCAGGAGAGAGAGACTAAAGACAATTCCACCACATAGGCAAGTTTGACTGATTTCTTCCAAAATGTCGGAGGTGCTACGATAACAGTTTAAACTTTAGCCAAAATCTTAACAAGATATCATGGCATACACACACACTGACAGGACACGAAGCAAGACCTCTTTCGTATATGTGGCTACGCATGGTGATCTATACTTCGTTCCAAACAAAATGACAGAAAAGAAGATGGACAATTTCCCTTCTGTGGGAGGATATGAAATGACAAGGTAATCGTGGGCGAAGCAGCACTGTTGGACAGACACGAGAGTGATTGGCTATCATGAATTGTTTACGAAGTTTGAAATCAATTCAATCAGAAATGAACAGTTGCATTGATCCACCCACGCGCTACTGGAATGGACTGGGATATAGAACTTAGGCCAAAGGCCAAGCGCTGGGACTATGAGGTCATTCAGCGCCGAAGAAGAAACTGAGCGTACTAAGACTTGACAGGTGTAACAGGAGGAAAACATCAAAGCAGTTGCACTATGAAACAAGTGTTAGGAGAGGGTGGATAGCAAGATGGAAGAAAGAGAATATGAACAGAGGTACAGTAAAAGGAATGAAAGGGGTTGCAGCTGAGGGCCGAAGGGACGCTGCAAAGAACCTTTAAGTAATGCCTACAGTGCATCGCATGAGGTGCACTGACGGCACTGTCCACCCCCTACGGATAGAACACGCTACTGGACAGACGTAGAGACAGATGATATCTCTGAAGTGTATAAAATATATACATAAAACATATATTTTATACCTGTGTGTGTGATGGTTTCCTTTTGTAAAAAGTTTGATCGAAATCACTTCAACCGCGTGGCGAGAAGTTGCAATGACAAGGTAAAATGTGATACGCTAACGGGGAAATTTCCATGCACATCCATGAATGGTGGTCTATACCTTTGTATAGAGATTCTGACCGGAACTACTATTACTACTACTATTACCTGCGTGTGAGGAGATCTGCGGTGGCAGGGGACTGCGACAGACTCGCTGAAGGACACAGGAGGCAAAAACTGGTTCACCGACTTTTGTCGGTTTAATAATAATCATAGTAATAATAATACTGGATAGACGGCAAACTGAATCGAGTGCACAAGAATTTTTTTTGCGTATTGTATGTATGTATGTATGTGTATGTATATATATATATGATATATATAGATATATATATATATATTATAGAGAGAGAGAGAGTTACAAGGATTAGGATGTCTCAAAGACTTTATTAGTCCATCCGAGGAGATATCGTGTGCCCACTTATCTCTTGGAGCAGGTTTTACTGTTCATTTCCAGTGTCCTAATGATTTTGTCTAGAGAGAGAGAGAGAGAGAGAGAGAGAGAGAGAGAGAGAGAGAGAGAGAGAGAGAGAGAGAGAGTTATCGAATTGGCTTTCACACCGCTATTACAGCATTCAAAATTTCTAGTAGTAATCTAAATATGTCAGTGACCAGAAGAAAAAAAAAGAAATATGATTGACAGCATTCAACTCAAGAGAGATAAATCATCATCACACTACCTCACTCAACATCATCATCATCAACCAAACCTCAAAAATACTTGTTTAAAAATGACCTTTCGACAAATCCTCCCAAGATCAAGTGGCGTCATTCAAACTCCCTAGTTACGTATATGTCCCAAGAAGATGACGTAACGTTACATTATTACAATGTAAATGTCATTTCATTGGTACACAAGCATTTGGGAATACGTCAGTTCACATCAAGGCAGACGCCAAGTCTGTGATATCTGAAGCAAATGTTAATCATAAAGATTCTATAATAATTATGAAGATAAAAAAAAAGTACGGCATTTTGAAGTGAAGATATAGAGCATTTTAGGGGAACACAACAAACTTACACAAGACTATATACATTACTGCAATAAGAACTCTGGGATATATAGACTATAAATAGAGAAAGCTAAAGAATATATATATATATATATATATATATATATATAATATATATATATATATATATATATATATATTGATTATATATATATATATAGTATATATATATATAGAGATAGTATATATAGATGAGAGAGAGAGAGAGAGAGAGAGAGAGAGAGAGAGAGAGAGAGAGAGAGAGAGAGAGGTTCTACAAAACGTGGAGCAAAAAATAAAAAAACATAAAATCCGACAAAAACTCCCCGACATCAAACATTATACAAATGACCATACTTGACGTAATCTTACAGGCGGAAAGGATATTTTTAAAAGTCACCCTGATGTAACTTCCCCTAGAAAAAAAGTACTTGATAAAAACTTAAAAACCTTGTTACATCCGAGAGAGAGAGAGAGAGAGAGAGAGAGAGAGAGAGAGAGAGAGAGAGAGAGAGAGAGAGAGGAAATTCCTATGGGCGGTGTTTCCCAAGGTTAGTGAAGGAAGGTTCGAATTGAGTGACTGCACCTTGCAAGAAGTAAAACTAAGTAACATTTCATATATGTGCAAAGAAGAATAAACTGATCATAAATACACATATAACGCAAAGATACTATTCCTGTCCTTCAAGCTATTACGCTCAACACAAGAAAGCAGAAATACCACGAGGTCTGGAGTTGGACTGTTGGAGGGTGAGGGTCTAGGGGTAGTTGGGGTGAGGGGAAGGGGGGGAGGGTTACAGAAACGAGATACCAAGCACCCGACACCGGAAGAGGAAGAAAAAGAAGAAGAAGAGGAAGACAAAGAAGACAGGACACCGGGATAAGAAGGTGAACACGAGGGCGCCTTGGAACACCTCTTGCCTGGTCACACAAAGCACGTTTTCTATATCTAACTCACAAAAGAACATTTTCTATATCTTACACAAATATCATTTTCTATATGATCTCAATCACACGATGCATCCTTGTATATATCGCTCACACTACAACATTTTCTATACTATCTCACTCACACAACGCACATTTTCTATAATATACTGCTCACACAAAGAATATTTTCTATAATACCTCAATCTCACACAGCACATTTTCTGTGATATCTTACTCACACAAAGCATATTTTCTTTATCATTATACACAAAGAACATTTTTTATCATATCTTACTCACGCAATGAACATCTTCTATACCTTATACAAAGAACATTTTCTATATCATCTTACACAATGCACATTTTCCATATCTCAATCACACAAAGCACATTTCCTATATATCGCTCACACAAAGCACATTTTCTATATTACTCACACAAAGAACATTCTATATCATATCTTATTCACCCAAAGAACATTTTCTATCATATCTTATTCGCTCAAAGATCTATAACATCTCGAACTCTTCACTATCAGCTGAGAAAACACATTCTACCCCATGGCCTAGGAAGGCTTCCTCAGAGAGTTCTGAACGATGACGAAACTACAGAAAGAGACCTACTTCTCTAAAGTACAAGTAAACCTCGGTAGGATATCCACAGTGATAACACCGACCTTGGCGATCTAGCCGCGGACACTACCAACACTGGTGTGCTGTATATTTTATGAGTGTACAGTATACTCTTGGGACGACATACCAAAAGGTACCTGCTACACTGATGGTAGTTCAACTGATATGCTAACGAAGATATTTTAAAGGTATCTGATATACTGATATTTTAACGTGAATGGTAAAATCTATTGAGAAAGTACATTAATTATATGGTAAAATCTATTGAGACAGTAAATAAATTAGAGAAGTATTGATAGAGGGAAGGGCAGATTGAATTTAGAAAAGTTGTGTGTCAAGATGCAAGCAAAAGGTGAACCATTGCAAGTCATTCGTGGACCTACAGAACACTTGCGGTAGAACCAGGGGCAATGAGGATCTTGTTGAGGTGTATGGTATAAATAATAAATATCTCGGACCAAAAACACGTTTATATGATGAAGGTGAAACATGTTTTGAAAGTTTATATTAGGAGAGTTACTGGTTTGCTGTAAAAATAGGGGCAATCAAGGATTAAATTCAACAACGAAGTTACGTGACAAGTCAGAGAAGGAAAATTGTAGGGGATAGCATCAAAGCGTTGTCGCCATTTCTAGTTGCCAGCGGGATAAATGCATAACGATTTGCTATGAATTTCCGGAGGAGATCCACCGCGACACAGGAAATTGTAAACAATGTCTTGACTCTTTTCTTCGGCAAATTATTTTTACAATCTTCTGAACAATGGAGTAAATGCTGTAAGCCAATGTGGAAAAGGAAAGTTTCTATACATATCTAGTTTCAGGCAATTGGTCTGTTACAATAATTACGCAATGCACCTCGTATCATATATGCCGATTACCCGGTTAGAGTATACGAGCATATCACAATGCACTTTACTTTAGAAACATGCACAGCCTTTCTTACTTACTTCCAGAGCCCCTTAAACTTGAGTAGTTTATCTATGACTTTTCTGTCTAAGGAGATAACGACATATTGCCGAATGGCCTTTTACAAAATCCTGTTGCAACTTTATAAAACAAAATAAGAGGTGTTGTTATACAAGAAGGATACATATCCAGTACCCACAAGAAATGGGATGCATTTCCAGTATCGTCCTTATAAAATTACGATGAATATAAGCATCCTACCGAGACCATTACACAAGGTCTAGAGAGTATTTTCTCTCCACCTTGCCATTACATTTCCTAGCATCCTTAAGGAAAAGGATTCCTTTGTGTCAAAATGCCACAAAAGGGTTTTTTTTTTTTTTAATATGGTGACTGCGATCCGCATAGGCTTTCAGGAAAAATCGGTCGATTGTTCACCCAAGAGCTGCAACCAGTGGTACAATGACATTGTTAGCAAATTCAAGTTAGGAAACGGAAGAATGCATATACACTGTTCTTGCAATAGGAGGAGGAGGAGGAGGAGGAGGAGGAGGAGGAGGAGGAGGAGGAAGGAGGAGGAGGAGGAGGAGGAGGAGGAGGTCCCCGACTTTTACGTATTACTTCATACACACACGAACATAGTCGCGATCTTTTTGTAACTCACTCTCACTCCATCATTCTTCTCTCTCTCTCTCTCTCTCTCTCTCTCTCTCTCTCTCTCTCTCTCTCTCTAATTCCCGCCGTAAAAGCGTCTTAACCGTGTCAGTTAAATTTTGTATTTTTATACATATCAATGCACGCAATATAAATTCTTATCAGTGATGCAATCCGGTGCACCGAAAATTTTATGGTCAGAGAGAGAGAGAGAGAGAATTTTAGTAGGGGGCCACGAGTACTTTGTCAATAGGTAATAAATTCGGCGACACGTAATCCCTCCTAGCCACTATATCGATCAAGATCGGTACAGAACAGTAGTACATCCTACCAAGTCTTTGGTTTTATCTACTCCTCCTTCTACCGCCTACGACACAGTAGTACCCAAGAAGCCCATGCATCTGGTCTACAGTCTCACGTGATTTAGCTTTCTGGTTGAGAAAACCCAATCTGGTATGGCTATTGGTTGGGGACGTTTCTATATTTCCTGGAAGGGACTGATCGCCCCCGTTTTCTTGGCTGGCTGATCGGTTTGGAGTGAAGGCTGTCATATAGCCCGCTTTGGAAGATAATAGATTCCTCAGTTCCAATATTAAAAGGAATCTTGACAGATACAGACAGCGGAATTTACAAATATTTTCAATTTAAAAAAAAAGCGTTGGTTAGATTCTTGACTGACGTTTCTTTCACAAACATTTTCTTTTCTTAGAAACACTCATTGCGTATATCTGTTTACAATTCATCTGATAAGTAGTTACTACGTTCATAATCGGATGCTTTCAGTTATATATATAAACTGCAGGAAGGTATTGTCCTTTGCTAAGTAAAAGACAAGAAGCCGAAAGGCCTTGAAGGACTCCGACATTTCTCTTTCCTTCGTGGAATTTGTCTGTGTGTATATATTCATCACGTTCCATATTTTCGTGAATCTGTTATAAATACATGCATAGATACTATATTAGTATGTTTTAGATAACCTCCTCTTCGAAACACTAGAGAGAGAGAGAGAGAGAGAGAGAGAGAGAGAGAGAGAGAGAGAGAGAGAGAGAGAGAGCATCTGCTGGCTGATTAATCATCCCTCATGACATCTCCTTACTATTTATAAAAAGCCAGTTTTAATTAGATCCACATTCTAACGTCATCCCACATCCAAGAGAGCTATGATCTCTAGAATTCATTTATTTAAGCGACGAAAGAGATGGATGACTGTGTAATAACAGAAAAATGATAAAATAAGAGAAAAAAAAGACAAGAAACAGAAATAACACTAAACAGAAATATCACTTGGTAAAATAACTCGAGACATCTACAGACAGACAGACACACGAATCGAACTGAAAATGAGAGGAGAGACCTTTCATTAAAACAGACATAAATGATGTTTTCTCTTCACATTCAGATTTCAATTACTGCGATTACGTTAATAGCATTACTCAAAATTAGTTCACACATGAACCCAATTTGCCCCCCCCCCCCCCCCCCCCCCCCCCCCCCCCCCCCCCCCCCCCCCCCCACAATAATAAAACAAAATAAACTAAAAAAGGGATGAAGGTTCAGACATAAAAATCTGGGGTAATTTAGGAACAAATCCTTTAAACAATTTCGGAACAAAGCTTTCCATGTCAATCAATGACCTGGATTCCAGCCAAATCCAGGACGTAGCCTTCGTTTTCTAAAAATGAACGTAGGAATGTCATGCATGCACGCAATGGAAAATGAAAGGGCGTCGTAACTCATAAAAGACCATGCAAATGAATGAATGAATGAATGAATATGAATGAGAGAGAGAGAGAGAGAGAGAGAGAGAGAGAGAGAGAGAGAGAGAGAGAGAGAGAGAGAGAGAGAGAGATTTTTAGCTTCATCGACAGTGTGGGAAAGCTCACAGAAGCAGAGACACAAGGATTCTCAGACTCATCAGCCGTATGGGAAAACTCATGGAGCAGAGAGAGAGAGAGAGAGAGAGAGAGAGAGAGAGAGAGAGAGAGAGAGAGAGAGACTTCCACGCAAGCAGAGGGAAAAAGCAAAAATGTCTCAACGCTGCTTGGGAGCACTCGCAACGTCACGATACGTCAGCCAGACTGACTGACACAATGACTGCAATGCAACTCAGTCCCTTCAAGAACTAACGGACCTATACGTCACTCTCCCAGACACGCTTGCAGCAAGTACGTGATCAGCATAATACGCTGAGAACTCTAGATGAGAATCAAGCACGACTTCCGGATGGAAAGCACCCGTCGTTAACAGAGGGACAACACAGAAAAGTTCCGACGAACTTTGTGGCAAGCAAGAGATGTTGTTCGAACGAGGTTAAACCTGACCCAGCCTTCGAGATCACGTCATGTCAATAAACGATCGTCTTAAAAGCAGTGTTTCTCACGTCAGTGACAGTTACCCTGAGGTGGTGTTTCTCGTTTGTTATGAAGCAAAACTAGTTTTATAAGAAACATTCTAAACGGCGATTTTCATATTAGGTCACGAACGTCGCCTTCAAAACAATCCAGGTCAATTGTTTTCCGATAAGAGGGAATTACGAGGCCATCAACGAACGCAGACGATCTCCTTTCGTAAACTACGTCATAAAAATTCTTTAGAAAATAAGTAGATATACAGAACACCTTATTCATGACTTGAATCCCAATTCCATGCTGTTCTGCCCACTTCCTGACTATTTCGGGGACGTTCTGAAACGATTCTCAATTTCAACAGAGTATTATTACAGTAGTCTTACTTCAGTAGATTCAACTTCATGGTATTTATGACGTAAAATACGACTTATGGTCTCAAGCAATAGTTCCCACTGGAATAAAATGAAATCCAAGTTAAGTGCCTCAATTTCCAAGGGAAAATGACGAAAGACCTGATTCGCTCATATTGCTAGTAACACGCAGATATTTTGTGTGTGTGTGTGTGTGTGTGTGTGTTTGTGGTGTGTTGGTGTGGTGTGTTGTGTGTGTTGGGTTGTGTGTGTTGAGGTGAGAGAGAGAGAGAGAGAGAGAGAGAGAGAGAGAGAGAGAGAGAGATTCTCAACCTCCCTCCAAATCACTAACTCGAACACACCAAGAACTTGGAACATGAAGGGTGAAACGAAGAATGATATGGGGTAGCATCAACCTCAGAGAGCAGGAGTCATATGTTGGTTTTTATACAAAACGGAATTAACATCCTCTTCCGTTTTTGCGAACCCTGTCAAATACGTAGTGGGAGGGAGTGAGGGGAGGGGGGTTTACATACATCATCATCGACATGCATAAGAATGAATGTGGCGATAATACTTAAAAGTGCAAAGGTGAAACAACCAATCAGGCAATGGTTTTCACAAATAGCTACTTCTAAAATGTGATGACAATAATATCAAGCAATAAGACTTTCCCTACGACAATAAATGGGATGTATGACAGAAAGAGTCATTGTAAAGGCCTCCAGAGAGAGAGAGAGAGAGAGAGAGAGAGAGAAGAGAGAGAGAGAGAGAGAGAGAGAGACTACCCTCCCTTCTTTCGCCTGTGGTATAAACCACTGACCCTGGAAGACCTACCGGTACCTTAATTTGGCTGCCTAAACAACCACTTCCCATGAAAACAATGGTGCAATAAGCCTTACTTACCCAACTCAAACGTAAATATCCCGTGGGGTGAAAGATATAAAGATGGGTTTAAATGAGGTTTAAATGAGTCTGCTTGTTAAAAGGATTTACGAGACTAAGGATGGTTATTTCTTTGAAAAGTTATTTTAAGCAAAAAAAGCATCAATTTTCCTAAACAATTCCGATGACCCCATTATCATATATTTTAGGGTGACAATATAAACCAATACTGAATGTTAACTTTACGACAAAATATTAATGCAGAAAATATTTTAAAATGTTCATGAAATTTTATCAGAAACCAGATAAATAGTAATTTATAACCAGTTTAAAAATTAATTCAAAATAAAGAAAGAATGCAATATAGTTGCTATGAGATGAAATGTATGGAAAACAGCAACACTACGAAGTGTATTGCAGTTTTAATAAACTTAATATAGTAGGAGGTGATAACGGTAAAACAGTTTTCATACAAAAATAATTAAAATATTATCAAAGATAAAAAGAAGCAGTATATTGCTAGATCACTTAAATATTAATTATAAAAAAACAAATTAATTAAAAGATCTCACACTCGACTCAAGGAATACGAGAAAATGATTTATGGGGCTTAAGTGAGACTTTGGGGGGGACCAACCCCCTGCCACCCGAGGGATGGGGGGGTATCAGGCCCCTAAACCGAGGTCTCCGATATTCGCCTTCAGAATGACGTGACCTATGCCACATTACCCACGCTCTCTGGCCCGCAGCATTACATTTTTTTTTTTTTTTTTTTTTTTTTTTACTTTTCTTATTTCCTTCCTCCCCGTTTTTTTATCACCTCTCGGGCTTTTCCTCATTCATGACCGCAAATGTGAAGAGGAAGGAAGTAAGTTTCTTTCATTTCTTGCTGGTTTGTGCAGGCAATTACTCTTGAAGAATGTTTTAAAGGGGATGATGGTATTGTCAGTTTGTTGATGGCAACATCGTCTCTCCCTTACCCCCCTACATCCCCTTTCAATGTTCTAGATGAATTTTTTTTGGAAGTACGATGATTCGTTTAAATTACATTTCTGATAAGGAATCCATGGTATCTGTGAATATAGGGGACAAATGCCCGGTCAGAGAGAGAGAGAGAGAGAGAGAGAGAGAGAGAGAGGAGAGAGAGAGAGAGGAGATGAGAGAGAGAGAAAAAATAAACCTAAGAATAACTTCGGAAGACCCCGAATACCTCACTTTGGAAAATGACTCCTTTATATTATGCCAGGCTCGGTTTCCCTATCTAAAGGTTTATGTTACTGCGGGGTCACACACACACACACACACAAACGCGCCTCGCTCCGCCCCCCCCCCCCCCACCCCCCCCCCCCCCGCCCCCCCCCAATTATAAAATAAATAAATCTCAAATCATGGAATCTTGCTCCTCTACTTTATAACCTGTTCAGTTTCCAGAACAAAGGGAAAAACAAACAAAGCAGAAATGCCTCCATCATCATCACCCATTCCCCCCCGCCCTCCACAATAGGGCCAAACCAACAGGGAAGCAAACGTTTCGACCCTTCCAGTCCCTGACGCCCCCCGCCCCCCTTTCCCCCTCGCCTTCGCTATGAAGTCAATGAAAGGGAGAAGAAGATAGGAGAGAGAGAGAAGAGGAGAGAGAGAGAGAGAGAGAGAGAGAGAGGAGAGAGATTTTCGACGTTGGTAGGACGCCCTTTTTTTCTTTCTTTTTATTCAAATTTTTCACATCTTATTCAAGTTAAACGCTGCTCTAGGTACAAATTTCTTAAGCCTACAAGAAACAAAAATACAAAATACCTTTTGAACACCAGACAACTGTGCATGATTATACACTTGAAACATGTGACCTTTTTGTACACTTGAAACATTAGGCTACCTATACATGTACAGTGCATACCCTTTACAATATCCTATGCATGTACAGTGCATACCCTTTACAATATCCTAAACATGTGCAGTACATACCCTATCATACATACCACATCGTACGCAGCATATATTATTATAGAACACGAGATCGCAAATCCACCCTATAACCGAACACACACACATGTATGCCAAGCCACCGCCCCCCCCTACCCCCTCCTCCTGTACGTGATCGCGCGTCCGCGCACCTATACATAAGCCCACCACCTTTTAGGGGTACCCGAAAACTGGACCCATAAAGAGAGTAACGACCCAACAAAACGCCGCCGACCTTTCCGAAGGCGTTAAAGGTCGCTGCTTGCAGTGTTTGCAAAGTATACTATATATACCTTGGCTGCTTGAAAGCACCCAACTTCCAAGCGATTGCTTGCAATGAATGACGTCGTGTGGTTTTATATACTTCTTGTGGTTATTATTCATAATTATTATTAGAAAATAATCTATTTGAGTGCTTGCAACTTAATCTGGATAATCTCTTTCATCATACGGGCATCAGCAATTCATTGCCTGCGAGCAAATGAGGATTTCAACTCTCAACTAATTATTCCCTTTATTGTCCAGTAATTATTATTATTATATTATTAATCATCATATGCAGACGTGAAAATATACTTCAGTTTCTAAATCATTCATCTTCCCCGCAGTGTATCACAAAGTATATATCCTGGTAACACAACCATTGAGTACTTCCTAGAATAAATGAACACCTACGGCATTTTCCCATCCGAAGAGCTCTCTCTCTCTCTCTCTCTCTCTCTCTCTCTCTCTCTCTCTCTCTCTCTCTCTCTCTCTCTCTCTCTCTCTCTCTCCTGGAGCCAGAGTGCACTCAGAGACTAGCCAGTCACTGCTGCTACATTCATTCTTTAATTTCTGATATGAGGACGACACACGGACGAATGACTTATTTCTTCAACCTGATGTTGCTAAATCCACGAGGAATTAATTAATACTATTATATACAATACGTAGACGAAATGGTACAAGTAATACCAGCCTTATTATTATCATCATTATTATTATTATTATTATTATTATTATTATTATTATTATTATTATTATTATTACTTGTTCTTCATCGTAATCATTTCAACGCCATTTGAAGAAAACAAATATAGAAAAAACTTGAATACAATAAAGACAACATTATTATTATTATTATTGTTATTGTTGTTATTATTATTATTATTGTTATACTGTTGACCGTCATCTTACTACCTGTGAAACTTGAGCGGAACAGAGACAACGCGACTCAGAAAAACAATTGTGGTAAGTACATTTAGTATGGCCCTGAACTTTAAAACATCAAGTTCAACTTTTATCACCTCTCACCTCTCTCTCTCTCTCTCTCTCTCTCTCTCTCTCTCTCTCTCTCTCTTTAGAAAGCTCTACGCCAGAGATACAAATCAAGGGGATACAGATGTAAAGAAAATCACCCTAGTCGTGACAGTAAATGTACCTGGACTGATAAGGAACTAGACTAGGCGAACGTGAGACTGCCCGCCCGGAGAGAGAAGAGAGAGAGGAGCAGAGAGAGAGAGAGAGAGAGAGAGAGAGGAGAGAGAGAGAGAGAGGAATGTGGACTGTATTGAAAAGCTGAGGAGGAGGAGGAGGAGGAGGTCTTCAACAGAGGGTGACGGAGTATGGTAAGGGTCAGTGACTGGCTCCTTTGAGAATGGGAAGGGGGGGAGGGGGGGGGGGGGATACTGTGCAAAATAAAGAGGGGTTTGTAGACTAAAATGAGATTTTAACTTTTGACGTTACGAAGATGCGCATGCGCGATATAAGAGTCGAGTAGCAGCTTAGAATTTTATAATAACTTTTAAACCTCAAAAGGAAACCTAAAATAAAAATTTAGATATAAAACTATTATTATTATTATTATTATTCAGAAGATGAACCCTATTCATACAGAACAAGCTCAGAGAAGGGGCAAGTGATTTGAAATTCAATCTTCCAAAAGAATACGGCGTTCAATAGAAAGTCATAGAAGATAATGGGAAATACAGAGAGAAGAAATCAGTTATCAGAAATGTAAATTAATAAATAAATAAATCGATACAAAAATACATCAATCATTAAAGTACAAGGAGAACTGTCAATGTCAGCTGGGGGTCGAGAAACCTGACCCCTTTAAAAGTCTTGCTGGGAAAAGGATCAGAAAAAAAAGTAAAATAAGTAAAAAATCTTAAGAAAAAGATAATGTTAAACCTAGTCCATGTGAGTGGGGTTTCAACTTCTTAACGTCGGAACAAGTGTAAATAACGAGAGAGAGAGAGAGACTCACCAAATAATACTAGCTTTAAACAAGGCTAGCAGAAATCGAATCAACATTTTGAATATATTTTCTTTGGAACAGACCCGAATGAAAAAAAAAACGCATAATAAAACGATAATTAACGTTAAGAATAAACGAACAAACAAACAAAAAATGCCAATACAATCAAGACCAACTAGAAATAAAGTGGAAAAAAAATACACCGATGTCCTGTCTTGGTTTACGACTGGTTTGGGAGATTGATAAAAAAAAAAAAAACTTTGCTATCCTTAACTCATTTACAGTATGTTTTAGTACGGGTCTTGAACATTTTTTTCATTAGTTTTAAAATATTCAATTTTATTGTGTTGTTTTAATGACCTTTCGCGAAACCGTTGTATAAAGTTATAAGCCCTTTTACGAACAATCTGATTTCCGTATTGTGTAATAGGTTTTATATAAGGACATTCGACGTATCTTATTTGTCGTATCTTAATTATGTTAATAATGTACACGTTACTACTTCATGCAGTTATGACCTAATCTCATTACAAAAATAATCATATCATGGCCGTCTAAGGACTAAAAGAAAAAGAAAAAATACGACGGGCAGGATAAGGAAAAGGAGATTTGACCCCGAAAGACGTCGCGGACTCGTTTACCGAAGGAATACAGCCCCCAAACCGCCCCCCCCCTCCCCCTCGCACACAAACTACCCGAACTGGTGGGTTAGGTAGGTAGGTTCACCCCAGCGGTCTACTTTTTCAGCAGCACGTTTCTTCTGACACGGGCCGGTTTTGGAAACCGATATGGATCACGAAGCAAGACTCATTACTCCTTTCTTTTCCACGCAACAACTGCTTTCCCCACCCGCGCCCGCCCATTTTTCAATTGTGGGCGTTTTTTAGAAAGTCTGTTCGATGCCTGTCGGTGCATTTAAATGTGTTCTTCACGAGGCTTCAAAGGACCAACCCTCCACGCAACAGTGAAGTGTTTTGGGTTCGTCAGGTCGATGAGGAGGTTTCAATTGAAATGTTGTGCCAGATATGGAACGTTCATCATAATATCTGCCGTTTGTTTACTACAGCCAGCTCCCTTAAATGGCACTTCTTAAGAACAACATGTTTCCTCTAGTTATACATTTAAGAAAACCTTGTTTTCTCAAGTTACATTTCTTAAGAGAAACATGTTCTCTCAAGTGACATTTCTTAAGAAAAATATGTTCTCTCAAGTTACATTTCTTATGAAAAATGTTCCCTCAAGTTACATTTCAAAAGAAAAAAATATTTCCTCAATTTACATTTTCTAAGAAAAATATATTTTCTCTAGATACACCAAGAAAAACATTTATTCTTAAAAATCAGATAACAGGCGGGTACATCTTTTATACAATGTACATCGCTGTCTATACATAGGGGTAAGGACAATCTAATAAATCACATGGAAATTCCATATAAGATAAATAACAAAACTGGAAAAATATAACTGAAAAAAATAGGTTACGTGGATTCAAATAAATACACAGAAACAAAAAAAAAAAAAAAAAAGTATTCAGCAAAGAAGAAGATGAATCAACGAATGAACTGGGTTCAAACTTGTCAAGTATATTGGCTGGAGTTGGCTGAAGTAATAAATAATAATCACTAACAATAAGTAATAAATAAATCATACTCATTTTCAAGTGCCTTTTAATTGTGGGTGGATAATGAGGTTAAATGTTTCTATAATTCATTGTACAAACACATTCCACACGTTCTTTTTTATTTGATAGCAATCATAAAATATTCGAAAGAGTTCACAAAAGTTGGTGAATACTTGCCTACCAATTTTTTAACCACAGAGAGAGAGAGAGAGAGAGAGAGAGAGAGAAGAGGGAGGGAGAGAGGGAGAGAGGAGAGAGAGAGAGAGAGAGAGAGAAGATTCCGAAAAGCTGGTGAATTACTTGCCTAAAAATTTTTAACCAAAACAAAGAGAAGAGGAGAAGAGAGAGAGAGAGAGAGAGAGAGAGAGAGAGAGAGAGAGAGAGAGAGAGAGAGAGCAATTTTTCAACCTGAGAGAGAGAGCCTTATACGAATTTTTTCGTCTGCCATAGTGAAACGCTTTGAAATAATTCCCCAGTCTTGACAATATTCAGGTAAGTTCTGCTACTAAAGGTCTTCCTGATGATGAAGTGTTTTTTGTTGATAACCAGGACTGGGAGAAGAGAATTTACGCATCTGCTAAAATACCAAAGATATTATTTGAAAAAAAAAAAAAAAATTTTTTTTACACTAACTAATCAGTTAGCACCCGTTTCTATAATTAAAAATAATAGAAGACACTCAGTGTAGTACTCCCGTAAGTTACAAGGATTAGAAACGGTAATTTTAACAAAATCTATTAATACAAAATCTAAAATCCATAACAACATAAAATATAAACGCCAATGTTCAAAAAGATATAAGCAACGAATTATAAATTTCAAAAAAATACCAATTCTGAACTACACGTGCCCTTTAGTTACAGTAGTACTGTATGACGAAGGACCCTCGCAAAACACTGCCGGAGTTTCGTAAAGGCGAGTGCCCCCCCTCCCCCCCCGCCCCCACCCCCCCCCCCCCCACAACACCACAAAAAAAACAAAGATTAGCTTCCCGGTAATCAAGCATTTCCTCGTGGGCGTATTTTTCCGTTAAAAAAAGTGGTCAAACTATATACGTATGTCGTGGCTGATGGAATATTGATTATTTATTCATATTTTTTATAGGTACATGCGACGGACAAATCATTGTCACTTGAGAATGAAGTTCTTAAGGATATTGAAAATAACAAGTTGGTCTAGACCCCGAAACCACAACTAAACGTATAGAGGGGATAATTCGATTATTAATATAAATAAAATGACAATCGTGTAAAAAATTAAATACAGTGAAGAGGTCTAGAGTCTGACACGAGTTACGAATAAATGATCACCATTTTGTTCTCGTATCAGAGGAAAACTGTGTTTTTAAACCGGAAACATTGCGAGTTAGTTTTTTCACCACAAACTTATTACTGTTGACTTATAAATACAACTTATTTCTGGTTTTCTATACAAGCTAATATTTTGTCTAGTGCGTCGTGAAGTTATCGGATCAAGTTTTCGTCTATCGTAGAATACGATGGACAGACAATAGACTATTTAAAGCACCCAAACCTTATCGGCAAAACCACAACAAACAAACAAACACATACATACACACACACACACCGAGATTTCGTTTCCGCTTA
>NC_061098.1:9293311-9348311 GCF_015104395.2 Macrobrachium nipponense
ATTTCGTTTCCGCTTACAACCTATAGTAACACATGAAGAGCAATTGATCGCCTGAACTATACAGGAACCTTTTATAGACTGAGATGAAACTAGATCCTTCTACAGCGCGTAGGATGGTGAAGGTTACCTCAATGATGTTTCTTGGGACGCATTACGTGGGACCCTAAACACAGGTCCCTGTTTTGTCGAATGTATTGTATATTGTTAGCGGTCATTTCCGTGTTATAGTCAAAATCAGCATAAAGAGTCGTTAAGTATATATATATATATATATATATATATATATATATATATATATATATATATATAAATATATTATATATATATAGATATATATATACATACACTCAGGTTTATTTATTAAATGAATTTAATCTATGCTGCTCCCTCTTATGATTTTATTTGTCCTGACAATTTATATATATATATATAATATATATATATATATATATATATATATATATATATAATATCTATATATATATATATCCACACAGAGAGAGAGATAGAGAGAGAGAGAGAGAGAGAGAGAGAGAGAGAGAGGTAATCATAAATAATAAAAAAAAGGCACAAATTCATTATAACCACACATCGAAACATTAAGAACAATGGCCAATTCCCCCACAGCCCCCTCAAATAGATACACTGTTGTTCGATGGAGTCCCTCTCTCTCTCTCTTTCGCAAAACTGGCACGGAGCCAAGAAATGGTCTTCAGGTCAAACTGGGCCGGCTTTCTCTCCCTTAAAGATTGGGAGGGGGGGGGGACAATCTGATGATTTCTAGAAGAAATGACTTGTTTGAATTTGATGTAAACTGCATACTATATACGAGGATAGAGAGAGAGTGATAGATGTGCTCTCTCTCTCTCTCTCTCTCGTCTCTCCCTCTCTCTCTCTCTCTCTCACAATATATATATATATATATATATATATATATATATATATATATAATATATTATATAGAGAGTGTGTGTGTAAATTACACTACACTACCCATACCTATAAATTTAAGCTATACTAACTTTACATGTAATGAAGTAATTAAAACTTACAAAACATAAAACTAATCTTAAAACCGCCTACCTCAAACTTCTCTTACTGTCCTTGTTAGATATAGGGTACATAATGTGATCATCAAGTTCAAATTACAGAAAACATACAACTCCTTCAGTTTCACTCTGACCTAATATGACACCCAAGGGAAAAACAAATGACCAAATTAACCCAAAGACAATGGTTCGAAACGAGGTCATAAACGCCCCACCCATATTTAAACTAATTAAATATGGTAATATGACCTCAGACGAAAACTATTAAAAAAAAAAAAAAAAAAAAAAAAAAAAAAAAAAAACTAAACGATGCAACCACTACATAACCTGAAAAACCGGGAAGCTTTCCGATCTGTGACGCGAACGTCCTTTGGGATTCGATGAAATAATAATAATATAATAATAATAATAATAATAATAAAAATAATAATAATTTCCATTTCCCGGAAGGCCATCACATTTTTGTCAACACACCCACAAGCTATACTTCGTGAGGTCACCATTAAGGAATGCGCACGAAGCTTTTCTTTTAGATTTCCGAATGTGGATACTATGTTGTTTTAATTCAATTAATCGTAGCTGCGCATCACTCACTCACACACACTTCATACTTTGCACACAACGCATGCAAAACATACTAACAATATAAATTACAAAGTAAAATTCAAAAGAAAAAATCTAAACCTAAATCAAGTCGGTTCCGTTTAAACAGTCACTGCTTGTAAACTTCAAAGAACCAGCGCGGCAGCACCAGTGTCACAGCAACCACTGGGCGACAAAGATCACCCTTGCATAAATTAATAAATTATCACATTAGCGAGTAAATCCAATTCTTAATGCTAACACATCTGTCGATCTGACAGCCACGGCACGTCACTAAGTTTCCGGGGATATTCCCCCTTTTTTCCCCCGAACCGCCGCCTCCTTCTTCTTCTTCTTACCTCTCGGATCAGGTTAAAAGCCCCAGCAACCCTGAGAAGAGTACCTAGGCATTGTCCCTATACATCCTCCTCAGGAGTAGGAGTAGTAGTAGTAGTAGTAGTACTAGCCCTCCCCCAAGTTACACTTTTCTCCCTCCTCTGGAGCGATCAAACCTTTCTCTCCCCCAGAAACAATAACACTCGTCTCTGAAGAAATACACTGGAAGGGAAACTTCGCACTCGATCAAGACGGTGATGTATTTAGAGTGGCGGAACAAACGCTTTCTCATTCAAATATACCGAGTAAGTCTAGCGAGCAGCTCGCCAAGAGACGGCGCACACCCGGCGTCCAACAAGGTCTACTTGTGACTAAACACCGAGCTGGCTGAGCAGTAGGGGCAGACAGCAGTCTGGTCTGGTCAACCCAGCCTAGAGTTGGACTCCGTTGGAGCGACGGAGAATAATACAAAGATCAAGTCATAGGTTTCTGCCTGCAACTTCGCTTAATCTACGATTTACTTATTCTACCAAAACCCAACAACTATTATGAATGCATGGAAGGTAAAGGAACTAAGACAAGAACTATAAACAAATCATTGGCTTGGTATTGACGCACGAAAACAGAAACCAACCATGAAGGGGAAAAATCGCAGTTGCCAACAGACATTTAGACAGATTTATCCGCGACTGACATGACAGCCAGAATCAATTTATATCGACGTAGCAATAATCCAGAGCTATAAAATACGAAAGCATTATATCGCTGAAACGAAAATCCACACGCGGCGCAAACGTAAAAAGATAAAAAAGAGCTGTATAAGAGTGAAAACTCCGAAATCGAAAACAGCTTTTATCAGCAACACAAAAAACTCAATCGATATCAGTTCTCTCACTGTAACCACCTAAAAACGTCTTTATTCTTCATTTTATCATTTTAGCATCATCCTTTACCATCGTACGTCTGGCAAGGGGGGGCTTCCATGACGAACAAGGCTACATACTTCGCTCAGAAGAGTGAAGGAAGGCAGCCTGGTACATGGAGGGGGGAGGGGAGAGGAGAGGACTGACAGAGGAGAGAGAGAGAGTGGGAGAGGAAAGGACACGACGTCCCACCCTCCCCCCCCAAAAAAAAAAAAAATAAATAGAAGTCCTTTCACTTGGGAAAACCAACTCCTCGCGTTTTGAGACCCCACGACAAGGCAAGGGCGTGGTAAAACAAAACGTGTGTCGGGGGAGAGAGAAAAAGGGCAGGTGGTTAAGGTTATATAGGGGAGAAGGGGGGGGGAGGGGAAGAGGCAATTATTGGGCGGAGCCAGGACAGACCAAGATGAGGCTGGGGGTGTGGAGCAGCAGCAGCAGCAGAAAGCCCTGAGGGCGCTATAAGGATAATCGATAACAGAAGCAGGGGCGTGGTGCCATGGAAGGAGGGGGCGTGAACCAGCTCTCGGTGAGGGCGGCCTCCCTCATTCATGCACTCTGTTGTGCATACCTCTCTCTCTCTCTCTCTCTCTCTCTCTCTCTCTCTCTCTCTCTCTCTCTGTATATACATTATATAAAATATATACATATACAATAGGCAAAGTTCTACATTTAAAATATTTCAAAACTTTCTACATTGTACATCAATTGATTTACTTTAGCTTCAGTTTCAGTAACCAATAACTATTTAAAAATGAATAAATAAAACTACATAAAGATTAATAAGGAAGACTAAACCAAGATAAAACCGAAGACTGACTTGACTTGACATAATATCATAACATTCCCAAACGAAACTGATTTCATCTTTGACGAATCTCTGCGAGGAATCAAGTGTCAGTCTGAAGTTCTAAACGATAAGGCGTTATCTCGCAGGGGGCGTGGGCTGGCCTCCTTATCATCATCAGCAGAGAGAGAGAGAGAGAGAGAGAGAGAGAGAGAGAGAGAGAGTTATATCATCAACATTCTTTAAAGACACAAAGAAACAGCAAGTAAACTTCTTATTGGTATATATACGTGTGCATATAGTGTGTGTGTGTGTGTGTATATATATGTATATATATGATATATATATATATATATATATATATATATATATATATATATTATATATATATATATATAGTCTATTATCTGTGAGTGTATATCATTGGTGCCTACAGTCTTTAGTGTCAATAATTATCCCGTGTGCAAAACCCACACAGGGGTAATTTAACCCCTTTATCTGCGGTGGGGTTATAGTTATAAATGAATCGAAATATTGTCATCTTAATGCAACAAATGAAAGGTACCCGTGTGTGTAATTGGGAAAAGGTCATTCAAATGAGTCACTGCTCTACTACAATGCTTGGACAGTGATCCAGTGAAGAATTAGAATGATTCTATTCCTAATTTTATTTTGTCTTAATAGCTGTACTATACAAAAGCTTTCAAAATCAGGACTTCTACGGGATAACTGGGTTTCCCAATGATTAAGGAACTGTTTATTTATTTTGAAATCTAAAATAACTTATGGGGAAAGATTAAAATAAGTGAAATTCACAAAGGAAGCCAAATGTTAATATAGGACTCAGTATACATTAGGCATTGCGTAATGTAAAACACAGACCTAACAAAAATAGCAAAGTACAAAGACCTAATAAAAAATAGTAAAAGTATACCATCAGTACCCTTGTACAAAAACATGCGAATAAGGAATACAACATCGTTAGAAAACGAATCCCAAAATATTCAATATTTTCAGCTTTTAAAATCTCTTAGAAATGATTTGCCTTTAGTGCTTTCAAAGAAGATTGTACTATATCATGCCAAAACTCATTTGAACCATTATCGGTAACCACATGGGAGATAATCAAATGAATAAGTGTTTTTTTTCTCATGATCACGTCAAAGGCTTGTCAACTCAAACCACTTTTGCAAAGATCCTTATCTTTTATACATCTTTTGAAGTGTAGGATCATAAATGTACACCTCACACCTACACAAGTCCCTTGGTGTCACAAAGGAAAGGTCTCTAGGCAGATTGTGAAACTTAAAACCTGCTTCCCCTACGATGGAACCAGGATAATGAGGCCCACATAGAGATGGAATGGAATATAAATGGAATATAGAGTTTAAGCCAAAGGCCAAGCACTTGGGACGTATGAGGTCACTCAGCGCTGGCCAGGAAACTGACAGTAAAAACGCTTCGTAAGAAAGAAGAAAACCTCAAAGCAGCTGCACTAGGAAATCATTGTTAGATGGTGAATAACAAGAGGAAGACCATTCATATGAATGAAGGTACAGTAAAAGGAATGAAAGGGGTTGCAGCTAGGGGCCGGAGGGACGCTGCAAAGAACCTTTAGCAATGCCTACTGTGCACCCCTTGAGGTGCACTGACGGCACTAAACCCCTACGGAGAGATATGTAAAATAATAGACATGTCACGAGATAGGATGCTGATGTATAATACGAGACTGTAGTTGGATTATTTTATAATATACGTAGCCATAAGTTGACGACAATGGCCTCTTATTTCCTTTCATTAGAAAGCCCTCTCTCCTTTCAGGTTTGCAAGAGGCTGGTACTGTTTGTTTGTTTGTTTGTATGGTGTTTATACGATGCACGGAACCAGTGGTTATTCAGCAACGGGACCAGCTGGTTGACGCGACTTTCGAACCACGTCGAGTGTGAACTTCTATCACCAGAAATACACCTCAATAGAATGCCCGAGGATCAAACTCGCGGAAGAGGCTGGTGCTGACCTAAGGGCCCCATTTCTAGGCATTCATTCCATCATTATAATTATAATCTCCAATACTACTTCATCATCATGATTAGAACTATAATCTCCAACATTGTGCGATACAAAGGGCCATAATTCACCAGGCTTAATTTCTTGAATAATCGTGTAGTCTCGATGAATTCTAATTTGAAATTTCATTTTCATCGATTTTATTTTCATTTAAGTATGGGAATTACATTCTGTGGGCGCTTATGGCAATGAATAAATATTCAGTAAGTGCTTATTATAAAAGTATGCACTTAACGAACACCAGTACCGCAAGTAGACGAAGAAACTTATGTGGTAAAGTGAATGTACAACACTTCATTCCAACCTAAAGATCATATATTAATAAAGTAAAGTTTCTATTTGGAGGTCTCAATTCTCCATTTGTTTTGTTTTTGTTTGTTTTATGGTGCTTTTACGTTGCAAGGAACCAGCGGTTATTCAGCAACGGGACCAACGTCTTACGTGACTTCCGAACCACGTCGAGAGTGAACTTTTATCACCAGAAATACACATCTCTCACACCTCGATGGAATGTCCGAGAATCGAAATCGCGACCACCGATGCGGCAGGCCAAGACCATACCGATCACGCAATTTCCGAAGCAATTCTCGAGAACTTAGCTATATTATGCTGTATTTTATACATAAAAATACGTTGCATACTTCTGAGGACCAACAATGTCGCTACATGTAAGTATTTAAGAACAGAAACTAACTCCTCGATCATATGTGTGAAAATACAGCAACGTTGAAAAAAATGAATAACTCCAACTACGCTGAGATTTGTACGGCTGATAAAATGCTACGTGACATACTACGTAAACAGAACACTTCGCAGAAGGTAATATTTTTTACATAACCGCACAGAACATCAACCAAGCGAGTTCGTTTTATCACCACTTTTTACCTTCTCCACTAACCTATGGTTGCTATAGCGATTTCTCTTACCTAATCGGCTGCAGACGTGACGTAACCCTCGATTTCAACCACCCAAAGATAATTTCACACAGATTTTAGCGTGTCGTAAAACTGTATAATCTTTTGGGGTCTAAGTCTAAATTTTAAAACCAACAGTATTCTAATATTTTAGCGCATCGTACAATATTGTATAACCTTCTGGGGTCTATAAGTCTAACTTTTAAAACCAATACTATTTTATATTACTTAAAATATTTAACTTCAAAGACAAAGAAAGAGCATGGCAATTTATGCAAAAAGTTCGCACCATGCCATGAGGCTAAAACAGGCTAATTTTTAAAGGTATATTTTTATACTGCTAAAGAAAAAAAAATCCAAAGAGAAAACCCATGGTAACGTAAGAATATCAACTCTATTCACATATCTAAACCAGTCTTTTAATGACGAGTCAACTTACTAAACTACTTGAAACCTCGTTTGAGTTACTGGGGTTACAAACTTAACATAAATGACACATGTATATGGTAAAAAGTGACCAGTACATTCGTTTGTACGGTGTTTTTACGTTGCATGGAACCAGTGGTTATTCAGCAAAAGAACCAACAGCTTTACGTGACTTCCGAACCACGTCGAGAGTGAACTTCTATCACCAGAAATATCTCTAACCCTTCAGTGGAATGGCCGAGAATCGAACTCGCGGCCACCGTGGTGGCAGGCCAAGACCAAGCCGATCACGCCGCTGAGGCGCTACCAGGTAGATTCTACACATTTAGAAGTTTCAAACTCTGTAAAATAGTATGCCAAAGTTTAATTTGTACTGGATTATCTCACATTCCTTTCCTTCAAAATCAATGGCCTCTCCTCGCTCTGCAAAATTAGTAGCCAAATATTAGCCTAACCAAGCAAATAAGAATGTTTAACAAAATCACCAAACATCCTTAACATCAAAAGTATTTCAAAACCGCTCAGAAAGTTTTAAAATGCTTCTCAAGTATCGCATTACTTTCACCGATCTTCGTACACGCAAGCCAAGTGAAGATTACATATCGTGCGACACAAGAATTCAACCCCCCCCCCCCCCCAACTCCCAACATCAAGATCGTCTGTGACGTCCAACTCTCACAAAATGGGTAATGTCACCCATATCTAAGGAACAATACTGGTCTGCCGTGTTTCGAATTAGAGGGAACCTATGATAGCCCATTCAGTTAAAAATCAGTGCGATTGTGCTTCTCCTAGCGTTATGGATTCTAGAATAACCTTTAAAAGTTAAGAATCTTCAAAGAGCGCGTGCGTACTGTTCAAGAATGGGTTAATGGTCACGTGACGTCACGGGGATTCATCACGCACAACATGAGACACAAGTTAAGGCTACTACTACTACTACGGCGACACTGTTGCTACTTGATGATGGGCAATACGATTTCTTGTGTAAAAAGACATAAGCCACAATAGTAACGACAAAATATAATCATCAATGTAAGGTATATATGCATTCTATGCGTCTAATACTCAATTTTGTCCCCATAACCAGCTAACATTATATAACGCAAATTTTACTGCACTTAAATGGCAATTATCTCCACAACTCTCTGTTCATCGTAAAACATAACTTAAATCTTTACCTCAACGCCTAAGCATGCATACAACTCTGAAGGTATAAATATCCAAGTACAATGTTAAATATATGAAAGCATAACACTCGTAACACCTGATCGTTAGACCTATGAAGCACAGTCATGTTCGGTCTGGACGTAATTTGGATGAGCGACTCGTGGAAAAGGGATACCGTTAGCGAGGGAACCAACGTGAAGGTCAGCAATGTCCCTTCCAACCCTTTCCCACAATTTGTGCTTCGATAAAGAAAGGTAAAAGTCACTGGAAGCAACCTATAGCTTAGGCCTATGTCAATGCGTCCCAAAAATATGTTCAAGTCCGAACGAAGATGCAATCCATAACTAACCTTAAGCATTCTCCTTGTATTTTATAATTTACTTACATTTTTATCTATTTCTTAATGAATTTGTAAGTTTATTTTTCACTAATAACCGATTTTTTTTCGTTTCCTATCAACACATAATTCTTCGCAAGCTTGAATTTCAAGTCATTGGCCTTTGTGGGTTTGTTGTATATGAATAGCTTTCATCTTCTGAATATAATATAATAATAATAATAACGTGAACACACAAACAACGGAAAAAAAACAAGGCAACAGAATAAATAGACTAATTGCAGATTCTCTCCTCCTAAGAAGATGATGATCCCGAAGATAATCACGAGAAGATGACATCTTCTTCAATGACACACAATTCGAAGGAGGGGATGAATCATGATGCACTCGAACTGCCCATGAGAGACATCAAGAACATGAATGGCCGTTCCTCCCGTTCATCCGTGATGGTGGGGGTACTGGAAGGAGGGGAAGGGGGGGAGGGGGGTTGGTGCGGAGATTATGAACGATTTAAGCAGCGAGACGTTCGTTGGTAATTCATATAAAAGATTCTCCGTTAATGATTCTTAGGTAATCAGCTAAATAACACATTATAATTCTAGGCTACTGGCCTAAACATAAAGCTACCGATGGTTCTTAAAACATTTTCTTGGATAATTAGCTAACTATATAACTATAAAATTGAGTATAGGCTATGGGCCTAAACATAGCTCTAGTGACGAGTCTTATACTACGACATAACTCTTATCATCATCATATAAAGGAATTATTACTAAATCATAATAAAAACTTTCTCGAACTCCCCCCAAAAATTCTCATAAAGGATTTATTAATAAATCATAATAAAATCTATTTCTCGAACTCCATAAACTAATCATCATCATAAATAAAGGATTTATTACTAAATCATAATAAAAAATCTTTCTCGAACTCCCAAATCACCGTTATTCAACAACTACTTGTCAACATACACGCAATCATAAACGTTGCCTCCAAGCAAGGACACAAACCAAGTGTGTGTGTGTGTGTGTGTGTGTGTGTGTGTGTGTGTGTGTGTGTGTGTGTGGTGTGTCCTATGCGGAGGAATGACTCCAGGGAATGCGCCTGCGTTTCACGACTACGTAGAAGCCACCCCGCCGAGGGGAAACTCCTCTGACTCAGGCCGCCCTACGTAACTACGTCACAGCAACCAGCGAGCAAAATGACTCACTGGCTCGCTCCTCCCAGCTCCCGCATTTTTCAAGATTTCTCAGGAACTCCCGCGCTAGAGCATTAAATCCGAGAACGCAATTTCCTTACTAAAACTGGGCCATAGTGCCGGAAACCGTTAATGAAATTAGGCGTATTATGAGTGACTCTAGGTGACGTCATAATACACTACACTTTCCAATTCAAAAGTGTACTATGACGACATATAGTACTAGTAAGATCCTTGAAAAATCAAAAGAAAGTCATTTCATGAACGACAAAATTGCCACAGCATACGATCGTCAACACACACACACACACAGAGAGAGAGAGAGAGAGAGAGAGAGAGAGAGAGAGAGAGAGAGAGAGAGACTCACTAAAATGAAATTTGTTTTTCTCTCCCCTCGAACCACCACTCAAGCACTCTTATAGCTGCCTGATCCCAAACTCGTCACGCCGTCGAGTCTGATTCTCTCTCTCTCTCTCTCTCTCTCTCTCTCTCTCTCTCTCTCTCTCTCTCAATTAACAGCGGTGCATTCGGTTTTCATCAAGTTTAACAACAACTTACCCAACTATCCACTCACCTCCAACCCCACCGAACCCCTCCCTTCCAGGAGAGGGGAGGGGGGATAGAGACCGTTATCCTTTACAAACACTCACACATACGGCACAATCAATATTCATCGCACGTACGCATTAACAAACTTACGTTTTTCACCAATGAGCCGTTTCCCCGATGTGACGGGTGGCTTTAGGAAAATAAATGGCAGTAGTATATTACCGCATGCTACCTCTCAACTGATTAAACGCACATACACACACACATGCTATCTATCATTTCCGACCACTTGATCACCACTATGACGAAAAGTAGAAAAAAAAACTTATAATGAATGCCGTTCTCGACTGAAGATGTCAAGTGTTTTTTAAACACACGTATTTAAATATAAAAACTTACGTGGTAAACCTTAAACAAAAATCATAGTCATTATTGTCGTCCAAATATCTACTTCCATAAATTATGCCTCCGGGTCACGAAAATCTGCCCTCCTATGGCGTGTTTGTGAGTTTAAAGTTTAAAAGTGCTTCAATCGACGTGACTTTTTATTCAATGAATGTGTCCTAGCAGCCTTCTCCTGATACAAGTCACAGCAAACCTCAACACTGAAACAAACAGCGTTGTAATCTGATTCTCACTGGACAACAATACCGTGACTCCTGACAAATAAGAGGAAATAGCTGTCACTAAATGTTACGTGAATATATCCAATTTATTTTTCGTTTTTGAATCACTATTAAAAAAACAACTTTACATAAGGCAAATATTGACATAAAAAAAAACCATTCACTTGTCTGATACACTGGACTTGCCAAAAATACCAGAATAAGTCTAATAAGACATATATTGTATTTCCTTTCTGTATGGTCTTCTCCAGTCCCAACTGACTGTCTAGCTTCTTCAACTTTCCCTCAATAAACGCAACAAAGAAAATGCCAATACTTACATAATATGTCTACGGTCTTCCATGAAGCAGCATAATGACCACTTGCAAATCGTCAAATGCAATGGAGTTCAGTTCTAAGCAGTGTTTGGCTAATTATTCTCATAATATAGCATTTAATTATGCCCAAACACTTTCCACCTTGCATGTGCATCAGTAATGATATGTCAAAAAGCTCCTCCCTGAGGTACCAAGCTAGAATAAAAATGATCAACATAACCTAAACATAAGCGTTATATGACAGAATCGGCTTCATACTGCACTAATCTGAATGTTTTATAATTTTACTTCCCGGATTATATACAGACAAGTCTCCTCAAACCACATATTGCAAAGTCAACCACTTTCCATTCTATGTTTAAATGAGCCCATCATGGTTACTTATATATGACCATGCAAGTTTTCAAACATCTATGAGGTGTTATGACAAGACTCTAGAGTCACATAACCAAGCAAGTTTTACCTGAATTCATGAGTAAATCACAGCCTATCTGTTTTGCTTTCTAAACAGAACACTAGATCTCAAACAGCCAAGACTCAAAATATGGCAAACCCCAAAAACATAATTTCTTCTACCTAACTACTACTACATCTATTCACCTTATCCGAATATCTGAAAGTACACTTATGTCTTTCCAGTAATTACTCAAACTACAATATAATGACAACTTAATCTTCAATAGTATGCACACTCCTTTAAAAGATAAAACATGTGAATAGCAACAGCACTCTTTCCCCCAAAACAAATTAAATTCACATTTTCTTAATTAAGATAACTTTACATCAAGGTTATCAACATTATGATGAATCAATTCAATAAAGAAAATACTATGTAACAAGACCACAGTCTACAATAACATGCAATGCACTGCGCTATACATACATTAGGAAAGAGAAAAAATACTGTACCTATAAACTAAGAAACAGAAAGAAAATGCTAACTCAAAATTAAATATGCAAAATTTACAGCAAGTACTACTAAGTAGCCAAACATTTATTTTTCAAAAAATTTTCAAAAATAAATATGCAAAATCTATAGCAAGTACTACTAAGTAGCCGAACATTTATTTTTCAAGTTATAATAATCTGATAACTGCTATTGGAAGACTTGTTAAAAAATCAAGTGCACAGAACACAGAGATGTTATTTTCAAGTTTCAGAAAAAGTATCAGAAATAAATATACAGTAAAGACCAAATTAACTCAAACCTTGAACAACAAAACCCTAACCAAAACAAACTAGGATCACATAATATATGACAACCAGAGAGTCTTCCATCATATTACCACCGACAATTGTAGAATGTCTTTCTCTCTCCAACATAATGAAAACAATATGTTATCAATATTACAAAGTACTTCAAACATACCAGTCAGCCACATCTTTTGAGAAACATCCTCAGAACAGGTTACAATTTGGAACAAGACACATTGAAAGTTGGCAAGCTATGTGAGAAGCACCTGATGGAATGGAATGAAAATGAGCAAATGGAAAGCAATGCAGCTGGGGAAGAATGAGATTGCAATAAACCCTTGCAATTACCAAGTTTGGTGCAGAAGAATTAAGGGGTACCTTTCCATACCAGAGAAAATACTACTAAATACAGTGGAACCTTGACATACAAAAGTCCCAACTTACGAAAAATCCAAGTTACGAAAGCAAAGACGAAGATTTTTTTGCTTCTGCATATGAAAATAATTCAGGTTACAAAAGGGCGTTACTGTAAAGTCCCGAGATTCGCCCAGACCACCAAGAACAATTTTAAATCTCGCGCGCCTCTAACCATCCTCCCACTCTCCCATTGGTTCCTGATGCTAGTCACTGCTGTAAGATCCTGTTCTCCTATTGGTCAGCATCTATCCCATCATGCCTCTACGTAAAGGCGTCGTTCGGCCACGTCGTCGCACCAGCGTTATCGTATGCATGCAGAATTCCTTCGTTCACGTATACGAATTAGTTTGTTAACGTAGATTCATGCTAGTGATTTCGCTTTCTACTTTATCGTGTTGTGTGAGAACTTAATTAACTTCATTATAGTCATGGGTCCCAAGAAAGTTGCTGAAGTTCACAGAAAGAAGAGGATGCTTTCTATGGAGACAAAGATGGAGATAATCAAGAAGTATGAGGCTGGCATGCGGTTGTGTGTGATCGCTAAAGGAATACGGCCGAAATCCGTCGACGATATGCACCATCCTTAAGCAGAAGGAAGCCATCAAAGCAGCTACACCTTCCAAGGGCATGACTATTTTGTCCAACAAGAGGAGCCATGTGCATGATGAGATGGAGAGGCTGCTTCTTATATGAATAAAAGACAAAGAAATCGCTGGCGATACGATAACAGAGACAGCAATCTGCCACAAGATTGCCCAGGCCGAGGACGATGGAGGCGAAGGCACATCGACGCCAACCCCAGACTTCAAGGCTTCTCATGGGTGGTTTGATAAATTCCGTAAACTGACTGGCAATACATTCAGTGGTACGGCATGGGGAGGCTGCCAGTTCGGACACGAAAGCGGCCGAAGCCTTTATTAAGACATTCGACGAGATGACGATCAACAAAGGCTTCAGTTCTCAGCAAGTCTTCAACTGTGACGAGACTGGCTTTTTTTGGAAAAATATGCCTCATCGGACGTACATCACGGAGGAAGAGAAGTTACCCGGGCATAAGCCTATGAAAGACAGGCTTACGCTCGCACTATGTTCCAATGCCAGTGGGGATTGTAAAGTCAAGCCTCTATTTGTCTATCATTCAGAGACTCATTGAGCCTTCAAGGCCCACAAAGTGCTTAAGGAGAAGCTTCCAGTGATGTGGAGGGCTAATGCGAAAGCCTGGATAACGAAACTTTTGTTCACCGAGTGGGTAAATCTGTGTTTCGGCCCAACAGTGAAGAAATTCTTGGAAGAGAAGCACCTCCCTCTGAAATGTCTGCTGTTGTTGGACAATGCCCCTGCTCACCCTCCTGGCTTCGAGGAAGATATCCTAGCGGAGTACTCTTTCATCAAGGTTCTTTATCTTCCGCCTAACACCACCCCTCTCCTACAGCCCATGGACCAGCAAGTATCGAACTTCAAGAAGCTGAATACGAAACATCTTTTCAAGAGATGTTTCGACATCACCGATACCACAAACCTCACCTTGCGTCAATTTTGGAAGGAGCATTTCAATACTGTCATATGCATCCGACTCATCGATCAAGCTTGGCAGGAGGTCTCGAGGCGAACCTTGAATTCTTCGCGGAGGAAACTCTGGCCTGGTGCCGTATCCACCCGAGACTTCAAGGGATTCGACTTGGGCGAAGCTGATGCAGATTCAGAAACAGCTGACGATCCTGAAACCGTTTCGCAACCAGATCTTGACGAGATCGTTGCTCTCAGCAAGTCCATGGGGCTGGTCGTCGACGAGGACATCATCATTGACCTTCTCGATGAGCACCAAGAGGAGCTTACGATGGATGACCTGAAGGAGTTGGAGGCCATGCAAAATAACGTTGTTCAAGAAGAGTTCTCTAGCAGCGGTGAGGAGGAGGACCCTATGACAATGGCAGAAATTAAGGATGCTCTAGCTGCTTTTCATAAAGTGCAATCATTTGTAGAAAACAGACACCCCGAAAAGGCTTACACAGGTTGTATGCTTGTGCAGTTCGATGATGTTTGCCTGAGTCGTTTCAGGAATACTATTGTGAAAAGCAGGCAGAATCAATCTTCCTAGGATTGTTATTTTTTAAAGAGGCCTTTAGTAGTAGTAAGCAAACAGGAAGATCCAAGTGAAAAAACAGAGTTGAAAGTGGTGAAGAAATTGAAATTTTGTAAAAAAACATAAAGTATAAAAAAAGTAAAAAAAAATGTAAAAATAAAAAAAAAAATTTTAAATTTAATTTAAAGTTTTTTGTAAAATTAAGTGTTAATGTTTTCTGCCATTTGTTAATGTGTTTCGTAAAGTTTAGCGTTAATGTTTTCTGCCATTTGTCCTCCTCCTCTGTCACCACTTTCGGAGATCGCATCACTCGAAAGGTAAGGTTCGACATTTTACTACATATGTACGTACAGTATTTCTTGTACCATGTACACTAACACTTTATTTACAGGTACATATAATAGTATATGTAGTTTATGTTAGGTATTGAATGGTCCAAATTGTTGTATTTCATTGTTTATTGGTCAATTTAGCTTTATTATAAAACTTACTGGGGTGTTTTTGTGGGGCTTGGAACGAATTAGGCAATTTACACGTAAAATGTGGTTCAAGATACGAAAAAATCAGGTTACGAAGGCCGTAGATGATACAGTATTTCTAATCAGCAGTGGACCACAGAGCAATTAGTAGCTTGTTTTACATACAACTAATATTACTATTTACGTAAGTTACTCTATGATTAAATGCAGTTCACAGCTCCCAATTCTTTTCGAAGTGAAGTTTTCAATCTTCCTAACAAATCTTTGCATGGTTCTTCCACTGTTTAATTTTACAGTATAATGTTATTTGTTAAATGTTGAGGCCTATGAAATAGGCAACTCAAGTCCTAAGCTAGCCATGATTGCTCAGAAAAACTGCAAATGATGAGCAAACGAAAAAATAAAGGACCCTAGTCCCAAAAGAAGGAAATACACCGCTAACAAACTATAGAAAACGACCAGATTTTGGAAAACATGAACAGTGAAAGCCAACGCAAAAAAATCACAAGGAAATATGAAACTAAATTATCCATTAAACCAAACACTTTCACAGAATCAACTTGAATTCTCCATTCATAAAGTGATACTCAATTAAGAAAAGGATTTCAAACAAAGGGCACAGATTTTATTTCTCTCCCCTCTTTCAACTCAGAAGCAACAGGTGGATGTTATCTTAACATCTGAGTAGAGAACAAACTTATTTACTGTCTTCAAGTATGCTTTCATCAGCATAATCAAGGATACCATAATTAATGCATTATCTGTCACATTAAACAAAAACGGCCCTTCATTTCAAAATTTTACAAATTTGCAATTCAGGTACATCTTGCTAGTTCTCAATGCTGCTTCTATTTTGTGTCACATAACCCTGCTCTACAGTTTTATTTCAAAGTTAACCCATTTTTTCCTATTACAAACAAATGTAAAATCTGCTATGCCTAAAATACCTAGACTGAAATACTGGGCAAAGAAAACCACTTCTGTTGAGATATACAGAAAGAATCTCCCATGGACAGTTTTAGAAGTATCTAAATAGTCCTTCCCACCTCCTAGATCTCTCCAGCATATAATGAACCATGGAAACTATGGGAAAATTAATGAAAGGTCTAGTTCATCAGTGATGACCATATTCCGTCACCTACAGCTAATGATACTCAACCAAATCAGACTACTTGACAATTAAGCAAGAGGAACTCTGTCGCCACCATATCCAACGTTGTGCTTAACCCTGATGTGAAGCTAAATTTCAAACAATACAAAACCACTTTATCGGATACCAACCCCATTTATGTGAGAAAATGTTGCGCCAAAGAGTAACTTTACTGAAAGCAACATTTTCTATGTAAATGCTAATTAATCTAATGTTGTGCAAAAATATCAGTACATTTTTGGAAAAAGCAGATCTTGAATATGCATGAAATCTTGTAAGATAATCTGAATAAATTGCCAATTGAAGTTTCTGTACTATAAGAAGATTTATACCAAAGTTTACTAGTTTTAAGGTCCCTTTGGCAAGGTGAAACTCTGTCAGTCATTGCCAAAACTGGTGGGCAGGGAGATTGGTATTCCCATTACCACATTGTTGGCATTTATGAAATGCAAAATTACAGTCATTCAAACAAGTGAACAACCTTATTACTCTATTTATGAAGTTACTCTATTTATGAAGAGTTGCTCGAGGTACAAAAAAGTTGGATAAAGGAATCTGAAAAGCTTTATAATAAAATTCAAGGTATGCTCTGGGATATGACCACCATGGGCAGATAAGCATTTAGTTAAGTCTGCCTCACATTCATGTTTTCCCACATCCTTGGTACAGAAGATAGCAAGGACTGCTAACAATCACTGCCAGTCTAAGGGTCCTCAACCACCTCTTATCCCATCAAGGATTTCTTCTTGGAAAAGAAATGCTTCAGAGCTTAAGAGGTTGCATCCAACTCCACCACACTCTTCCTTAACAGGACCCACTAAGCCAGAGAGAACTAATAAACAGATCTAATATTACATATTTCAGGTCTAAAAGAAGAAACTGAGCATGTCACATAGAGACTACACAATTATGCAGTAAGCCATGGCAGGTGAGACCCTTGGCCACGGTGAAGGAGGAGGTAAAAATAATTGGTTTGACAATGAATGTGGGAGCATAACAAGACAAAATATCAAGGCTAAAAAGCCTGAAGAAAAGAATAATGTAGTTCTAAGAGAAAATAAAAAATGAACAGGCAAAAAAGTGAACGACCCTTAAGACAAAGAGAGCTGATCCTTAGGATAGAGAGAGCCACTCTCAATATACAAAGTTAAACATCAGGAAAAATACCTTAGCACAAAAAGAGTAAGAAATGAATACATAGCAAAAAACCAGAATCAACAGACATGAGAAAATGGTTTGAGTTACCAAAAAATACAGAAATAATGCTTTTGACAGGTTCTGAATAGAGGGGGCAAAATAACTACGACTGGATGGGCATTGAAATGCTAAAGAGCTAATCAGAACTGAACCAGCCACCATACAAGTTCATTACTGTAATAACAGTAAAATCTAGAGGGATAACTGTCAAAAACTTATTGGGAAATGACTGCAGCAAAAGTATGAAAACATCAAGGCAACACTTTAACCTTCAAAAGATAGTACCTGGAATCAATAATATAAAGCTGAGCTACAGAAGCAGGGTTTATCATCATTCAGGTGATATTAAATGGTTTTAGACACAGAGGAGAGCCCCTGGAATACATCTTCAAACCAGCAATACAGTAACTTGGAGGAAAGACAAAACTCCAAACCATGGACACCAATAACATAATAAGACAAAATGGAAATAACAATTGCTGACCAATGACAGGATCCTTAAAAATTCCATTAACAAATTTATGCTGTACAAAACAATGAAGTGGCAGAAGGAAACCCCTGACGAGCGAGAAAAAAAGATAAATATATCTATTAAAACTGGTATTAACAAATTTATGCTGTACAAAACAATGAAGTGGCAGAAGGAAACCCCTGACGAGCGAGAAAAAAAGATAAATATATCTATTAAAACTGGTATTTCATGATCAAACAATAATCACAAAATATTTTGACCATAACAAGGAAATTAACAAACCTTTCTATAGTTAATAAGCCAACCACAATATCTCCAGAGTAATATTACAACTTGGTATGTGTGCCATCAAAACATAAATCATGATAAAATGCGCTGAAGAAATACAAGAGGAAGGAATGCTCTTATGTCAACAGGTCTATATGGATGATATTAGGTATTAACAAATAACAAAGCATCAAAGAACTTCAAGATGAGGTTCAGTTAGGGAAAGAAAATGCTAAAACCTTTGCCTCTTCCCCCAACATACCAATCCAACAAAATCAATCAATGGAAAGGGAGGTACACCAAGAAATTAAGATAAAGAATATGCCAAGAGGGCAGACATCTCATCCAAATGAAACATTTAAAAAATCAAGATATATTGAACAAACAACTGAATACAGTGCTAAATATTTATGGAACCTGATCAAATCTAGGAATGAGATGGAACAAACTAGATATGCTAGGGGCATACTTGGTAGGATATAATGTAAATATACAAAACCAGTATCTGATATAGAGGAGTGGCCTGGAGAAGACACAATTATCAACATTGGGACATAACAAAACTACTGGTAATCTCAAATATAATACGATCCCAGAAGTTGAAGTTGGTAAGCCATGTAGCATATATGGAGGCTATGGTAGGATACCAATGTTGTTAATGGAAAAGCAGCGACTAGCCCTAAGAAGCAACGGAAAAGCAACCTTCTGGAAGTCTACATGTAATTTACACTGAAAATTAAGTGACAGTTCAGCCAAATGGATAAGGACAATGGTGTGAGGGCGTACTGATGCCAGAGACAACTAGAAACAACAGAGCACGTCACTGGAGTGAGAAGAAACCTAAAGAAACAATCTTGGAGTCAACCCTATTGCATCCCCTATCCCAAAAAATAATAACTCCAAGTTGTACCAATATCATAAAAATGATATTGTTATTTTACAATAAAGTTTTGTACATACTTACCTGGCAGACATATACTTAGCTTACGTCTCTGACGTCACGACAGAATTCAAAACTCGCGGCTAACGCGACAGGTAGGTCAGGTGATCTACCTTACCCGCCGCTGGGAGGCGGGTGTAAGAACCATCATACCTTTCTTGCCAGATTTTTTCTCTCTTATACCTGTCTCCTAAGGGGAGGCTGGGCGGGCCATCAATCGTATATGTCTGCCAGGTAAGTATGTACAAAACTTTATTGTAAAATAACAATATCATTTTTGTACATGAACTTTCCTGTCAGACATATACTTAGCTGATTGACACCCTTGGTGGAGGGTACAAGACAGAAAATAACAAAGAAAAGGTAAACAACACCTGTTGTAGGATAAACATAACCTTGGTTCTTACCTGTTTAGGCTGAAGACTTCATAGATACTGTCTATTAGTCTGCATAGCCATAAGAGCTACAGCGAGGGCGTGACCTACAGCTGAAAAGACTCTTTGGGTCTACTAACGGGACTTGATATCCGCTTACTTAGTAGAATCCAAGTCGGATCATGTCAATGGGGGTTCGCCGCCCTCTTCTATGACAGAACCTGTCCACTACCAACGCAGGGAGCTTCAAACCAAATCCGATCACCTAACCAAACTAACGTTATTAGCATTACGAAACTAAAAAAGATGCCTACCTGCATCATTTTTCATACAACCATATGAACTCAATTACCAAAAAAAACAAGGGAAAAAACTACTAAGGATATGTTCCAGCTCCCTGCCCCAGCACCGAATCCGCCGATACGTACGGGCCTAACGCGAAGCACTCGTCATACGTAATACTGACGTCTTTTAGGTAGTGGTTGGCGAATACTGAATTACATCTCCAGAATGTAGTTTCATCAGATTCTGAAGAGACATATTCTTCTTAAAGGCCAAGGAAGTGGCAATTGCTCTCACTTCATGAGCCTTGACTTTTAGGAGCTTGAAATGTTCTTCATTACAAGATCTATGTGCTTCTTTCACAACACTTCTAATGAAGAAAGACAGCGCATTCTTCGACAATGGTCTGCTGGGGTCGTTTACAGAGCACCATAGTCTGTCCTCAATGCCCTTAAGGGTTTTCTTCTTCTGAAGGTAGTATTTTAAACTCCTAACAGGGCAAAGAGTTCTTTCAGGTTCTTCCCCTACTAGGGCAGATAAACCACGAACCTCAAAGTTCCTTGGCCAAGGATTTGAGGGGTTCTCATTTTTTGCTAAAAACGAAGGAAGGAAGGAACAAACCACGGAATCTCCTTTGAAACCTACCCTTCCTTCTAGGGCATGAATCTCACTAACCCTTTTAGCAGATGCTAAAGCCATGAGAAAGAGCTTTCCTCGTGAGATCTTTGAAGGAGGCTAAATGTGGTGGTTCAAACCTAGCGGACCTCAGGAAACGAAGAACCACATCCAGATTCCAACTTGGAACTTCGTTCGAAGTTTTCTTGGAAGATTCAAAAGATCTTAATAGATCATGAGATCTTTGTTATTCGAAAGATCTAAATTCCTATGTCTGAACACCGCAGCCAGCATGCTACGGTATCCTTTGATAGTAGATACTGCCAAACCGCATTTTTCTCTGAGGAAAACTAGGAAATCTGCTATCTGAGTCACAGAGGTACTGGAAGAGGAAAACTTCTGGTTCCTGCACCAACGGCGAAAGACGTCCCACTTCGACTGGTAGACTTTAAGGGTCGAAGGTCTTCTAGCTGAGGCGATAGCCTTAGCAGCTTTTGTCGAAAACCCCTTCGCTCTGACAAGACTTTTGACAGTCGAAAGCCAGTCAGATTGAGAGCGGGGAGGTTTCTGTGATACCTGTCGAAGTGGGGTTGTTTGAGCAAATCTTGTCTTTGTGGAAGTGCTCTTGGAAGTCCACCAACCATTCCAGTACCTCTGTGAACCAATCTTGGGCGGGCCAGAACGGAGCTACTAGCGTCATTCTTGTCCTCTCCGAGATAGCAAATTTCTTGAGGGTTTGTCCTAGTACTTTGAAGGGGGGAAAGGCGTAGACGTCTAGCCCTGTCCAATCTAGGAGAAACGCATCCACTGATACTGCTCCTGGGTCTGAGATCGGGGAGCAGTAAAGTTCGATTCTTGCGTTCTTTGCTGTTGCAAAGAGATCGATGTGAGGTCTGCCCCATCTTCTCCACAGGTCTTGGCATACTTCTGAGTGGAGGGTCCACTCGGAAGGCAGGAGTTGATTCTTCCTGCTCAGGAGATCGGCCCTGACGTTCCTTTCTCCCTGTACGAATCTGGTGAGAAGACTGATCTTCCTTGTTTGAGACCACAGCAGAAGATCCCTTGCTGTTTCGTACAGGGAGAAGGAGTGCGTCCCCCCCTGTTTTTTTTTGATGTACGCCAAGGCTGTTGTGTTGTCCGAATTGACCTGCACTACTGCATTTCGGACGTGGGGTTCGAAGGCTTTCAATGCCATCCAGACTGCCATCAACTCTTTCTTGTTGATGTGCCAGGACACCTGATCCCCCTTCCAGGTGCCTGACACTTCTCTTGTCCCGAGTGTCGCTCCCCAACCTGCCTCCGATGCGTCGGAAAACAACACATGGCTGGGGTTCGGCATGTAGAGAGATTTTTTCCCTTCCACAAATCGAAGTGGGTTGTTCCACCACGAAGGTCTCTCTTGATTTCCCTTGAGATCTTGAAGGAGAACTCCAGATCTAGGGAGAGACGCCTCCAGTTCTGGTATAGGAAGAACTGTAGAGGCCTGAGATGCAACCTTCCTAGAGAAACGAATTGCTCCAGCGAGGAGAGTGTCCCCAGCAGACTCATCCACTCCCTCGCTGTGCATGCATCTTTCTCTAGGAAGGTCGTTATTTTCTCGTAGCAACGAGCATCCTTCTCTGGCGACGGAAAAGCCCGAAAAGCCAGAGAAGCTATCCGAATCCCCCAGATAGATCCTCTCTTGGACTGGGGATTAATTGAGACTTCTGGAAGTTCACCAGAAGTCCCAGCGAACTTGCCAATGTAAGGGTCTTTTGAAGGTCCTCCAGACATCTTTCTTGAGACTCTGCTCTGATTAGCCAGTCGTCGAGATAAAGCGACACCCTCACTCCCTCCCAATGTAGCCACTGCGCCACGTTTTTCATTAACCCCGTGAAAACTTGGGGTGCAGTTGATAGGCCGAAGCACAAGGCCTTGAATTGGAAGATGTTTCCTCCCATCATGAATCGTAGATACTTCCGTGAAGAAGGATGGATCGGCACATGAAAGTAAGCGTCCTGAAGGTCTAGAGACACCATCCAGTCCCCTGGACGAAGAGCCGCTAACACTGAGGAAGTTGTCTCCATGGCGAACTTCCTCTTTTCCACAAAGACGTTCAGGGCGCTCACATCCAACACCGGTCTCCATCCTCCTGAGTTCTTCGGAACTAGGAAAAGTCTGTTGTAAAAGCCCGCAGAGCGGGGATCTTTCACTAGTTCTATAGCCTCCTTCTCTAGCATGAGATCTACTGCTAGAGAAAGGGCTTGATTCCTGATGGGGTCCTTGTACTTGGCTACCAATTCCCTCGGAGTTGTCGTCAATGGTGGTCTTGACGAGAAGGGAATGAGGTATCCTTTGCTGACAATCGATAGGGACCAATTGTCTGCCCCTTTGTGGGACCCAGAACGTCGGAACAAATTTCAGTAGTCTGGCACCCACTGATGTCTGGAGTCCTTTGACCGCTATTTTCTTTCCCTCTGACTGACTTAGAGAAGGTTTTACCTCTCTTAAAAGGTCTAGTCCCTCTGGTTGCAGAACCTCTGACAGCGGTCCTCCTCGAAAGGGCTCCTGTCTCAGAGGAGTCTCTTTCTTGGTCTTGGGTTGGAAGACAGAGCGAGGTTTCCTGGCCGCCTGGGCTAACATGTCCTGAGTAGCCTTAGCTGAAAGGGCACTCGAGACATCTTGGATAATTTTCTTGGGGAACAGAAGGAGAGAGTTGAGCATACAAGAGCGAGGCCCCTTTGTGCATGAGACACTGCCTTCGTGAGAAACGAACAGTAGACCGACCGTTTCTTAAGCACTCCAGCTCCAAACAGTGAGGAGACTTCACTCGATCCGTCTCTCACTGCTTTATCCATGCAAGTGAGTACACAGTTAAGATCTTCAGGAGACAGAGCATCTGGGGTCTTGGTCTTATTAGCCAGCACACCTAAAGACCAATCAAGGAAGTTGAAAACTTCCAGGACTCGGAACATTCCCTTCAGTAAGTGGTCAAGTTCGTTCATTCCCCACGTAGTCTTGGCGGACAAGAGGGCGGAACGACGAGCAGCATCCACTAATGAAGAGAAGTCCGAGTCCGCAGACGAAGGGAGAGCGAGGCCTAAAGGTTCTCCCGATTCGTACCAGAATCCCAATCTGCCGGTCAGTTTAGACGGAGGGAAAGAAAAAACCGTCTTCCCTTTCTTTCTTCCTTCGAAAAGGAGCCATTCCCCAAAACCTCTCAAGCGCCTTCTTCTTCATGGAAACAGTAGGTTTCATCCTTCTTACACAAGACGAAACCTTCGACGTCTTTCGAAGTGGAGAATAACGAAAGAGGAGAAGGGGGAGCCACAGGAGAAAGGATATCTCCAAACTCTTGCAGGAGTAACTCTGTTAGTTTCTTATAGGAGGAAACTGAGGCGTCTTTTGGTCCTTCTTCTTCTGAGGGGTCCTGTTCCTCCTGAGCTGAAGAGCCCTCCTGATCCATTAGAGGCGCGACTATTCTTAAAGGAAGTCTCTAGAGGAAGTTAGACGTATACGTCTTGGAGACAATGCTTCAGGCAAGTGTCTACTTGCAACATCCTTCTTGTCTGGAGGAGTGCGTTTCCCAGATCCTTGAAGCCTAATAGGAGTCAGGCGGCAAGTCAGGTGCAGAGCGCCTGTTTGAAGAAGAACTTCTATCAGGCTCTTGGCGCCTATCCAAAGGAGAGCGGCTACCAGGCGAACGGCGCCTGCCATACGAAAAGCGCCTACCAGGCTCTTGGCGCCTGAACCGAGGCGAGAGAATCTCTGGCGACGAGCGCCTACTAGGAGAGCGTCTACCAGGGGAGAAGCGCCTGCTAGGCTCTCGGCGCCTGACTCGAGGCGAGTAAAAGTCAGGAGAAGAGCGCCTGCCAGGCGAAACGCGCCTAACAAGCTCTTGACGCCTGTCCAGCGAAGGGCGCCTGTCCCGATTTAGGGCGCTGTCAACCGGAGAGTGGAGGCGAGACGAGGAGCGGCTACGAGGTGAGTAGTGCCTACTAGGCTCTTGGCGCCTGTCAAGGGGAGCGATCCTGTCTCGAGAAGAGCGTCTGTAGGGTGAGGTCTCCTACGCGCAGTTTGCTCCTTGTCCGAAGGAGGAAACTTGTCTGTCAGGCGAATGTCGCTTAGACGCAGATGTGATCTTGTCCGAAGTAGAAAGCCTCCTGCGAGAATCCGAACGCACAGGTGAGCGCGCCTCTTCCGTCGAATAGCGAGAGTCAGGAGAGGGGAGCCTGGACTTCTTTACAGGAAGCGAGACGTCCTTCCTGCGACGAGAAGACACGCAAAGAGAGCCAGCCAGAGCCGAAATCTGTGCCTGAAGGTTAGCTAACACCCTTGCAGGAGAATTCACAAACTCGTGAACAGGAGACGAGGCTCGATCTCCGCTCGGGGAACGAAACTCCTGAGATCTCTTACGCTTCTTCGCTTCCACCTCAGGCTCTTCCGAAAAAACTTCAGGGCTGGAAGGGCGGGCGCAGGGAGCGTTCCAGGCTCTCTTCGAAGGGCGCGAGGCTTCCGAAGAGCTCCATCCTCTTTTAGGAGAAGGCGAAGGCGACGACGAGAAGCACTGGCGCAAAAATTTCTCTCTTGGAGCGATCCAAGGTAGCCTGGGAACGATCCAAGGTAGCCTGGGAAACGATCAACAGGATCTACCGAGGGGACGCCTGACCGTTGGGGATGCTCCCTAACCTTCCTGCGGCTTTCGACTTTCCTCCTCCACTGGGACTGGGAGTCTGGAAGAGGTCTAGGCCTGGAAGCATTAGGGAGCCGATCAGACGCGCCCTCCACTGCACTGGTTCACTGCACAAATCACTATTGGAATCACTCTTACCTTCTAGTTGCTTGATTTTCCTCTCCATACTGCGAATGGTGGCTTTCATTGAGGCCACTTCCGAAGGCGCATCTTCGGCTTCGGTGCAGGGAGCAGGAGCTGAAACTGACAAAGGAGCTACTTCTAAAAGAGGATTATCTACATCCAACTCGCTAATTACGAGATCTACTACTGCTCCCTGGAAGAAGCTTTCCTAACTTTATCCTTTTCAAGCTTCCTCAAGTAGGAAGACAAAGACTTCCATTCATCCTCATTCAGCTTTTCACATTCATTACAAGGGTTATTAAAGGTGCATTTCATTCCCTCTACACTTCAACATACCGTGTGAGGGTCTACCGCAGCTTTCGGTAGCCTCACCTTACACTCAGTCATACAACAAACTCTAAACATAGCAGTTTTCTTAGTATCAACATCAGACATCATGAATCCAAGAAAAATCCAAAGAAAAATCCAAAGAAAAGTCCAATAACTGTCCCACAAATCGCGAATGCCAGGCCAAAAGATCGGGTACTTCACCAAAAGTCCGTAGAAACAATCCAGGGCGAAAACGAGAAAAGAATCCAACTGTCAAGAGGTACCGACAACAGGTGTGGTCGACACCGACGACAGAAAAAATCTGGCAAGAAAGGTTATGGAGGAGTAATTTTAGTTTATATTTGACAACATCCTCCAGAGGTTTGTGTGAGAGAGAGGAGAGAGAGAGATTGGTGGAAGAATGAATGGGAGTGGTTAGATGGCGGTCGGAAGCATGTCTGTTGTGGCACTCTGTAGGGAGTCAATGGAAGTCTGTTACGAGAGTTGTAAACAGTGAGGCGTCTGGTCAAATCAGTGTTGGTTTTGGCAGCAGTTTTCCTTTGGTGTGTCGTTGTTTGGGTGTTATTTGATAGATTTTGGGGTTGTGAAGTTGTTGTGCGTGTGTCTGTCTGGTTGTGGTGAGGTTAAGAAGGTTGGTGGTGCATTTTCGGTGTCTGTTAGTGGTGGTTGGGGCAGGGTTGGTTTTGGCGGTTGTTGTACTGCTGTAAGTCGTGTGTTGTCGTGTTTTTTCAGGCGGTTGGTGTTCATCTGCATTTAGTCGTTGGGTTATTGAGTTTTTGTGGGGTTGTGGGTCCCGGGTGGTTGATTTGATGTTTGGTTGTCGGCGTGGTTGTGTGTTTGGCTACCCTATAGCCTATATCCAGTGGACGACAGCACAGCCTAGTCCTAGGTATCAGAAGCCCAGCGGTGAGTACCTGTTTGTGTTTTTTGTTCGGTATGTAGGTATTGGGGCAATTGTTCCTGCGTGTTTTTTAGTGTTAATGAATAAAGTGTGATTGAGGGTGGGTTTGATAGCCAGTACAGGTTAAGTTTATGTGGGGAGGTTACTTGTTTTTGTGATCCCGCCACATTATTTTTTGGCGCCCGAACAGGGACTGTTGGTGTGGCAGCTGCAGGACAATTGGTCTATGCTAGTGGTGTAGTGAGTGGTGAGAAAGTTTGAGATGGAAGGATTGAGTGATATGGAGAGGCTGAAGGAGGAGTTGAGGTTGGAGAGGGAAGTAAGAGGACAATTAGAAGTGGATAATGAGAGGTTGAGGGTAGAGTGAGGAGCTGAAGAGCGAGTTAGAGGAAATGAGAGGAATGCTAAGGAGTGCAAAAGTGGAAAATGAAAGAAGAAGTGAAGGAGCAGAAGAAAGAATGGTTAGAAAAATGGATGAAAATTCTTAGGGATGATGAATGCAGTGCAGGAGATGATGAAGGGGTTTCATGGAGAGGGAGCTGTAGGGGGTAGGCCTACTAGGTCTTGTGATAGGTCAGAAGTGGTAAAGACAGTGGAAGAGCGAGGGGATGAAAACTACGAGTGACGAAGGTGACTTGTTTGTGATAGGTAAAGAAAAAAGAAGGAAAGAGACAGGATAAGGATAAACCTGAGGACAAGAATAAGAAGGGGGCTGAGGAAAAGAAGACGATTAAGGGAAAGAAGGTTAGGAAGGATGACGGACAGGATGAGACTAGGACTGAATAATTGGGGAAAGGGCTGAGAGTGATTTGGATAGCGGTGAGTGGAAACAGGTGGGTAGAAAGAAGGGTAAGAAGAGCGTAATGAGGAGCATGGATGTTAGTATGGAAGTTGATTCCCTATATTCGGACGAGGTTAAGAGGGATCAGAATGGTAGTAGCGAAAGTAGAGTGAGCGGGAAGTACGAAAGGCTGTATATATGAGAGAGATACCTAGATGTGCACAATACGAGGAATATGGTAGTAGGGACATAGGGGATTTTTTTAAGGAATATGAGAGGTATTGTGAGGCAAAGTATGGGTATAATAAGAGAGTCTGGGCAAGAGAGTTGGGTGGCTTTTTGACGGGATTTTGTTGAATATGTATGGGGTAATGATGAGCGTAGGGAATGTGCCGTATGAGAGTGTGAAAGCCAGGATTGTGGAACAGGCGAAGAGGATAAGGAGTAGTGTTAGATATAGGAGAAAACATGGTTTTGATGAGGCAAGAATGAATGTTGGTGAGTCGTTGTCGATGTATGTGTGCAGGTTGGAAACATTGGCCAGGAAAAAGTTTGGGGACGAAGGGATAAATGAGTGTAAAGAGTTAGTGAGGAAGTTGTTGGCGACTGTGCCTGAGAGTGTGTATGAGTTTGTAAATCTGAAAACGTAAGGAGAAAATGCGATGGACGAATGAAAGGTTGTCGTGGAACGACATTTTGGAAATAGTAGAGGATTATGAGTTGGATCAGGTGTATGAAAGAGAGTAGAAGTGTTAGTATTAGGACTGAAGTGGCTGATGTATACCAGAGTTTAAGAGCTATAGGGAGGCAGTTTTTGGAAGGGCCAAGGCGAATGGCAGAGCGAATGGTTGATAGGAGCGTTAGAGCCAGTAACGTAAGTATGGTTAGCCCTAAGAGATCGGAGTGCAAGCGTTGGAAGATTAGGGTCGGTTAGTCGTGAACGAGAGCAGCAATGTTACAGATGTGGAAAGCTAGGGCACAGGAAGAATGAATGTCGGTGGGCGTTGGGAGCTTGCTTCGGGTGTGGGCAAACAGGGCATTTGGTGAGCGATGTAAGAAAGATAGGGATGTTAAGGTGTTACAGGTGTGGGCAAGTAGGGCATATAGCAAGTGGATGTCGAGGTACTCGTGTGACTGAGGTTTTGCGGTAATTGCGGGAAGAATGGGCATTATGCTAGATGTGTAAGGAACAGCGGGCAAAATGTGTTGAATGTGGAATGGAAGGTCATGTGGCGAGTGTGTGTAGGCGAAAGAGGATGAGTCAGGTTGGGAGTTCGGGAAACTAGGTACAAAGGGGATTCAGTTGGGTGTGGTCCTCTGGTGTGCGGTCAGTAAGAGTGATGCATGTGCGTGAAGGATTGTTGCATGAAAAAGGGTTTGGAGGAAGAGCTCATGAATGTATGAGTGTAAAAGTGAGGTGCAAAGGGTGTGTTTGGTTGCTTTGATTGATACTGGGTGTTCAGTGTCAGTGTTCTTTTTAAGAATGGATGTGACAAGTTGCTGAGTGAGTGTGAAATTAGGAAATGTAAAGGGGAGGTACGAGGAATAGGAAATTTGGGTATGCCTGTGGTGGGAATGTTGCGTGAAAATGTAGAAATCGAAGGGGTAGTGATGGATGAAGGTGACTTTTGTGTGATCGAGGGAAGGAGTGATAAGTATGATATGTTGTTAGGATACAGGTTCCTGAAGAAGTGTGGGATGGTGGTCCAATCCGAGCAGGAATATGATTGAGTTGCATAGGAAGGGATGTACATGGAGAGTTGTACCTTGGGATGGGGAATGGAGGAGTAAGCAGTTAAAATATGGAAGGGAGTGCCGTTGGTTGCGAAAGAGAGTGTAAAAGTGCCGCGAGAAGTTGGAGAAGTTGTTAGTGTGAAAGTTGCGTGGCCCGATAGTCTTGGGATTGTCAAAGGTGACAAGTGTGCATATGTGGTTGAGGGTGTGGATGCGAACAAGTTGGTAAGAGCGAGTGTGCATGTGTACGATGGGATTTTGGATATGGAGAATCCTCGGTTTTTTTGTGGCCTCATTGCCCGGAGTGTTCGGAAAAAGCGGAGTGTCGGGGTAATAACGCTGAAGGTGATTGTGTGGGGTGTTGTATACGTTGGTGGATGTGGACTTACGAAAGATTATGTTAGGGTGCGGCAGGTGATGACAGGTAGCATGAAAAAAAGTGATGAGTGGAAGTATGATGAGTTGAGAGAAAGAATTGAGGTGGATGAAAATGTTGGTGATGACGAGAGGGAGCGGTTGATGCAGATGTTGTGGGATAGGCGGGGTGCGTTGAGTCGGGGTGACGAGGATTTCAGGGGATCTAAGCTTCCAGAATTCAAGATAGTTTTGAATGACGATACCCCCATATATCAGCGTCCCCGACACTTTTCTGCGCCTATTGCCCGAGAGATTGAGGAACAGTGTGAGGAACTTGAGAAGAAGTGGGAGTGATCGAGGAGAGTGAGAGTGCTTGGAATAGTCCCATAGTCCCCCAGTACGCAAGACAGATGGGAGTTTGAGGATGTGTGTGGATTACAGGAAGGTGAATGAAGTGACTGTGAAGGAGCGATTCCCGATGAATGTGGTGTCTGATTGTGTGTATAAGATGCATGGGATGAGAGTGTTCACAAAATTGGATTTGGTAAGGGGCTATTACCAGATGCCTCTTGAGAAAGGGAGCAGGCATGTTACAGCTTTTTCGAGTGGTAGCTGCCACTATCAATTCAAGAGGTTAAGCTTTGGATTGGCTAATGCGCCTGCTGCCTTCCAGAGGGCGATGAATGTAGTTTTGGCTGGTTTTGATAGAAGGAAGGTGACTGTGTTTATAGATGACGTTTTTGGATTGCAAGTGAGACTGTTGAGGAGAATGTGGAACTGCTTGAGAAGGTGTTAGAACGGTTGGAAGAGGTTGGAGTGAAAGTGAAGCTGGAGAAGTTGTATACGTGGTTGGCTGGGGAAGTGGAATTTCTTGGTCATAAGGTGAGTGCGAGTGGTGTAAGGAAGAGTGAAAAGTTTGTGGAAAAAGTAAAGGAGTTTCCACGTCCCCGGACCGTGCGGGAGTTAAAGAAAGGGTTTTTTGGGTTTGATTGAGTTTTGGGAGGAAGTTCGTTAGGGATTGTTCGGGTATAGGGAAGCCGTTGACTGAATGGACCGGGAAGAAAAATTGTACTAAGCTGAGGTGGGATGAGCGAATGGTGGGAGCATTTGAGAGATTGAAAGAGAGGCTGCTAGGGACGTCACCTTGGCTTTTCCGGACTACAGTGAGGATGCCAGTAAGCTTGAGTTGTATGCTGATGCTAGTAAGTTTTAGTATGGGAGGATGCTTGGTGCAGATGCAAGAGGTGAATGGGGAGGGACAATTGAGAGTGATTGCGTATGTGAGTAAAGCTTTTAATAAAGCAGAGCTTAAGTATTCGGTGGTTGAGAAGGAGCTTGCGGCAATAATTTTGGTTTTGTGTGAAAGCGTTGAAAGTGTTTTTGTATGGGGTAAAATTTGTCATAAGGACAGATCATCGGCCGTTAGTTTATATGATCAAGAAGGAAAGTGTGAATGCTAGGATTGCGAGGACAATTGAGGATTTGAGTGAGTTTGAATTTTAGCTTAGAATATGTGCCGGGGAGTAAAAATGTGATTGCTGATACGATGTCTAGGATGCATGGTAAGGACAGTGGTGTTGTGAAAAGTGACTGGGATCCGAATATGGTACCAGAGGGGTTGGTTGTAAAAGAGAGGTTTGAAGGGAATGACAGAATGTGTGAATGTTTGTTTTCAGCATTGAAAAACTTGGAAGGTAAGGGTCTGGTTTGAAGAGGTACCCGGTAGTGTGAATGAGTTGCGAGTGAAGTTGATGAGTGATGTGCAGAAGGAAGTGGCATGTGCGGAGGAACAACAGGTGGGCAGGGAGTAAGTGTTGTATGAATTGTTGTCAGCAGTAGCTGAGTTGTTTGGAATAAAAGTGTTGTTGTATTTTGGATGGGACAGACCGGTTGAATATCGAGGAAGGGTGAGTACTGGTAATGAACGTGGGGTTTTGATGATTCAGTTGCGGGAACGTGGTTGTAATTGGTTGGTTACAAAAAGGGACTGTGAAGGGGATCTGAGTCAGAATTGTGGAAATGGGGAGGTAGCTGAGGATGAATGTGATGAGGAGGATTGTGATGTGGATAACCAGGTGAACGTGGTAGTGAATGTGTGTATGCATGGGACTCGAGGGAAAATGGTGACGTTTGTCCAAGTAAATGATAGTGAGTATTGTAGTTTGGTTGACACAGGGGAGCACAAGTTTCCTTGGTGAGTGGGTCAGTGGTGAGTGAACTTGAGAGATGTGATTGGGAAGTGAAAAGGCAGTCTACAAGTGTGAGAATACATGGGTTAGGACAAGGAAGTGTTTTAGTATGGGAAGAGGTACGGTTAAAGGTTAGGTTGGGAGATCTTGAGGTAATGCATAACTTTATAGTTATAGGAGAAAATGATATGCCATCTTGTTTTTTATTAGGGATAGATTTTTTGAGGATCCACGATATAGACGTAGATGTAGAAATGGAATTCTTAGAAAGGGGGCAGGCAGTAGCTAGGATTCAAGATGGTAATGTGTTTGTAGCAAACTTTGTGGGTATGATTGATATTGCTAGGAGTGAGAATGATCTGTTGAGTGAGGAAGAGGTTGAGGAAATGCAAAATAAGTGCCTGGAGATAAAGTGTGTTGCGACAATGTGTTTTGGGAGGAGTGCGTGTGGAAGACTGGCCATGTGAGTTGGATGTATATAAGAGGGTTGCTAAACGTTTGTGGTGTGCAAAAAACATAGTGTACTTTTTGCATCAGGAAGGGGTGTATGACAAGGAAGTGTATGGGTTCCAGTGTTTTCTGTTGAGTCAGCTGTGAGTATGTGTTTGTTGGTGCATGATCGGTTTGGGCATATGGGAAAAAATAAGTTGTGGGAATGCATGAGAGAGAGATTGTATGCTCCTGGGTTGAGTAAGATTTGTGTGGATGTGGCTGTCACGTGTGAAGACTGTCAGAGGGGAAAGTATCAGAGTGTGCATGCAAGTCCACCTGTGTTGCGATTGCAGATGAAAGAGCCGTTTGAAATGCTTGTGATTGATTGTGTTTCTTTGCCCAGGACTGCGAGAGGACACGTGGGGATGATTGTGATGGTGGATCACATGAGTAAATTTGCTTATGTGGTTCCCATCAAAGATAAGAGGAGTGAAACTGTTGCACGAATGGTGGGTCAAGTGATGTTACCCATGTGTGTGTGTAAGCCGGCAAAAATGTTGAGTGATAATGGACCTGAGTTTGTGGGATGGGAATTTGAAGAAATGTTGAAGGAATGGGGTATTGTGCATGTGTATTCTACTCCGTATATGCCCAGTGCGAATGGGTTGGCTGAAAGGACTGTTAGGACGATGACTGAGATTTTGCGAATGATGAGTAAGAGGCGACAACGGATTGGGATAATGTATGTAGGACGTGCAGTTTGGGTATAATGCCACACTGCAGAAGAGTATAGGTATGTCTCCTTGTAAATATGTGTTGAATTTTGAAAGGATTGTCAGACCGCGGTTGGGTCTGTCAGAAGGTGATCGGGATTTGTGGAAGAAAGCGAGTGAAAGGTTTGAGAGTAATTTTAAGAATGGGGATAAGGGTTGAAAGAGGTGGTTGAGATGGGAAGAATGAATGTGAATAAAGTAAGGGAGAAATTTGAAGGGTCCTTTTGAGATTTGGAAGTGGGACCGAGTGGATTGAGTTATGTTTTTGGGGAAAATTGCGAGTAGGTGGGGGACTGGATGAGGTTAGGGCACACCATAACCAGCTCCGTAAGTGGAGGAAGTACCACACTATGTTCGGGAGAATGCGATGAGTGGAGTGGTTGAGGGTGAATAAGTATGAGCCGACTGTTGGTGAACAAATTGGTCTGGGAGATCGACAGTTGGTGTTGGTTGAGTATGGAAGAAAACGGAAGAGTGTGGAGAGAGGAAGTGGAAGGGAAAAGCGTGAACGGCATGGTAAAGGGGTTGGTGGTAGGGTGCAAACGGTTGATAAAGCGTGTGCTACGGATGACTTTGGGGAATGAATGATACTTGTGGTGTATGTTTGGGTTTGAGTTGACAGGGACAGTAAGACTTCAGTGAGAAGGAAACTGAATAGTGAGGAGGTGGTTGATAGGATGGATAAGTCTTTGCAGGAGTTTGACAGAAGTATGGATGAACTGAGTGGTTTGGTGGCCGAAATAGGGGAGATGTTGAACCAGAGTTGGAAGACATCGGTGAAGTAGTGAATGGAATTTGGGAGATGGTAGTAAGGGAGATAATGGGAGTTTGAAAGAAAGTGGTTTGGAAGAAGTGAATGGCGATGTAACTGAAAGAGTGTATGATGGTCCTCAAACAAGATCCAGGGGACCTGCATCTGAGCATCCTTGGGTGTTGCGAAAGGCAATTTAGTGTGGATGTTGTGAGTGTAAGGAGATGTTGTCAAATGTAATGGGGGAGGTAATATGGAGGAGTAATTTTAGTTTATATTTGACAACATCTCCAAAGGTTGTGTGAGAGAGAGAGAGAGAGAGATTGGTGGAAGAATGAATGGGAGTGGTTAGATGGCGGTCGGAAGCATGTCTGTTGTAGCACTCTGTAGGTAGTCAATGGAAGTCTGTTACGAGAGTTGTAAACAGTGAGGCGTCTGGTCAAATCAGTGTTGGTTTTGGCAGCAGTTTTTCCTTTGGTGTGTCGTTGTTTGGGTGTTATTTGATAGATTTTGGGGTTGTGAAGTTGTTGTGCGTGTGTCTGTCTGGTTGTGGTGAGGTTAAGAAGGTTGGTGGTGCATTTTCGGTGTCTGTTAGTGGTGGTTGGGGCAGGGTTGGTTTGGGCGTGTTTGTTGACTGCTGTAAGTCGTGTGTTGTCGTGTTTTTTCAGGCGTTGGTGTTCATCTGCATTTAGTCGTTGGGTTATTGAGTTTTTTGTGGGGTTTGTGGGTCCCGGGTGGTTGATTTGTGTTTGGTTGTCGGCGGTGGTTGTGTGTTGGCTACCCTATAGCCTATATCCAGTGGACGACAGCACAGCCTAGTCCTAGGTATCAGAGCCAGCGGTGAGTACCTGTTTGTGTTTTTGTTCGGTATGTAGGTATTGGGGCAATTGTCCTGCTGTGTTTTTTAGTGTTAAGTGGAAAGTGTGATTGAGGGTGGGTTTGATAGCCAGACAGGTTAAGTTTATGTGGGGAGGTTACTTTGTTTTTGTGATCCCGCCACAAGGTATGATGGTTCTTACACCCGCCTCCCAGCGGCGGGGTAAGGTAGATCACCTGACCTACCTGTCGCGTTAGCCGCGAGTTTTGAATTCTGTCGTGACGTCAGAGACGTAAGCTAAGTATATGTCTGACAGGAAAGTTCATGTACAAAAATGTTCTATCACTCATCAAGGTTTCTCTTCATATCAATGGAACTCACGGATGGCTTGACTAATTCGGCAGAAAATTACTTTGTAAGTCTCAGCACCACTAACTGGAAAGGGGAAACAAAGGTGTTGCATCCTTTGGAAAAGTACCTCTGGAATTCATCCAAAACTGTTGGCATTAAGGTTAAATCATGCTAGCTTTTTGTGTGAGGGTCTATGATATTGTATTGAACAGTGCCAATACTTTGATCAGTTCTGCTTCAGATGCTGAGCTTCTTAAGCAGTTGGGTACAACAGTCTAGCTGACCAGTCTCCTTAAATGTCTTGAATAAAATGTGGAATTCCCCAGAGTTTAGTTCGATATCTGAATTGGTATGGGTGTTACCTTTCTGCTATAATATGATGCTACAAACATTTATTACAGCAGGAGTCTTTTCTTGCTTCCTTTCTTCTCTAAGTAAGGCTTGTAATCTGTTGAAAACTTCTAAAATATCTCATTAATGTAAGGAAAAAACAAACACAATGATGTGATTTCCACTTGGAGGTAGCCATAACAGGGATGTGGATACCAATTCACTTAAAATAGTACAAACTAATACTTGGGACAGGATTCAGCACACAAAGGAGTTTTACCTGTAACAACTAAATTTCAGAAACTTATAAGTGTGGTCCAAACATCACAAAAACTTGAAAGGCAACACACAATTGCCAGACAAGCAGTTGGATATAATTCCAACAGAAAATATATATAATGTACATAAAACAAGGTAGGTTTTGAAATTATCAAAAATCATTCGGGAGAGAAAATAATGGTGTTGCAAAACATTGCTGATAAATAAAAATTTAATCCCTCCTACATCATTTAACCAACCTGTACGGGACCCCAGAGGATGCATAGAGCATCAATGAACTTATACCACAAATGTTTGTCCTATGATAGTTCCCTCAGTCACCATAACATCCCTCCTCTCTTCACCTTTTTCTGTCATTTCATCCATGATCTATCCCTCCAGCAATCCACCCTCAGATTTAGTACATGAGTTTTCCCTCTATCCTGTAAATATGCTCCATCCACTCCCTGACAGTTTCATACAATAATGAGCAAATTCCTCTCCAGTTACTTCTCTAACCTTCTCATTAATTATTATATCGTCTTTCACTTAATTCATAACAATCTTCTCCAGACTTTATTTTTGAATGCTACCAACTTCCTGCTATCACCAATATACCATGATATGCATCTGTATATTAATTAGTAATCTAACCATAGTCATCAATACCAAAACCATCACTCTTCTACAGCCTATCATTCGTGGTCCAAATGACCTCAGCCACTTGCTATCTGAAGTTTTGAAGAAAGAAGCCGAATAGTTAGAAGGACTGTTCACTTATGCACACCAGTGATCAATCGTTTCTACTTTATCACTTTCTATTCAGTGTCACAAAATTATACTGTATTGAATTTCAATTTTTTCTTACTCTGCATCTTTCATAATTCAGTAATCCTGATCTTTGTTCTATTCAAAGGTACAATTTTATTACTTAGTTTTTGTTTGTTTGTATGGTGCTTTTACGTTGCATAGAACCAGTGGTTATTCAGCAACGGGACCAACGGCTTTACGTGACTTCCGAACCACGTCGAGAGTGAACTTCTATCACCAGAAATTCATATCTCTCGCTCCTCAAAAGAATGGCCGAGAATCTAACCCACGACCACCAAGGTGGGGCGCTAATACCATACCAACCACGCCACTGAGGCGCTGACTTAGTTTTCCCTTTGTTTATTAAAACATAATACTGCACCAGTCAGTTATGTTTTATATATACAGGCAGTCCCCGGGTTACGACGGTGTTGGCTTACGACGTTCCGAGGTTATGACGCTTGTCAATAGACGTTATTTCCAGGGTTACGATGCATGTTCCAGCGTTACGACGCCTACAACGCTCATCTGGGAGATGAAATATGACACCAAAAATGCAAAATAATCAATATTTGAAGGTTTTCTTAATGAAAAATGCCATAAGAATGCAGTTTACAGTTTTCAATGCACCCAAAGCATTAAAAGTCAGGTTTTCTTAGGATTTTTGACGATGTTCCGGCTTACGACGATTTTCAGCTTACGACGCGTCTCAAGAACTGAACCCCCGTCGAAACCCGGGGACCGCCTGTACTTCACTTAGTCTGTGCATGGTTTCAAATGCTTTGTTTAATCAATAAACATCAAAAGGGGATTTTTTAATCCCATACACCACTGTAAAATGTTGTCAAATGCCTTGTTTAATCAATAAACATCAAAAGGGGATTTTTTAATCCCATACACCACTGTAAAATGTCTTAAATACAAGTATGTATCTGATTTGTGCAACTCATGCCTTTACTAAAACTGTTTATTCACCTCAAAGAATTATATCAATAGTATGTTTCTCAGGTATATAAGGATAAGCATATTCAATGTTTGCAATACACTAGACACAAATGTTATGCCTCCATTGTTACAAATTCAGCCAGGTCACATTTCTTGGGTACCTTTGCCAAGACTTTTAATCCCAATCAAATGCCTTTTTGTGATGAACAAAGGCCATCAAGATGATTTTGAAATTTACACTGTTGCAAAATATGCCTTCAAACAAAACTTTGACACTCCTGCCTTTCTATAACCAGCTTGTCCACGTGTAAGCATTTTATAAATTTCTTTCACCAATTTACTGAGAGAAGAAACTGAAAATTTTCTCAATTTCTAGTACAAGTGTAATGCCTCTCTAGTTACTTCATTCCATCAAGTCATCTTTCTTAGGTACATTTGCAAGTAATTATGATTCCCAATTACTGTAGTAGACTCTTGTTTCCTTATTCCATATTCTGCAAACTGCATAGTTATAGTATAAGGTTGTCATTTTATTTCAGTTAAAATTATCTCAGCATTGATTTCATCATAGCCTGGTGTTTTTAACCTAAATTCCTTTATCAATAATCACATAAGTTCCAAAATAAAGCAAGGCACACTTCCTAATGAGCCTATATCATAAGATCCTAGTTGTTGAATTGCAAAACTCAATCCAAAAGTCTGAAAGCTAAATGCTATATTTACTTCAACGTTGGGACAATCTTGACATTTATGCCATTCCTCCATTCATTTTAAGAAGGCAGGTCCTGAAAAAAACCCGAGACTCCAATCATTCAAGACTGATGCCCACTGCCCCTCTATGGCCACAACAGGATTGGTGCCTGGACCTTCTTTAGCTGTTGGTGGCCCACCACAGATCCTTGCCAACATGGATGAATCTGCTGATGCAGACTCAAGATTTCTGCACCCAGCACTTTATCAAGCAAGGCACTGGGAGTGAGGGAGGTTTCTTGGAAGTATCTGCTACAACCACTGCCTATTCCTGTCAACCTCCGCCATCAAACTTTAGCAGGGAATATGGTTCAGATTCTTCTAGTACTGGCATAATGAAAGGGGACTTACTCCACTAAACATCCCTATTCCTGTGATTGCCCACACAATTTACCAGTATCTCCTAGAGGTGCTGTAAGCAATCATGTTACAGACTGGCACTGTTTCTGGTTATAGAATTTCAAAGCATTGATGTGACTGCATCCTAGGACCCTAGAAAATTAATCCATTACTTCTAGAAAAGATCCCTTGTAGAATGATCAGGGCTCCAAAATGAAAACCCCTCTTTGGCCCTCAGCAACATCACCGAGGTTACTTACAAACTACTGCCAGAGGCTTCTGTGCCACACCTTACAATGAAGACTGCTTTCCTGTTAGCCTTTGCATCTTCAAGGCCTGAGAGATGGATCATATCAAAGGCACGCACAACCAGGACTGGCCTTCAGTAGGCCCGTTGCTTGCTCCTGACTTTCACGCCAAACCCCAAACAATTTGGGTATGACAGGTTCAATTACGTCATTCTAGACTTAGCATTCAATAATACAGAACGCCTTCTCCTTTGCCCTGGAAGAGTTACTTGGCAATACCTTTCGAAGACAGAACATGCTATACACATACTAACTGTGTAAAAGATTTGGGACTAAACATCCCAAGCTTCACCAGGAATATAAAGATTTTGGCCATTCTGAAAGAAGGTACAAAGAGTTGAAGGTCAACTTTTAGTACTTTTTACCTTGAAGAAAGTTATATACAAGCAGATTGGGTTGCACAACGTTAGCGGTGGCAGGTCAAGGATACTGGTGGTGGAAGATGTTTTTCACTTTTATTCTTCTGCCTCCTGACCACCACACCTCGTTCATTCAGCACTCACTCTCAGTAAACCGTTTTCCAGAGTTACAAACACCTGCAACTTAAATGAATGGTTACTTAGTTTCTGCATCTGTGTTTTGATACAAAAAATAAAAACCTCATTCTCTGTGTTTGACAACTCACAGTACTCTTTGAGTATCCTTTGGACAATAGCTCTCTAATCACTCTCCTGTTCCAAAGTGATTCACTGGGTCCACTGGCTGTTTGTAGGGGCTGAGAACTTCTGCTGCTCAACTTCCTGCCTAAATTGCAATTTTAGCTGTCTACAACTTATGGGCTTGGTATGAGCAAATAAAGTTATTCAAACCATTTTCATATAAATCCATCAATCCCAAACCAAATACCACACCTTTGCTCTCTCTGTGTCTGATATAACTGACATGACAGAATGAATTTGGCAGTTACAAACAACTGATGGTTCACAGGTGTGCATGCACGAACAGTCAGTCTTAGCTGTTCAGCTTCTTTCTTCAAGACTTTTCAAGATTTCAGATTGTGCTTGTCTAGGGTCACTTGGACTGAGAATGATGTGCTCTAGTATATGACTGATGGGTTTGTGTGAAAAATGTTTCATAGTACAAAAACCAAATACAGTATTAAGCTCGCCTAAAACCATTACTCCTATTTCAATATCTTAAGTCTCTTTCAGCTAGCAAAATCTCATTCATAGTTGAAATAAATCTACTCAATATTGCATCTCATCAATGATTTCTTATAAATATACATTGTCAGAAGATTTCCATTCCATTAACTTATTAGTATTTCTTGGGACTATATAAAAGCTGTGTACTGTGCAAATAAGGGATAACCTGATGGAAATCGGATAAATACTGAAGTTCCATACTATAAGGCAATAAAGAAGATAAGAATTCCCATAAAATTGTATTCTTTTGTCCAAGTATTCTGAAGTAGGGTGTACACAACAGTGGACAGTAAAAGTCTTTAACCATGTAAATTAAATGCTTCTTCATTTCACATAGTTTTCATTAGATGTTCATTTTAATCAAAACCTGCAAGTGCTGGATAACAAAATACCCATGAATGAGATATACACTAATTATAACTATAACACACCAGGAAACTCATATAAAAGTGTTGGACATGTGGTAAACATGCAAGTGGTAAATACAACATGCCAACTGAGAGTGCATATTTTATAGAATTCAATGAAAAAATTTATAATGAAATTTTTTTATATTCAATGAAAAAAAATTATAATGAATCACCTGCACTGTGTATAAAGAGGGAAATACTGTTTTCATTAAAAAAAAAAAAAAAATTCCACCACAGCTCAACAATTTCATCCAATCAGTTATGAGGTGAAGATATAACAGAGAATTTCACGATTGTAATGGATGATATATATGGTGGTATGATGTTTAAATAGAAAAGCACAGAAAACAATGGAATGACGACCAACAGAAGTTTTACGAAATAGATCTTAAGGATCCTCACAGTGAACAGAATAGACAGAAAACGAACACAACACAGCCATGTAAGTACATGTAGAAGTGGGTCACACTGAGGCTAGAGTCAACCGAGTGAGTGCTACAACAGAAACATTAAAAAGGTCATCTTTAAGAACATACTCATTAACAAATACATTTGACCTGAAAAAAAATTACATATGCCTCAGTCATAAAATTTCTAACTACGTATATGTATACATTACATACGACACAAACTACTGTAGCTTTGTTGTTTCACACACCAAATCATAAAACAACTGTAAAATAAACAAGGCTTTACCACAAAAAAATGTTACAAACCTGTCCTGAAAATCCATTCATCTTGGGAGTACAGGATTCAATCCCAAAGCTACTGAACGGTTACTTACCCATGGTGGCAGGTGAAGTCGTGCCAGTTGCATTGACATCTAATGAACAAGAACCTATGCTGTCGACAGAGGTCGTCTGTGTTGGCTGCGTCATTTGTGATAATGCAGCAGGGGGCAAGGGCACAGGAGGTTGCGGATGGGGTGGCGGCCCGGCAGCTGCCGTCCACCCCGTTCTGCTCTGGCCTCGGTTCGGTAAGTTAAGCGTGTGAGGGCGCTGAGCAGCAGCAGTAGGCCTTGCGCTGTCAAATGTAGGTTAGTAATCAGTCTCTGACCAATATCCCTGTATATACCTAATAGTTATCGAGTTATGCATCTGAGACTCAAACCAACACCATATTAAAAAAGTATTATGTACTTGGGTGCATAAGTTTACAGTAATGACTCGCTGAATTATGCAATTCTCATTTTTAAGTTTGAATCCTATCATATAAGGAGGCTAAAAAGCTACAAAAAGTTAAACTTCAATAAGAATGTTATGCACCCAAAGTACCTGGTCTGGATTCAGTTTACTATTACATAAATGGCAAAGTACTGATATGAGTTGTAGCTAAGAGTAACCTTCCCGTTGTTATAATACACAGTATGTAGGTCATTAAAATATATGTAAACCCTTCAAATTACGTAATTTATCTTTTAAGAGATCATCCCATAAGACTACAATCAAATAACTAGTACAGTATTACATCCTCTTTCCATTTCTACTAAGCAAAGTGAAATCTAAATATAGTCTAATCTACTACATGCCTAATCGAAATTAACACACAGGCCTATTACTGCATAGTTAGATTTCAATAAGCTAATGCAGAAACAAAATAATACATACATTAGGAAAGCATAATAAGTAGCAAGTACAGCAGATTTTTTTTTCAAGCATATAGTAAAACTACGCTGAAAGCAAAACATTAATGGAGTGACTGCTTTAAGCTAAATAAATGTAAACCTTCAAACAATAAAAATTTCATCAATATCATACCATCATCCTGGTTCAAATACTGTACCAACACAGATGAAACTGCTGTATTTTTTTGTGTATGCTCATCATCAATATCAATTATCTTTGCTATTATGAGTTGCTGTTGAAATTAAACATTATAATGGCAATCAACAAGAAACTCAATTACATAAATTTTTGGCTCCAGTGAGGAGTAGTATAAGATAAAGTCATACAAAACCAAACCACCTTGAATCAACTGGAAATGTTCCATAGCATGTAAATCAAAACTATCAATGATCATTATAATTATATATGAAATATATTCAACAATGATGATTGAAATTATTCAGTGCTGCTTAGTTTCAATATTACCATAATAACCCAACAAAGGCACAAATTCACAAAGCAAATGCCATGTCATGAAGTTCCTAGGGAATCTTTCAAAGAATAAAATGAAAAACCAGAAAACACAGCAAAGAGAAGTAGATAAATACAGAAAGTATGAAAAATAACTAGAAACACAAATCCTCAAAACAAACTTTTAAGATCTATATAAAAAGTGTAGAGTTGAGAAACATTTAAAAATGACATTATGCAGTGCAAGACATTCTAATCAACTGCATCCTCACTTGAATCCATAAGCCTAAAAACCGCAACACTTCAAGGCAGACGGTTCTCCCGTTTTAAAATACCGTGTAGGGAGCATATCAGATATAAATGCTGATCCCCAGTAAATGAGCAACACTCATTACTTAAAAGGGCACAGGCTAAATGCGATAGCAGATGTTCTTTAGCACAATATGTGAAGAAGGACCATTAAACTGGATACAATATGGTCGAAAGATTTTATAGAGAAAGACAATAAAGACAGGAAACATCCAGAGATCCAAATAGGAGAACAATATTTCAACAGTGGAAAATAAATACCTGAAGCATATGGCACCCATATTTCTGTAGATATGGGAAGCTTATCAAAGAATACTAGTTTGGTTACTGGGATTGCACATGTTTTTAACTGTCCTAAAATGGACTTACTGAAGTTAAAGGTAGCACCAAAAATCATCTAATATTCAGGCATACAAATAGGTTTGCCATATGCAATGAAACCAGGAATAAAGTACTACCTGTATTAGATGAGCTAATCAAGAGGGTCATAATTTTGCAGGTGTTAAGTCTCATCTCCACTCAATATATCACTTCAAGACTCATCCAAAGCCATTTGGGAATGGCAAGTAAATCTCAACAAGAGTTGCATCATCCCTTGTTGGTTATAATACTACCACTGGGAAAAACACACTAACAATCTCCCTTCAAGCACACCTATTTATATTGGCCTACCTTTACATGACTAAAATTGACAAATTCCTTCAACTGTGTAACAGATGTTGGACTGACAAGATAAATGTAACAGGCCATAATACCACCTTCACTGGCTTGACTATAAGGACATTGCGTGTTTCTTATATTTCTTCTGGTTTACACTTATTTACTATAAGTTTAATTATCACTGGGTCATACAACCTACAGTATATCCAAAATTTCTCAAATGACTTTTCTCTCCAGTATATAATAATAATATGATACAGCACTTATAAAAATGTACAGTAGTCCCCCATCGCAAGAGTATGCCACTTGTAACTCTATAGTCTTTCCATCTGTTCCTATCACCCTCATTCTTTTTACTTGTGCCACAACATAATTATCATTCTTGCATGAGTATTGTATTCTCACACGCCAATCTCTCTCTCTCTGTCTCTCATGCATGATGTAAATACTGCTGTTCTAATCATTTGTTTGTAAACATAAGAATTTAAACTACAGAAATCAGTGACAAGTCAGCCATAAATGGAAGGAACAGGTTGCTCTGTCTGTGATACATTTATTGGAAAACTATGAAATCCAAGGAATTCTAATCACTACATACTTGTCCTATGCAGTTTGAGTTACACTTAAATGTACTGCAATCATATCACACACTGGATAATATATCCACTCTTTCTATTTCTCCCTTACCTGTGTTGGCAAAAAAAAATTTATTACCAAAGATCTGCATGTAAGCTAATCCTTCTAATTCAACACTTGCTCAACTTCCTTGGTATAGTTTCGTAAGTTAACTAACATTTTGATAACCACCATGAACTAAATTCTCAATAAAACATACATAGGTACGTATTACATATTTTTTAACATTAAAGTCACAACATACGCTTTTACATGTGTAATACGCTGAAATTAATCAACCCTCAATTGCCATCACACACACACACACTAACACTTAAGCTACAAAACTGCAAGCAGCCACTGTAATATTCAGCACCATCTCAACTTAAAACAATTTACCAAGACTGTAAACTGCCTGCTGTTATCGATACTGAGGTGGTGACCAGACAAGTCACAAATATCAGAGTTCACAGCTCACCGCATGAAACCTATACTCTGGTGGCACAGCTGTTGCTTGCATGCATTCACATCCATCTCTTAATCACAGTACAGTCTTTAATCACATCCTATGTAGATTTAACAGTGATTGCCCAGTCATACCTTTATGTATCAGCGCCATATTCAACAGCTAATTAAGTCAGTGACTAGAGAATAGATACCAACTCCTTTTATGAAAATGTTCTAGGCTATAAACATTATCTTTCCTAATACTTACAAGAAATATTTAAGAAGGTAACTATCAAAAATAAAGTTTATAAAGGTCCAAAATTAGCCTATTCATGGATTTATTTATTTTTTTTTTACTTAAGAGTCTATTCATCGATTTTTCTCAAAGAACAGTACATACAGTCACACACTTGCCTACACAGTGATAAACAAAACTTGCAACAACCTAAGACCAAGCCAAATTTCAACAAATAGCTTAAATATTAATTTTGATCAAGATATTTTTTTCTAACCTAACCTGCTCCAATGGGTTAGGCTAGCCTAAGCTGCAAATTTGGGGCTAAGGTTATGCTACACAAAATGTTTTTAGTTAGGCCTGTTTAGGATAGCCAAATCGAGAATTTGACAAACGCTACAGCATGGTGTATTGCTAAACTTTAAAAACATTTTTCTATGGTAGCCCATCACAATCCGGCTTAAGCCTAATACCTGACCCTACGTAATTTAGACTGTCGGCTTCGCTAGGTTTAAATTTAATTAGCTGTGGCAGATTAATGAAACATCACACACTAGCCTAACACAGGCTAGGACTACTATGTCTTTTTCCACCGGAAGAATCAGGAACTTCCATACTTAAAGGAAAATGAACTCAAGAAAATGGTAAAAACTCAAAATGGAAAACAGCCTGGCAGCAGCATGGGTACGGCTGGTGCCTGCCTCCCCACCCCCTAAAACAAGAAGAGATCACATAATGTGACAATCCAAAGAAAACCTGCACTGAGCCCTAAAATTATCAACGATAATAGGAAGTTACAGGTTGGGAATGGGGCCCATCCTATCCCCCCCCCCCACCCACAACTGGAAGGGGTAACATCGCGTCAGATATCAAGAGAAAACTAGATAGATTCCAGCCAATAATAGAGATAAAGAAAAAAGGAAGGGGTGAGAAGTTAAAAGACTACGCAAACGCCAACAAGTACGACCATTGTAGGGCTACCCTGCAACAGGAGGATATTAGATACCTAGCAACTTGTTGAACTCCCCCCTTCCTTTACGAGAAGGATTTGAGGAGGAAGCGGCCGACTACCTACCTAGTAGTTCTCTCCCTCGTCTCCTTTCTATTTCAATAAACACCAGAACCTGACATTACTACTAATAGGAAAAAGTACATGCCCTGATTTCAGACACCTTACGGGGAAGAAAATCAGTCAAAATGGGAATCTGGGTAACGTTGGAGGCCCTACATCTCCCGAAACTCAGTGAACGGAAAGGTGAAGATGTCATTTCCGGAGTTGAGGAGGTGGGAGGGTATGAGTATTATAGGAGGTTGAGGATTCAGGATGAGGCAAAGAACGAGAGACAGCAGTAAGAGAGAGAGAGAGAGAGTGGGAGAAGGTGAGAGGCTAAGAGACAGCGAGCATGAAAGACTTAAAACGAAAAAGATAAAAAAAAAATGAAGAGTAGGAGTAGAAGGAGGAGGAGGATGAGGCAGAGAACGAGAGGTGGCAGTGAGAGAGAGAGGGTGGGAGGCTGGGTGAGTGAGTGAGCGAGCGAGCTACAGAGTGAGATTTACAAAAGAAAAAAAAGGATTGGACGCGATTCTCACATCACTGACACGTCTCTTCCGTCATTTACCCGGCACACGGTTACAAGGCATCAATGCCCTTCCCTTACCTGTCTCTCAGGCGTGAGACAAGGGACGAGACACGACATAAGGCGAAGAAAACCTCGAAGGAAACGGATTCACGTGTGCTCCCCCTCACAACCAAAACAACACCATTGACTTCTCTCGTTTCCTTTCACTTGGCTGAGGGCGACTCTGCCGCCATCTGCCGCCCCTCAACTGTACTATATAGTGGTTCGAGTCCGCCGGGCCGCCAAGATTAAAATTAACTGTTATTTCTTCATTCTTCCTCATCTAATACTTATATAGTGAACTTTATACGTTGTAGAGGAATTAAAAGGTCAGAAAAAGCCATTCGATGTAATGTTCCTACTTAAACTTTACGGCCAGTTTCATTTTAACCAAGAGGATTAAGTCCGATTAAGACTGCCCGACGACATGCTCTGAGGTCATATCAGAGAGAGAGAGAGAGAGAGAGAGAGAGAGAGAGAGAGAGAGAGAGAGAGAGAGAGAGAGAGAGAGAGAGAGAGCAATCAAAAACCAAACGAAAACAGCAAAATGTTCCTTCGAAATTTTCTAACAAATTAACGTTAAGAAATGGTACTTAAATGTCATTGAAAATTATAATATTAAGTACTGGTACTTGCATGTCACCAAAAATATTAAAACTCTTCGGAATACTACCCCAAAAGAGCTTACGATATCATTAATCACTGAAGATCTACTTAGGTGATAATCATTTGCTTGAAGACTGGGAAGTTATCTCTGTCATTCAATATATCACTTGTCCTTATCGCTATGACGTATCAGTGATCGTTTATCAACTGGTAGGTATGTCGAACACTTGGAGAGAGAGTGATAGTTGTAATAATATAATATAATAAGTGCATTGTGTAGATAACCATTGTATGGCGGTCGCTTCAGTATTAATAAATACGAGAATGGGAAAGTTTGCATTGTCCGACATGAATAGGATTACGAAATGACGCTTATAATACAATTAAGTATCTCACCTACAACTTCTGCATTCTTATTTTTCTTTCCGATTCTCAGATAATGCTTTACTCCCCTCAACTTTCTCTCAAGATTTTATGTAAACAATGCTGCTGTCAACACTGTTCTTATTACTTTTGATATCGCGTTACTAAGTGCAGATCTTTATTAGATAGTGACACCCCCCCCCCCCCAAACTCGTTATCTGGGACTAGTGTTTCCTAGGGTCGTTATCTTTGTGTTATTTAGTGTTTTGTTTGTGTTTTTACTCAGTATAAATCACCACTTTAAAATGCATTGGTGGACTAAACATGGAGTTTATCTCTAAATAGGCTATGAGTGACATGCATTGTAATTTTCAAAGCAATCGTTTCTTTGGGGAGGTAAACCAGACGACTTCTCCAAAATTATGTGGGATTTACCTGACTGAACCGAGTTTTTATAATCGTATCTAGGGAGGCTATGTGACCTAATTACGAATGATATTATGATCAATGACCCAGCTCCTAATTGTAGTGGCCGTTCATTGACTGTTCTGTTGTTTTACAGCCACTACACTAGACCTTTATGAAGCATTTTCCCAGTTTACTTCAGAAGGCATTTCCTAGGCCAATCGCGCTAGCTTCTTTTTATCACAATAAAATTTTCTTGAAAGTTTTTCCTCTGCACACGTAATTCTTAATAAATATGCTTTTATTTCCTCTTGAAAGCCTCCCATTTCGCACGTGTTTAGTTCCCGTGGTGTCTTATTTCTTTCATTTGAGTGTTTCTTGAAGATCAGGGGCGTGATTACTGAAGTTAGGTCTAGTCATTTAACATAATTTATTTCTGTTGGCTGTGTTTGCTTTATGCATCACTTAACCAAATACATAAACCTTAACGCAATGAACTTCATTCATAACTGAAAGTCATGGTTACAAGACGGTCGTATTTCCTTAAAGCCTTAATTACCACTGACGCCAGTCGAGATTTTTCCAAAAATATTTGATGAATAAGTTACAAGTTACAACTCTCCTTCTCTGTTGTTTTACTCTTACGTAAGACAGCCAGACGAACGTAAACATTACGCAAGCAGACACACAAAAATTCATGAAAACATTCCCAGCGCGCAACCAGCGTCCGCGGGAAGCACAAACGAGCGAGGAACGAGAGAGACCACATTAGAAAAAATTTACCACACCAACCAATATGCGACAACCATCTGGTTCCTGGTGCCTGTGGTTCACAGGGAAGATGGGGTGGGGGGGGGGGAGGGAGGATGTAGAAGTTCAAGGGAAGTTCGTACGGAAGGTTGATATAGCTCGGCGCTTATATATATGTGACCGATAACTCACTCCTTTGAAGGAGCGTTTGCGACCTGGTTAATTTTGTCTTATATTCTTCCTGAGGCAGGCTAGGTGAAATAAACCACTGATTGCTGCTGACAGCAGAAACCTATTTCAGTCGACAAAATCAACAGCCGCTGTTTCAGCTTCTAACCACTGAATGAGCCCTATGAAAAAAAACTAGTCTCATGAGCGCCTCATACGCCCACTGTATATATCGTCGTTCGTTAAGATACACAGAAAAAAAATTTATTATTTGTAAGAAGTCATATCTTCCTATAAGCCTAACATCACCAATTAAAAATCCACATTTATAACAATGGCGATAGATAGAAATCGGGCTATTTCATCCAGCTCTGACGATGAAGTCTAATGTAAGTTATCAACAAGCTATAATTTTCATAATTCAGTTGTCATTCCTTACTAAAATGTAGTGGAGCAAAGGAGCCTTCTGGCTAAGCTTGCGTCATATAAAGAGAATAAATCAATGGCAAAATCTTGGAGTTTGTCATGAAATGTGTAATGGCAAATGGCGAAACTATAGTTTGTCAATTTTTATACCACTGCCAAGACAGGTCTGGGCGACAGAGGTGAATAATGAATGAAAAACGGGTGTGGCATATACACGCCCCCCTCCCAGGATGCAGTGGGGGCAATTTGCAAAGAGGGTGAGTAATGAAATTAGGGAAAAAGGAAGCAAGGGTAGAATTTCACAGCCATAAAAAAAAAGAATGCCAAGGGAACGTATGTTAGAGCAACTTGATATTGAACCTTGAAAATAATAATCATAAGTAAATAAAGGAAAGACGGTAAATAAATATCGAGACAGATTTTTAAAGACCTGAATATGATGGGAAACCATTTTTAAATTACCAGCTTCCGAAGCACGAGAGAGGAGACACCCAAGATGGCTTTTTAAGGATGAGGGGTTGAGGAGGGGGGGAGGCCCTGCTACATCCTCCAGCTTGTGGTTGGAGTGTGACAGGATCTTCCCCCACTCCGAGATGCCAGGACACGGAAACTGGTTATTGGATGGGGGTTGGATGGGGGCTGGTGAAGGTGAGTTGGGGGTTAACTGAGACTTTGGTGGTTTTCAGTGTGCTCAGGTAGGGGGTCTTAGAGGTGAGGGGGGGGGGGAAGGGTGGAAGAAGAGCGGTTCAGAGAAGCTGCTTCCAAAGAGAAGAATGAACTCAAAGAGAAGCTGCTTCCAATGAGAATGAACTCATTTGGTTGGTTTTGAGAGAGAGAGAGAGAGAGAGAGAGAGAGAGAGAGAGAGAGAGAGAGAGAGAGAGAGAGAGAGAGAGAGAGACCGGTCATTTTTCTTGCAGAAGAAGAAACCGATATGCTGATATGGGCAAAGGTGCGTGGGAGTAGAATGTGATGAATGACCAACTAGACCGACCACAGGTTAGGCCTATACCCACTGTCTCCTGTCTCCGTGGGCGCGAGGAGGAGGAGGGAGGGAATGAAGGCAGTGTGGTGGTGTGGGCGGTTGAGGGTGTTGACCAGCATCGAAGAGACGTTTCTGGATTTCCTGCATCGAGTGAGGTGGGCGGAGGGGGGCGGGGGTGGTATTGTTTTCCAGGGGGCGGAGGTCAGGAGGGGAGAGTTCTTACCGGTCAAACGGCTTATATTACAGTTAGAATCGCTCTCCTGCATCCTGATTCTTCTTCTTCTTCTTCTTCTTCTTCTTCTCCTCCTTCCTCCTCCTCCTCCTCCTCCTCCTCCTCCTCCTCCTCCTCTTCCGGATTTCACTTTGTTATCTCTCTGTTCATCTCCTGTATTTCAGCTTTCTTTTCTTCTATTCGCATATTTGTGACTAACAGACTTTCTTTCCTGTTCTTCTTTTATTGTTCCAACCAGGAAACTTTCTTGGAGGTTCATATGCCTTCCTGATGGTGTTCTCTGGATGAAGGCCTTAGTCCTACTTATTGCTCTAGGCCTAGTGACTCAAGGGGTTCATATGCCAACATCTGACCATCTTGCTTGGTGAGTCGTACCCGCGTGAAGTCAGATTAATCAACAGATATCACAAGTTTAACATACGACTAGAATTTGAGAAATATCTAGAAGTGTTCGTGAACTATCAGTGATAAGATTAGTGTGAAAATAGTAGGATAAAGCGTCTTCTAAGTTAGTTTATCAAGTGTAATACTATAAATCAGAACAAGATGGCAGTAAGTTCCAACTGCGGGAAGAGGTGGCGTAATTTGGCGTGTCTAGCAGATTCGCAATACGATGAGGTAGCAGGAAGGGAACTGGCATTTCTCATCTATGAAATCAGCAACAGTCCTAACCAAAAAGATACAAAAGCATTCATAGATATATTAGAAGGATATAATCCTTCAAACTGGAACAAATCTAATGAAAACATCTTGAAAATAATTGAAGAAGTTCCAAATAAAATCCAAGTGGTCAAGAGACTCATAAAGAAAATATACATAAACCAACATATTCCGACAAAGAAAATGAATAAGGTGAATCTTGTGAATATCCTAATTGATGCATTAGGAAAAAGAATGCCAAAAGCATGCAAACTGTGTAAGGTTTGGTATAGCATAGTCAATCCACAAAACCTAATCAGAAAATGTGCTGCATGCAACATTCCGACCCATCCACAGTGTGCTGAGGTAATACAAGATTTGAGAAAAGATACAAGAATTTTTTGTTCAACATGTCTATCATGGATAGACAATGTTATTAAATCAAGATTGAATGTACAAATAGTTGAGGATGAAGAAGAAGAGGAAGAGAAGAAGAAGAAGAAGAAGAGGAAAACGGAAGAGAAGTAAACAAAAATGAAATGACAGAAAAAAATAAGGAAAACAAAGAACAAGATAAAAGTATGGATGCAGAGATACTCATTGATACTACATATGAGGCAACTAAAGCAGCATACCTACGAAGAAATAAATTACGATATGACAACAGAAAGCAAATCCCGAAGAGGCTCTACCCAGATCTATACAAATGACGGGAAAGAGGAAAAAATAGACAAGAAAGACAAAATCTGCAACCTTTTGAAAAGAGGGAATTGCAGATTTGGAGAAAGATGTTACTACAAACATCCTAAGATATGTCAAAACTATGAAATATATGGTAAATGTGCATACTTAGATGGATATGGGGATGATTGCAGAGATCTGCATCCAAAAATATGTAAAACCTAAAAGAAGGAAAAGGATGTAAGTTCGACAAAAAATGCAAATATATGCACCCTGTAGCCATGAATCATAATCAAATAAATAACCAACCAAGTAATAAAATCCAAAATAAGAAAGAAACAAATAAAGAGAGAAATCAAGAATATCAGGTAAAAGAGAAAGGCAAACCACCAATGAGATATGCAGAGGTGTCAGCAAAAAATTTCAAAGCATCAGCTCCGAAATTCTACTCAAGAGATAATAACTGTATTTATTATGCAAGAGGATATTGCAGAAACGGAGAAAATTGCAGATTCAGACACAAAATGAATAATTATGATGAAGGAAGATCAAATATTATGGAAAAGTTGGATTTTTTAATGTCAGAATTTCTGGAAATGAAAAAAGAACAACATACCAGAACAGGAAGAGACATGGGAAAATCCTTATTACTACCAGTATTAAATGAAGGAGAAAACACGCAAACCATCATAGTGATGAATGCGCAGGGTTTAGTTACGAGTAACTCAAAAAGAAAAATAGAGTACTTAGAAGGAATAACCCAAAAATGAAAAAAAAAGAAAATAGATATAATGAATATAAGTGAAACCTGGTATTCCAAGAGATGGGAATGATGATCAAATAAAAGGGTTCCAAACTTATAGATCAGATAGAAAAAATAGGAATCAAGGGGGAACCGCAATATATGGGAAAGACAAAAAACAAGGAAAAATATATGAGAAATATAGTAACTCAGAATGTGAACTAATAGCGGTAGAATTTGAATCTGAAAAATTGATGAATATATGTAGAAATCACAAGGACTGGACTATTCTCCTATCTGGTGACTTCAACTTTCCTTTCGTAGAATGGAAAGAACGAATAGGAGATTGTGTACTTATACATATAAAAAAGAGAGTAATAGTAGTGCAGAAGATAAGAGGCAATTTGAAAAGCTATTAGATATGCTACTAGAATACAACATTCACAAATAAATCACCTGCCAACAAGAAAGGAAAATACTTTAGACCTAGTATTTGTGAACGAGATGAATTATGTTAAAGAAATAATAGTTTATAATGCGAATATTTCAGACCATAATGTCATAGAATTAACAGTTCATTCCAAAGCAAGTGAAAATAGAGATAAGCAAGAAATGAAAAAGTGGGAAGGATATGGAAAATACATTTTCTACAGTAAAAATATAAAATGGTCAAAATTAATGAACAGACTTACCAACACACGCATCCGCGGCCGATCAACACATTTCGTAAGTGATGACATAAGGGTAAATACGGAGATATTATATAAAATATTGGAGAAAATAGTGGAAAAAATATATACCGAAGAAGAAAAGTAAACATCATTCATGCATACCAAGAGACAGAAGGATCTTGTTCCAGAAAATCAGAAAGTGGAAAAAAGGTCTTGCAAAAGAAAAAATGCATGGAAAGTTATAGAACTAAAAAGTAAGATAGAAAATGGCAGGAAAAAAACAAAGATTATACAATCAAAAGAAAATGAAAAACGGGACTTGGAAGAAAAAACCCTATTAAATATCAAGCAAAACCCAAGCTATTATACTCATATGCGAAGAAGATGAATAAAAGAAGAATAGAAATAGGCCCTCTGAGAATTGAAGGGAGATTAACGAATGAAAAAAAGGAAAATTTGCAACATACTGGCAGAACGATATAAGAGAGAATTCACCCCTAGAATAGATAATGAAGATAATGATATAGAAGTAAGGATGAAAATAGTGAATATTTAGCTGACATAGATATTAATGAAGCTGATATTGTGCAGGCTATTAATGAAATTAAAAATGGAGCTGCTGCAGGGCCTGATGGAATTCCTGCTATTTTGTTAAAGAAAGTAGTTCATTCTATCGCAAAGCCACTTGCAATATTATTAAGACAAAGTGTAGATACAGGCAAGATTTATGATGAGCACAAATTAGCATATATTACCCTACTTTCAAAAGTGGATCAAGACTAGAGGCAAGTAATTATAGGCCTGTGAGTCTAACATCACATATTATGAAAGTGTATGAAAGGGTAATGAAGAAAAATATTATGAAACATTTAATAAAAAATAATTTGTTTAATAAAGGACAACATGGTTTCGTACCCGGAAAAAAGTACACAAACCCAACTGTTAGTCCACCGTGAGAACATATTCAAAAATATGAAAAGCGGAAATGAAACAGATGTGGTTTATTTAGACTTTGCAAAAGCTTTTGATAAAGTAGACCATAATAGATTAGCGCAAGAAAATTAGAAAACACAATATCGTGGATAAAGTAGGAAGATGGTTAAAAGAATTTTTACACAACAGAAAACAGATAGTTATTGCAAAAACGACGAGAAATCGGATGAAGTCAAGGTAATATCCGGTGTGCCGCAAGGTACGGTGTTAGCTGCAATACTGTTTGTTATTATGATTGAAGACATAGACAATAATGTGAAGGATTCGTAGTGAGTAGTTTCGCAGATGACACAAGAATAAGTAGAGAAATTACTTGTGATGAAGATAGGAACGCTCTACAAAGAGACCTTAACAAAGTATATGATTGGGCAGAGGTAAATAGGATGGTATTTAACTCTGATAAATTTGAATCAATAATTATGGAGACAGAGAAAGAAAGCTATATGCATATAAGGGGACCTAATAATGAGACCATCACAAATAAGGAAGCAGTTAAAGACCTTGGTGTGATGATGAATAGGAACATGTTATGCAATGATCAAATAGCAACTCTGTTGGCAAAATGTAAAGCAAAAATGGGAATGTTGTTACGGCACTTCAAAACAAGAAAAGCTGAACACATGATTATGCTTTATAAAACATATGTTCGTAGTCCACTTGAATATTGCAATATGATATGGTACCCACACTATCAAAAGGATATTGCACAAATAGAGAGTGTACAAAGGTCCTTTACAGCTAGAATAGAAGAAGTTAAGGACCTAGACTACTGGGAAAGACTACAATTCTTAAAATTATATAGTCTCGGAAAGGAGAAAGAAGAACGCTACATGATAATTCAGGCATGGAAACAGATAGAAGGAATAGCAGAAAATATCATGGAACTAAAAATATCAGAAAGAGCAAGCAGAGGTAGATTAATAGGCCAAAACTATACAGGAAAAATAAGGAAAGCACACAGGACATTAATCCACTACGCACCAGCATCGATAATGCAGCGTCTATTCAATGCGTTGCCAGCTCATCTGAGGAATATATCAGGAGTGAGCGTAGATGTGTTTAAGAATAAGCTCGACAAATATCTAAACTGCATCCCAGACCATCCAAGATTGGAAGATGCAAAATAT